>NC_133334.1:174435475-174779968 GCF_042186555.1 Aquarana catesbeiana | reverse complement strand
TACCACACGGGGACACACTTCTGTTTTCAGTACTACAGCTCTGATCCACATAGGCCGTTATCTGATCGCTCAGCTCCAAATGAACAATCCATGGAAGATTAATAGGTAGGAAAAAAAGAATGCCAGTGTATTTAGTGAGAACGGTGATCACAGATTGTGCTGCAAAATCTAGCACCTGCAGAGGAGTTGGATTGATCTCCTGGAGGAGGGCAGATGCACGGTGTGTGAATGAGGTCAGCTGGCAAATGCCTTCCTGTATCTTAACGGTCTTTACATCCTTAGGCCCGGTTCACACTGGTGCGACATACGACTTTGGGAGCATGTCACATTGCGCATATAAATGGTTCCCAATGAGAGCCATCTTAACAGGTCTGACACAAGTCAGTCTGACTTTGAAAAAGGTTCCTGCACCACTTTGGTCCATTTTCAGGCCAATCAATATCATTGAAGTCGGATCATCGTCTTAACTGATCCGTCTTATGGTATGCGCCATTTCTTATATAGCCATGGGGCATTGCCATCCGGTGACATCAGCCGGAGACCCCATCCCCTTGTGACATCACCGCTGAGGCATGATGGCCACGTCCCATGGCAATATAGGAAATGTCAAACAGCAGGAGCCAACAGTGGGAGCCAGCATCAGCGGAGGGGGAACTGACTGAAAAACCAGAGGAAGAAGACAGCGGAGGTAGAAGAACCAAAGGAAGAAGACCGCAAAGGGAGAACCAGAGGAAGAACCAAAAGAAAACATCAGCAGCAGAGGGAGAAAAAAAAAATCACCATAGAAAGAAGACCTGTTGGAGCTACAACGGGGGACAGTCTTCATTTTTAATAAAGGACTTTGTCAAAAACCTGTGTACTTATTTTTTGGGTTAATGCATAAGGGTACAATGTACCCCATACTCATTCACATAAGATTCCGATAAGCCCCACAACCACTGCCCAAGGGTTGTCGGGAAAAGGCCCTTTTCAGGGTGCTTTGGGGTGGGGGTGGGTTGCAAAGCTCCCTCCCTGCCCCAAAGCACCCACCACTCCCATGTTGAGGGCATGTGCCTAGTATGGTCCAGGAGGGGGAGGGGACCCTCACCCATCCCCCCCCCCCCTCCTGACCTGCATGCTAGGATAAGGGTCTGGTATGGATTGGGGGGGGGGGGGCCACGCTGTTTTTTTCTTCATTTTGGCATGGGGGTTCACCTTATAATCCATATTGGACCAAAGGGTCTGGTATTGTCTTGGGGCAGTCCCCACACCTTTTTTTAAATTTTGGAGTGGAGTTCCCCCCTCAAGATTCATACCAGACCCAAAGGACCCAAAGTCGGATCGGAAGTTGTTCGACTTTCCTGTTGGAGCAGTGTGAACCTGGCTTAAAACCAGTCTATGAAGTAATGAAGTTTATTTTTATACAAGCTGGACACTAAGGTAAAAGCTGTGTAGGATAAATAGAAAGCTTTTTTATTTCTACTACAATGGATATAAAAAGTCTGCACATCCCTGTTAAAATGTCAAGTTTCTGTGATGTAAAAAAATAAGACAATGATAAATCATTTCAGAACTTTTTCAATTGAGTTGTACATTTTATAGGGCACATTAAAAGGTGGGAACGTAAAAATAAAAATAAAAAAATAATGTGGTTGCATAAGTGTGCACACCCTCTTATAACTAGGGATGTAGCGGTGTTTGAATTAAGCAATTACATTCAAACTCAGGTTAAATAGGAGTCCGTACACATTATTTAAAGTACCTCTGATTAACCCTAAATAAAAGTTCAGCTGTTCTAGTAGGTCTTTCCTAACATTTTCTTAGTCCCATCCTACAGCAAAAGCCATGGTCCGCAGAAAGCTTCAAAAGCATCAGAGGGATATTACTGTTAAAAGGTATCAGCCAGAAGGGTAGAAAAGAATTTCCAAGGCATTAGATATACCATGGAACACCGAGAAGACAGTCATGAAGTGGAGAAAACATGGCACAACAACAGTGACATTACCAAGAACTGGACATCCCTCCAAAATTGATGAAAACACATGAAAACTGGTCAGGGAGGCTGCCAAGAGGCCTACAGCAACATTAAAGGAGTTGCAGGAATATCTGGCAAGTACTGGCTGTGTGGTACATGTGACAACAAGCTCTCATTCTTCATACATCTGGGCTATGGGGTAGAGTGGCAAGACAGAAGCCTTTTCTTAAGAAAAACATCCAAGCCTGGCTAAATTTTGCAAAAACACATCTGAAGTCTCCCAAAAGCAAGTGGAAAATGTGTTATGGTCTGATAAAACCAAGGTTGAACTTTGTGGCCATAATTCCAAAAGATATATTTGACGCAAACACTGCACATCACCAAAACAACACCCTACCAAGAAGTGAAGCGTGGTGGTGGCAGCATAATGCTTTGGGGCCATTTTTCTTCAGCTGGAACAGGGGCCTTTGTCAAGGTAGCAGGAATTATGAACAGTTCCAAATAGCAGTTAATATTGGCACAAAAGCTTCAGGCTTCTGCTAGAAAGCTGAACATGAAGAGTAACTTCATCTTTCAGCATGACAATGACCCAAAGTATACATCCAAATCAAAGGCTTCACTACAAGAATAAAGTTTTTGAATGGCCCAGCCAGAGCCCAGACCTGAATCCCATTGAAAATATGTGGGTTGATCTAAAGGGCTGTGCACAGGAGATGCCCTCATAATCTGACAGATTTGGAGTGCTTTTGCAGATGAGTGGACATATATTGCAGAGTCAAGGTGTGACATGCTGATAGACTCATACCCAAAAAGACTGAGTGCTGTAATAAAATTAAAAGGTATCATAAGCACCTTTTACCGTCTTTAATCTTTCCCACTCTGTTTTGAAAGTGGGAACAGACGATCTGTATACAGGATTGGGGTCCTCTATTGTATGGATGACCAATATATATGCCTTATAATAGTATTTGTAGGTTTAATTTTTCCCAAATTAACCTTACTATGGCAGTGCACTCTCTATTTATATATTTCCCTATACTCAGTACCAATTAAAGTAGGACATTCATTATGGTCTTTATTTTCCCAATTAGATAAACATCTTTATTTGGCAGCCCTCGCTTTTTCTTAGACCTAGCTGGGTCACCTGTAAGTACCTCTCCCATTGGCCCATTTATTTTAATTATCACTTTTCACCTGACAGTTATTGTATGTTTCCACATTGGCTTTGTTCACTAATCCAAGGTGGTCCTCACATCCCAGAATATTCCCCTCCCACATTTCCAATTCTGGCTCCCCCCTTCCCCCTGGTGTCCTTTCCTCCCTTCCCCCACACCTCACCCCCTTAACTCCCCCCTTTCCCTTCTTCCCACTTCTTTCCCCCTTCCCCCGTTCTTTTCCTATGTCTGGATTTTAGTGCCGAGTGACCCCTTATTATCTAATCTGATATGTACTGCCATTTGTTCTATTTATGTACAGCCAGCATAATTTTTAAACTTTGTTTATATTCAATAAAATGTGATTTATATTTTTTTTTTACTCTGATGTTTGTCTAAATCTATTTGCCTGGCACCCACAAAATTACTTCCCTGACTATATAAAATCAAAAGGTGTTTCAACAAAGTATTAGTTTAAGGGTGTGCACACTTGGGCAAACATTTTAGTTTATCTTTACTTCCCTCCACCTAAAATATTTCAGTTTGTTGTTCAACTACGCTGTACACTTTATAGGTCACATTAAGGCCCCTTTCACACTGGGGCGGTTTGCAGGCGCTATTGTGCTAATAATAGCGCCTGCAAACCGACCCGAAAGTGCTGCTGCTTTGTCACCAATGTGAGAGCCCCGAGGGCTTTCACATTGGTGCGGTGCGCTAGCAGGACAGGAATAAAAAAAGTCCTGCTAGCAGCATCTTCGGAGCGGTGAAGGAGCAGAGTGTATACCGCGCCTTCACCGCTCCTGCCCATTGAAATCAGTGGGACGGCGCAGCTATACCGCCAGCAAAGCGCCTCTGCAGAGGCGCTTTGCAGTGGTTTTTAACCCTCTCTCGGCTGCTAGCGGGACGGTTTTACAATAGCGGCACTTAGTTTAATAGCGGCGCTTTACCGCCGCCCCGCCCCAGTGTGACAGGGCCCTAAATGTGGAAAAAGTTCAGAAATTATTTATCTTTGTCTCATTTTTTTACATCACAGAAACCTGACATTTTAACTGGGGTGTGTAGACGTTTTATATACACTGTACATTAATGCTACATTGGTACATAGGGGAGCTGGAATTTAGGAGAAAAAAAAAAAAAAGTGACCTTAGCCTTTAAACCTCATTTGGCGTGTAGTTGCCCAATTAAATGGTGCAATGAGGTTGGCCTGTATGTTAGACATCCTGTAGGACATAATTCCACTGCACAGCTTGGAGTCATCTGCAAAGACTGAAATGGTACTTTTAAACCCAGATCTGTATTAATTTATAAATGTGTTAAAAAGTAAGAGTAGGATGCGTAAAGAAATACGACAGGCTGTAACCTTTCCCAATGATCCAAAACTAAAGTGAAAATTTTGTACACAGTCAAGTTCGTTTATTGAAGTCAATTTAGAAACAGTGTTTTACTTATGAACTGCTTACAGGAGGATTAGACACTAGGCATTGAAGGACAGCGCCCCAAGAACTACAACCTCACTTCTAACCATCATTGTACAGTTGTAGCAGAATCCATAAAAATGAAACCAAACACAAGGGCGGTTGCTAGGTAACAAAAAACTGTTTTACTGTAGCTCTACAAACTTCATAGCTTCTCACATTACAGATTCCACAAGAACTACAGTTTCCAAACAGTTAACTTTAAAACTATGCATACTGGCACGGTGGCTGAGCGCTCTGTGCCTGTCTGGAATTAACAAGTGGCTTTCATCTACAACACATATGTGCTTAGCAATGTATTTTGCTATATGTGGTGTTACAGGAATATTTTAAAATCCAGTATAGTTACATAGTAGGTGTTACATAGTAGGTGAGGTTGAAAAAAGACACAAGTCCATCAAGTCCAACCTATGTGTGTGATTATGTGTCAGTATTACATTACATATCCCTGTATATTGCGGTCATTCAGGTGATTATCTAATAGTTTCTTGAAGCTATCAATGCTCCCCGCTGAGACCACCGCCTGTGGAAGGGAATTCCACATCCTTGCCGCTCTTACAGTAAAGAACCCTCTACGTAGTTTAAGGTTAAACCTCTTTTCTTCTAATTGTAATGAGTGGCCACGAGTCTTATTAAACTCTCTTCTGCAAAAAAGTTTTATCCCTATTGTGGGGTCACCAGTACAGTATTTGTAAATTGAAATCATATCCCCTCTCAAGCGTCTCTTCTCCAGAGAGAATAAGTTCAGTGCTCGCAACCTTTCCTCATAACTAAGATCCTCCAGACCCTTTATTAGCTTTGTTGCCCTTCTTAAGTTAAACGAAAATATTTTGGCGTTATACATGAATGACAAACTTAAAATAAAAACCTGTACTACAACCCCTGGCAAAAATTATGGAATCACCAGTCCTGGAGGATGTTCCTTCAGTTGTTTATTATTGTAGAAAAAAAGCAGATCACAGACATGACCAAAAACTAAAGGCATTTCAAATGGCAACTTTCTGGCTTTAAGAAACACTAAAAGAAATCAAGAAAAATAATTGTGGTAGCCAGTAAAAGATTTATAGAATAAGCAAAGGGAAAAAATTATGGAATCACCCTGTAAATTTTCATTACAAACACTAACACCTGCATCAGATTAAATCTGCTTGTTAGTATGTAGGTAAAAAGGAGTGATCACACCTTGGCGAGCTGTTGCAACAAGTGGACTGACATGAAGCATGGCTCCAACACCAGAGATGTCAATTGAAAAAAAAAGGAGAGGATTATCAAACTCCTTAAAGAGGGTAAATCATCACGCAGTGTTGCACAAGATGTTGGTTGTTCACAGTCGGCTGTGTCTAAAACATGGACCAAATACAAATAGCATGGGAAAGTGGTTAAAGGCAAGCATACTGGTAGACCAAGGAAGACATCAAAGCGTCAAGACAGAAAACTAAAAGCAATATGCCTTGAAAACAGAAAATGTACAACAAAACAAATGAGGAACAAATGGGAGGAAACTGGAGTCACCATCTGTGACCGAACTGTAAGAAACTGCCTAAAGGAAATGGTATTTACACACAGAAAAACTAAAAGAAAGCCATCTCTAACACCTAAACACAAAAAAACAAGGTTTCAATGGGCTAAGGAAAGGCAATCGTGGACTGTGGATGATTGGATGAAAGTCATATTCAGTGATGAATCTCCAATCTGCATTGGGCAAGGTGATGATGCTGGAACTTTTGTTTGGTGCCATTCCAATGAGATTTATGCAGACGACTGTCTGAAGAAAACATGCAAATTTTCACAGTCAATTATGATATGGGGCTGCATGTCAGGTAAAGGCACTGGGGAGATGGCTGTCATTAAATCTTCAATAAATGCACAGGTTTACATTGAAATTTTGGACACTTTTCTTATCCCATCTATTGAAAGGATGTTTGGGGATGATGAAATCATTTATCAAGATGATAATGCATCTCCACTCTCAAAGTGTGGGGGCGTGACCGGATGTTGTGGTGAGGGAAGGTGCTGCGGTCGGACCTAGCCCCCGCTCCTATGCCTGACATGGTGGAGACAGTGTGATCCGAAAGACGCCGGAGAGGGGGAACGCCCGGAGCGCTTGGAAGCCGACACTGTTGTGACGCACTGTCTCGCAGGGAGCAGAGCCGGGTCACTTGCGCGGAGCTCTCCCGAGAGTGGTTTCAGCAGCGCCTATCCCAGTGAGAGAGGGAGGCGCAGACACCCGGGATTGAGCAGAGCGGCAGGAGAGCCCAGGCAGAACCAAGCAGAAGGGATACCGTGCTCAGCACTGGAGGGGTGAGTAGGCTGTATATTACATACTCACCCAAGGCACGCCATAGAGTGAAGCTCTCCCGGAAAAAGCAATCACAGCCACCAACCCGGTATGAGAGGGAGGTGTACAGGTCCGGGATAGAGCGGCAACTAGTATCCCTGTGAAAACAGCGGGATCTTGCCACTATGACCAGGAAGAAGGGGATGGAGGATGGGTCAGCCCAGGACGGGTTAGGGACCCCTGGACATCGCGGCACTAAAGAGAAAGCGAACCAAGTGGCTGCTAAATTGGAACGTTTTGCGCATACGCCAAATAAAACTCCTAAAAAGGCCAGCAGTACAGGGGGGAGGTCAACATCAAGCTAGCCACCCCGGGAGGAGAAGTCAGACCCTCAATAATGGGACTATGGCAGTCCCGGAAGAGGAACCGGCTTTGTGCGCGGAGGTGGCAGTAAGATGGTCAGTCAGTACCAGCAAATGAGAAAGAGCCATCCTTGAAAGATATTCTCCTGGCTATCAACAACTGTAAGTTATCAATTAATGACTTATCTGAGCAATTTAAAAGTATTAGGGACGAATTACTTGCTGTTAAAAAGGAGGTGCAAGTAGTTTGTACCCGGACAACGGCCCTTGAGGAGAGGCTCAGCCAGGTGGAGGATGAAGTGTACCCGTTGAGACAAGAAGTATCATTCATGAAAAATCAATTAAATGATTGTATGCAGAAAATGGACAGTATGGAAAACAGGCTGCGTAGAGAAAATCTGAGGGTACTGGGTCTCCCAGAGGGATGTGAGGGAAACAATCCTATTAAATTTATGGAAGACTAGTCGAAGGAGAAATTTGGCAAGGACTCATTTTCAGACACCTTTTCTATTGAATGCGCATATAGAGTAGCTTCTGGGGCCCCATCTCCAGGAGGACATACCAGGCCCCTTATTTTTAAACTTTTATGTTTTAGGGATAAAGTTACCATCCTTTAGAAGGCAAGAGAGTTAAAAGTTATTCAACATAATGGAGTAAGGATTTCAATATATCCAGACATCTCCCCCGAGCTGCAGAGACAAAGAGCTAAATTTGGAGAGTGTAAACGGAAGCTTCAACAGTTGAGAATTAACTATGCGCTTTTGTATCCGGCACGTTTACGTATCTCAGCTCTGGGGGAGGTCAGGTTTTTTACTGCCCCTACTGAAGTTTCAACTTGGCTAGAGAAGAACGAAGGAAGAATAAGGCGGGGAGAAGAAATTTAGGCAACTCGGGACGTTTTCTTTTCTGGGGCCCTGGACACTGGACACTTAGGGGGGCTGGGGGGGGTGTGGGGGGGAGAGGAGAGATGCTTTTTTTTTTTTTCTCTCTTCTCCCTTTCCTTCTCTCTCCTCATCCCTTTCTCAGGATTCTCTTTTTGTTTTGTCTCTTTTTTGATGGAGTATTTAGATGTGGAATAGGGGGGCGGGGGAGGGGGGGACTATATAAAATACAATCATAGAGTTATATGCACAAATTATATGCACCATTATATGCACAATTTTTTCTTTTTTTGGGGACGGTTCCCCTCTTATTAGGTTCGGCTGCACGGTTTTTTGCCTCAAGTGGTTTTGATGGTCACAATAGAAGCTCAGGGGTTAGGCCCAAAATTGGGCAAAGGGGTAATGAGTAAGTGGGGGGGAGGGAAGGGGAGGTTGGGGGGGGGGGGGGTAGGTTTGGATAAGGGGGTGCACAAGGAGGGAAGAGTGGTGGGGAGTGTGGGTATGAAAGGATTTGTGTTGGTCCAGGTTGATTTAATAAAGGGATTTGAAGTAGGTAGGATGATATATATTGCTCACGAAAATGGGTGGTGTAGATTAATAGGGGTCCAGAGAGGAACAAGGGCACTAGGCCCAAAGGATTATGAGTGCTGAAGGTGTTTGTAACAAACCCCCAGATTTGATAAAACGGGTTAACATATGCTCATGGAATGTAAGGGGGATAAAAGACAGTTCTAAAAAACAGGCAATTTTTTCAATAGCCAATAAGGGGAAAAAATACTCTGTCTGCAGGAGACCCACCTGGTAAAAGACACAATTAAGGCATTAGATAATAAGCAATTCCAGATGCAGTATCATTCCACTTACTCATCTTATTCAAGAGGGGTGAGTGTATTGATAAGCTCGGGTTTGGCTTTCTCCTGCAGCCAGAGTAAGGTGGATGAATATGGACGGTACATTTTTCTCTCCTGTCTAATAGAAAACAAAATATATGTTTTGGCCAATGTTAACATCCCTCCCCCGTTCAGCATGGCAATATTAGAGGATTTAACTAGATTTATATTGGACGCTCCAGGAACCCCGGTTATAGTGGTGGGCGATTTTAATATGACTATGAACAACAGTATAGATAGGTTCTGTCACGGGCAAGGCCAGAGCGGAGGCTGTTGGAGAGGACTGTGTGCAAGCCTGTTGCCCACCGATTATGGGCCCTAGCATTTGGGGCAATGGTGCTCTCTGTGAGCTGTATGCCTGGGGACCCTGGGGTTGGTGTTACTTTGGATTCAGCTCCATGTTCCCCCAAAACACACAGACTCTGGAACCCGTTGTATGCCATATTAGAATGATAAGACTGAGTTATACTGTTGGGACACATCCTGTGAGGAGATGCTAATATCATCTCCACTCACCTGTCTGATGTCAGCTATAATGGGTTTAATGTAAATAAGTTTAGTCTAGGTTCTAAAGGTATTCAACTCATTGTTGTTTGTTCTAATTAATCCTGTGTTGATGTTTATGGTAATGTGTGTTAATTGAATGAGCTGATCACATTGTCCTCTATACAATGTAGGAGACGGGACGACTCCTATTGGAGCTCATGTTAATTAGGTTAATTAGGTTATGTTTGTATTGTTAATTGTAATTAGCTCCAGCTATTGTGTTTATATTCCTGTGTGAAGCTCGGTGACCACAAGTCTGGGCAAAAGGTCATGTCTCAGCCACATAGGCTGTATAAAGGATGAGATAATTAGCTCATGTTAATTAGGTTACGTTTGTATTGTTAGAGTAATCTTCGCCTGTGTATATAAGACTGTATTCTGGTTCTGAATAAAGTGAGTCCATGTTAGCAGTGAAGCAAGTGTCGCCTTGTTTTCTGCTCAGAAAGAGGTTGGAATATCTGATATCTGTATACAGACTGGGAGGAAGTGGTATATGACGGAAGCACTCAAGCGGAGTGTGGGACGTTCCGTGACATTGGTGGCAAGCAGCGGGAAAGCTTCTTGAAGTCTGAAGTCTGGGACATCCAAACTTCCATCTGGATCCAAGGTCCAGATAGCAGAAGAGGAGAGGTACAGATACCAGCCGCCATGGATGAGGAATTCAGAAGGAGGTTGCGAGAGATGCAGATACAGCACAGAGGACCAGTATCGGAGCAGGTCCTGCTGGGATGGTGTGATTCTATTCGCTGCAAACTCTGGAAGGAAGCGCTAGCCCGTGAGCAGCGACACCAGGGAAAAGTTCTCCCCTCCATCGAGGAAAGGTACTGGTCGCAGTACGGACTGCGGGTGCGGTTTTTGGGAGAAAAACCACACAAGAAGCAGACAGCTGAATTAAGCAGGCTGGTCTGGGCAGAGATGAAGTTGGATGAGAGCTACAGAGCCCTCCGGTGGCATGTATCCCAAGCATGTCCCTGGATAGCGGATGACAGCCCAATGGAAGGCTTAAGCTACGGCGGCTTGGGACTGTTTGTGAAGCTGACAGGGGACCCTAACTTTGGGAGTGATTTGGAGCGGCGGGTGGACGAAATCATGGATTTCAGAGAAGGGCTACTGAACATTTCGGAAGTGCACTGGGCACAGGAAGATTTGGAGTTTCTGGCCGTTCAGGAATGGGAGCTAGAGATCGCCTACAGACGGCTGCTAGACATTGCTCAGTGCCAGGGCTGGGCTCCCTTTGCCTGGGACTATCAGGAAATACCAGCTGACAACCCTGAAATCCTGGCTGAAGAGTCGGCAATGTGGCAGAGCGATAGTGTGCTTTGCCAACCTGCCCCCACAGCTATGGAGGCGGAGGTCTTATGGCGGATGCAGCAAGTGCTGACTGACCTTGATGATCCTGTTTCTGCATGGGATGATCTTGGATGGAGGAATGTGCCTGTCCAGCAGCATGCCAGAGAATCTGCAGTGGAAAATCTGGAGATTGCCGTCCCCAAACCTGAAGTGCTGACAACAGGGCAGAGCTCTGCTAACCTCTGTCCAGAAATGATAACATCTTCTGGGTTCCATGGACAGGAGATGGTGAACCCCTATTCCCCGACATCAGTTGCAGAGACATGGGATTTGATAGACTTTTCTGCTGAGGAAGAACCGTCGGGTGAGCCCCCAGCAGAAGAGTTGGGATTAGGGCCAAACTTCATTGCGCTCTGCTCAGCACTGATGGCATCTTCTGAGTTCCACGGACAGGAGATGGTGAACCTCTATCCACAGACACCAGTTATAGAGGTAGAGGATTTAATAGACTTTTCTGCTGAGGAAGAACAACCTGATGAGCCTCCAGCAGAAGAGCTGCTATCAGGGCCAAAGTTCACTGTGTTCTGCCCAGCACCAACAGTGGCTTCAGCCTTCCTGAGAGAAGAGGTAGTCAGCCTTTCTCCCACAACACTGACGGGGACATGTGATTTTCTGCCAGCAGCATCTACGGAGTTAAAACAAACTTCTCCAGCTGAAGATCTGGTAACTGAACAGAGGGTCCAAGACCTCTGTCCCACACTTTTACCAATTCCAGAGACTGGGGATTTAATAGACGTTTCTGTAGAGGAGGAACCACCTGGCAAACCCCCAGCAGAAGTGCTGGCAACCAGACAGAGGGTCCAAGACCTCTGCCCCACACCTGCAGCAATTGTGGAGGTCCAAGGAGAGAATGCAGTCATCACCTCACAACTGCAGCTTGATCTGGTGTCAGTTGATGGGGCTTCAGTCCCCACCTGTATACCCCAGGGATGCTGGGCAGTCGGCCCAGATCCCCAACAGCAGGATGGAGTGAGCCCAGTCCCCCTGTCTTCTCTCCAGCGGCAGAAAGGATTCCAGGGAGAAGAGCCAGTCCGGGCCTCTCCCCAGCGGCAGATATGTTCTCTGAGAGAGGCAGAGGATGGCTGGGTGAGTAATGCACTGTTTGGGATGATTTGTTTGGGGTACTGTGTGGGTACAGGCAGTAGAGGACTGGAGCTGTGGACTAACTTCGGAGTCAACCCGTCTGGGGTCTCCTCCTGTGTTAGTCTCCTGCCGAAAGGGGAGAAATGTCACGGGCAAGGCCAGAGCGGAGGCTGTTGGAGAGGACTGTGTGCAAGCCTGTTGCCCACCGATTATGGGCCCTAGCATTTGGGGCAATGGTGCTCTCTGTGAGCTGTATGCCTGGGGACCCTGGGGTTGGTGTTACTTTGGATTCAGCTCCATGTTCCCCCAAAACACACAGACTCTGGAACCCGTTGTATGCCATATTAGAATGATAAGACTGAGTTATACTGTTGGGACACATCCTGTGAGGAGATGCTAATGTCATCATCTCCACTCACCTGTCTGATGTCAGCTATAATGGGTTTAATGTAAATAAGTTTAGTCTAGGTTCTAAAGGTATTCAACTCATTGTTGTTTGTTCTAATTAATCCTGTGTTGATGTTTATGGTAATGTGTGTTAATTGAATGAGCTGATCACATTGTCCTCTATACAATGTAGGAGACGGGACGACTCCTATTGGAGCTCATGTTAATTAGGTTAATTAGGTTATGTTTGTATTGTTAATTGTAATTGGCTCCAGCTATTGTGTTTATATTCCTGTGTGAAGCTCGGTGACCACAAGTCTGGGCAAAAGGTCATGTCTCAGCCACATAGGCTGTATAAAGGATGAGATAATTAGCTCATGTTAATTAGGTTACGTTTGTATTGTTAGAGTAATCTTCGCCTGTGTATATAAGACTGTATTCTGGTTCTGAATAAAGTGAGTCCATGTTAGCAGTGAAGCAAGTGTCGCCTTGTTTTCTGCTCAGAAAGAGGTTGGAATATCTGATATCTGTATACAGACTGGGAGGAAGTGGTATATGACGGAAGCACTCAAGCGAGTGTGGGACGTTCCGTGACAGGTTCCCACCGAAAATTAGTACTAGTGGGGCTCCTAAGAGCCCTCTCCTACAATACTGCGATGAAATAGGGTTGGTGGATATCTGGAGGAGACATCCTGAGGAGGCAATACTCATGCCATTCCAGGACACATGCCACCTTATCTAGAATCGACCTTGTCTTGGGAAATGAGGAGGCATTGAACGTAGTAGATGAGATAATTTATGAGCCAAGAGGGATTTCGGACCATTCGCCAGTGATCACGGTTGTAAAGGTGGGGGAGTATTGTAGCAGGGGTGACTGAAAAGTAAATCCCTTTTGGCTCGAGCTTATTGGCGGTGTGGAGAATATGATGGAGGGGCTGACGGAGTTCATTAATATGAATCTAGGATCGGCTCCATTAGGGGTAGTATGGGACTCCCTGAAGGCATATCTCCGGGGAGTCCTAATTCAGAAAATCTCATATGCCAAAAAACAGTCACAAGTAGAAGAACTAGAGGCCAAAGAGAGGGTAAGAAGGGCGGAAGTGCAGTATGTGGAGACACCATCCCCAGCCAATTATGAAACCTGGGTGGGGAGGCAAGATGAGTATAGTAGGGTACTCCGGGAGAAGATGGAAAAGAACAGATTATTTCAGAGACAGAGTTTTTTTAGGTGAAGGAGAGCGAGTTGGGAAAGCTCTGTCTCTGATTATCAAGGCAAATGGCCCCTCGAGTATTGTACCAGCAATTGAGGGCAGGGAAGGATCAAAAAAGCCACTTCTGAAATATTAGGTGAATTTAGAACATATTTTAAGAATTTATACAGCTCTTCGCAAACAAATGTGGAGGGGGGAAATGTGGAGCTTCTTTGAGAGGTTGAAAATAACTCCATTATCAAATGAAGATCGGGAAATGCTAGATGCTCCACTGACTCTCAAAGAATTGCAAAGGGCAGTAGGAGATATGGCAAACCAGAAGTCACCGGGTCCTGATGGTCTGCCCATAGAAATATTTAAAAAATACGGGGAGGTATTACTGCCCCTACTTCTGGAGGTGTTTAATGGAGCCAGGGAGGACAAGACGTTACCTATTTCTGACAGAAGCCATTATAATAATCTTGCTGAAAGAAGGGAAAATCCGTTAGATGTGACCTCATATAGGCCTATCTCGCTATTATGTTCGGACGTGAAGATCTTGGCAAAAGCGCTGGCCGCAAGGCTGAACAAGATAATCTCTAAATTAATACATACAGACCAGACCGGGTTCAGATCTACAAGCACGAACACAAGACGGGTGTACTTAAACATGCAATTACCTATAGAAAATAGTGGCAAGAGAGCGGTCCTCTCGTTAGATGCAGCCAAGGCATTTGACTCTCTGGAGTGGAACTATATGTGGAAGGAGCTGGCTGAATACCAGTTTGGTTCTGGGTTTGTTCATTGGCTAAGCCTACTATATAATAGCCCGAGGGCCAAGGTCAAAGTTAATGGTCAGTGTTCGGAGTGGTTCCACCTGAGCAGGGGTATGAGACAGGGGTGCCCCGCTCTTTGCCCTGGCAATCGAGCCCCTGGCTATCGCTTTGAGGAGGGCACAGGGGGTGCAGGGGTTTAAAAGAAAGAGGAGTGGACAAAGTTGCTACATATGCAGATGACATTCTGTTATTTCTGGCGGACACACAGGACTCTCTGAAGACGGCTATGGGGATAATTGAGGAATTTGGTGTTTTTTCTGGGCTATTAATTAATTGGGAGAAATTAGTGATTCTGCCAATAGACCCTCTGATTGAACCCCTCCCATACCAAATACCCCAAATTAGTCAGTCAAATGAAATATCTGGGCATTAATATAACTAGAGATCCAGGACAATATATAACTGGAAATCTGGTTCCACTCATGAAAAAGTTGAAGCAGAAGTGTCGGGTATGGGGCCGCCTGCCTCTCTCGGTTGCCGGACGCTGCAACTTGATCAAGATTGGTTGCCCCAAATTCTATATATCTTGCAGAATTCCCGTGTGGATTTCTAAGCACTGGTTTAAAAAAATGGACAGTGTGTTCAGAGAACTCATTTGGAAAAATGGGGCGGCAAGGATTGGCTTGCAGGCGTTGCGACGACCGGGGGTGAAGGGTGGCCTGGTTGTGCCGGACCCACGATGCTATTTCCTAGCATCCCAATTGCAGTATGTGGGAGGCAGTAATAGGCCAGGGGGTAAAGGAGTAGGCGGTAATGTTTTGCTAAACGATACCAGACACGACACAATCGAGGCGTTGGAGGCAGACTAATTCGGTACCAAATGTCCTACCACCCAGATGATGGTCAAAGCATGGGTATTGGTTAAAAAAAATACTGGGCTATACTGGCTTTGCAGAGTTTTTCCCACTATGGGATAACAACAATCTTAGTGAGCTTAAAAAAATGGGATGCTTTGAAGAATGGGATCGTCAGGGCATTCAATGTTTGGCACAGTTATACAAGGCAGGGAGGTTAAAATCTTTCCAAGACCTGGTGGAAGAATATGCGATCTCCAACAGGTCATTTTATAGATACCTACAAATTAGGCATGCTTTAGAGGCACAATTCGGTGGGGAAGCACCAGTGTGGTGTGAAATGACCTCTTTGAGAAAGCTGATCAATGCCAGCTCTACGAAAGGCCTAATTTGATATTTATGGATGCCTGAATACATCAGCTCAGGAGGGAGTGGTGGAAAATAAAAATAGGATCAAATGGGAGGGAGACGTTGGACCACTGTCTGACGACCAATGGGAGTATGTCCTGTCTTTAGGGCCCAGGATCACACTCTCTCCCTCACAGGTGGTCTCTCATTTTTATTTGTCTTATAGGGCATATTATACACCATTGAAATTATTTAGGTTCGGCAAGAGGCCTGATGCGAGGTGCCAAAGATGTGGGGGGGGCGTATGGAGACCTGATTCATATGTTCTGGCAGTGTCCCAAGTTCTATAAATATTGGAGAGGGATTGTGGAAAAGAAACTCTGTTTGGGACGTCATTGAGGTTGGAGGCTAAGGAGTGCTTGCTGGGTCTGACGGAGGATAAAGAGGTCCCGAAGGATACGCAGACAGCAAGGGTTAGATGCCCGTTTCAGGGTAAAAAGCTTATTGCACAGCATTGGCAGAGAAAGGACTCACCGACGGTTACAGAGTGGGTGAATGCAGTAAAGGAGGTGATTAGTAGAGAGAAGTACATATATAAGAAGAGGGGTAACTATAAGAAATTTGGAAAAAATATGGAAACCATGGCTGGATCGGGATAAGGATGGAATGGAAGGGGGGGGGGGGGGGGGTAGGATGATGGTAGAATTGGTAGGGATTGGTTGTAAAAGATGTATGGTGAGTTGTGTGGTAGGGGGCCTTTGAGGGTGGTGGGGTTTTGGGGGGGTTGGGAGGAGGGGTAAGGGAGTAAATGGGAAAAAAGAAGAAACTCTTTTGAGTTCACTGCTTATGGGTATCTTGAATTGGCGCGCAGTGGAAGTATAATAATGACTGGATAGAGGATGTTATTTTTTGTATCCTTTTTATGGTCGTGTTCTCTGTTCTTTTTTTGTAATGGAAAAATTTCTCCAAATAAAAAAGATTTTTTTTTTTTTTTTTTTAAATATTAAAAAGGATGATAATGCATCTTGCCATAGAGCAAAAACTGAAAAAATTCCTTGAAGAAAGACACATAAGGTCAATGTCATGGCCTGCAAACAGTCCGGATCTCAATCCAATTGAAAATCTGTGGTGGAAGTTAAAGAAAATGGTGCATGACAAGGCTCCAACCTGCAAAGATGATTTGGCAACAGCAAATCAGAGAAGGCTGGAGCCAGATTGATGAAGAGTACTGTTTATCACTCATTAAGTCAATGCCTCAGAGACTGCAAGCAGTTATAAAAGCCAGAGGTGGTGCAACAAAGTACTAGTGATGTGTTGGAGTGTTATTTTGTTTGTTTTTCATGATTCCATCATTTTTTCCTCAGAGTTGAGTGATTCCATAATTTATTCCCTGTGCTTGTTCTATAAATCTAACTGTTACTGGCCACCACAATTATTTTTCTTGATTTCTTTTAGTGTTTCTTAAAGCCAGAAAGTTGCCATTTGAAATGCCTTTAGTTTTTGGCCATGTCTGTGATCTGCTTTTTTTCTACAACAATAAACTGAAGGAACATCCTCAGGGACTGGTGATTCCATAATTTTTGCCAGGGGTTGTAGCTCAACCAACCCTGTGGTAGCACATATCTATCTATCTATCTATCACTCACCATACAAAAATGATTCGCAAAAAAAGATTTATTGGTGTCAAAAATAAGAAAAAGACGTTAAAAAACCACCACATACATATATTAGCATTAAAGCTATAAAAAAAAAAAAAAAAAAAAAAAAAAAAAGGACCATCTTTGGACAGGTGGTGCAATTCCACCCAAGTTGCAGGAGTTGTAAAAGTGCTGTAGTACAGCTGGGATGATATCCCCAGGTCTAAACGACCTATGAAGAGTGACCCAAGCATTAAATCAAGGTTGAAATGATATTCAAAAAGAGAATGAAGTCACACCACAAAAATGGAAGCTATGAGATGATAGCAATGGTTCTCCCGATCTGCAAAAACTGTGGACAAAAAGAGGATTGTAATCGGGTGGAAGGTAGCTGTGAAGAAATAGGGGAGCATTTCTAGGTAACAGTGGTCAAGAGGAGGTGTGCAAGCGGAATGGTAATGAATATAAGTGTCCAATAAAGTGATGCGTGGTTCACTGGAACCTTAAGAACATAGTCCTCCTTGACCTCCCTCTCACTGTACCAGAGTCCCTATGAAGGCTCGCTCTCACACTCCAAATAAAAAAGCAAAGTGAAGAGGTAATCCTTTCCAGAAGGTAATCGTCCTTTCCCAAGAATGATAAATGTATTGATACTTATCAGCTTGTGATCAAGTCCACAGGTCCAGTATCCCGGGGGAAATTCCTCCCTCCTCTTTAAAAACAACAGTCTTGCAAAGTATGTAGAACCACATAGGGGTCAAAAGCAAGTAGTCCAGAGATTGGGCATGCTGGCCTGACCGGTTTCACCGATCCTCCGACGGCTGCGTCAGAGGCTGGTTGCCAATGCGATCCCCTCACCATGTGGAGCATCCAGGCTTTAAATGGACGCCAACACGTGTCTGTGTGTGTCACTTCCTGCTTGCACATCACACCCCCCCCACATACATGACAGTCTCTTCCTCCCAACATGGAAGGGGGAGTCCAGAAGACGTGGAGCAAGGCACTGCTAATCATTACTTAATACGTTTCATTCTCCCCCTAGAGCAGTGGTTCTCAACCTTCCCAGTGCCATGACCCCTTGATAAAATTTCCCAAGTTGTTGTGACCCCTAACAGAAAAATTATTTCCGTAGCGTTGATTGTCAGCACCTAAGGCAAGACAAGTAATTTGCACCCCTAACCCACGGATATTTAGTGCTCCCCGATTCCCTTCCACTCGTACAGTATTAAAACCCCTTATGGTACATTTTGGATGTACCACTCTTAGTTCTCCTTTCTTTCCCTTTTATCTCTCTCTATCCTAATTTCTTGTTTTTTTTTCCCCATCCCTCTCTAGTCTTTCTTGTTCTCTCTCTTATTCTTTCTCTCCCTTTTTCTTTGTTCTTCCCTGATCTTTTCCTCTCCCTTCCATGTATTCTCCATTTTTATTCCTTCTCCTAATCCTTGGTGGGGGGGGGGAACGGGATGAGTGGCAGTGCTGGGGGAGTTCTGATCAGCCAACTTAGGTGCTCTTGATCAAGGTCATCTGCTGATCTGAGAACTGTAGTGGGGACTTTTAATGGCTATACTATAATCAGGGGTAGTGTTGCTCACTGTGTCTCCAACTTTGTGGTGTCTCGCTGTAGTAACACCTATGCCAAAATCCAGAGGGTCTTCTTCGGCCCCAATCACTTCACATTCCACACCAGTCAGCTGACCTTTAGTCTCTGCCCCCAGCCATGCCGTGAACTTAATGGGTGGTTGCAAAGAGGCTGAGTGGGCAGCTGCAGGCCCAGGAACAGCCCAACTGGGTGGCCACAGACTCAAGGGACAGCACAGCTGGGTGGCTACAGGCTCCAGGGACAGGACAGCCCAGCTGGGCGGCCACAAAAAGGCTGAGAGAGTGGTGCAGGCTTCAGGAACAGCCCAGGATTCAGTGACCCCTGGTAAATCGTCATTCGACCCCTGAAGGGGTCCCGAGGTTGAGAACCACTGCCCTAGAGGAATATTAGAAGTAGCACAAAATATAGTAAAGTCCACATATTAAGCTCATCAGGAAAACCACAACATGACGATGGGGATACTTTCTTATACAAGTGACATCCGCAAAAATTGTATATACATGTGCTGCAACCACATTGTACACGATAAAGTACATGAAAGTTCCATGAAAAAAAAAAAAAAAAAAAAAAAAACCCCTTTTAAAAAAAAAATATGCATTGTTAGGCGAGATGTGCCCCTGACATATGAGAACTGATTCCCCACAAAGGGCTGTAAAATTATATCCACATACTCACTAATCTTCTCAGTGAGTGAGCCCACCCCCGAGATGGACACGTCTCACCTGCTTACACTATATGATTTGACTTTACCAGAGGGCAACCCTTTTAGTTACACTGGACATTGAGGCCCTCTATTCCTCCATACCCAACGACAAAGGTGTACAAACCATTAGAAAATCTTGGACAGCAGACCATTGGACAAAAGAGCTCACAACATGTTTATTGTGGAATTACTGGAGTTGTTACAGAATAATATCCAATGTGACCGAAAGTACTACCGTCAGACCCAAGGCACGGCCATGGGCTTTAAAAATGTGCCCCGGCCTATGCCAATATTTACTTGGGTGATTGGGAGCAACGGCTCTTTGACGGAGGGGGGGGCGTTGTCATCGTGCCTGTCCAGAATGTTGTCCTGGTACAGGTACATCGATGACGTCCTCATGTTGTGGTCTGGTAATGAGGAGGAGTTGCAAACTTTTATGGACACCTTGGGTGTCATCCCCTACAATTTGAACTTCACATTTGAATTTCATAGGGAAAAAGCAACTTTTCTAGACTTGACGATTTTCCTGGACAAGGACAGTCACATTGGGACCAAACTGTTTAGTAAACAAACTGCTGTCAACCGTTTGCTGCACGCAGATAGTTTTCATCCAAAAACATCATAAATATACTGGTAATACAGTACCCAAGAGCTCGCCGGAATTGCACAAATGAACAGGACTTTGAGCAGGAAGCCGTGGTCCTAAGAGACTTCACTCAAGGGGATAGAACCGAAAATGGCTTAGAAATGCTAATCAGAGCAAAGGACAGCGATAGAGAATCCCTTAGCTTTCAACGGAAAGGGGGGGGACCAGGGGCAGGGACCCACAAGACTGAGTATACAATATACCCAACGGGTGAGTAAAGTTAGAGATATTTGCTCAATATACTGGCATTTATTGGTGAATTCAGTGGGCAAATTTGTCTCTCGGGATCCTCAATTGGTATACAGACGGGCCTGTTCCCTTAAAGACCTCTTAGTACACTGACATTTCTTGGACCCCCCTAGTTATATTGTGCGTGGAGGTATAGCCTGATGTGCAATTTTTGCCCCTATGTTATAGAGGGTGACTCATTACGGTTACCGACGGGAGGTGTCTCGTGTGCAGACAGAGGGCCAACTGTGACACCATACCATCTGAAGGCTCCTGTAGCCAGACATGTATGTCCCAAACATGATAGGGATCCCCGTTGTCTTAAGTGTTGGGTCCTTGACGTGGTCCCCCAGGACAGGAGGAGGGGCAAGTTTGATCAGATTGTTTTCCAACGTGAGTCACATTGCATATGGGAGCTGGAGGCTACTAAATCTCCTGGCTTGAATGATTATTTAAGTTTTGTCCCTTTTCTTGGATGATTCTCAGACAGGGGTATATTCAGTGCTGCCAAGGTAATACTAACTATTGTGCTTCTCGTCTAACAATGCATAATTTTTTTTAAAGGGGGTTTTTTTTTTTTTCATGGAACTTTCATGTACTTTATCGTGTACAAAGTGGTTGCAGCATATGTGAATATAATTTTTGTGGATGTCAAATGTATAAGAAAGTATTCCCCATCACCATGTTGTGGTTTTCCTACTGAGCTTAACATGTGGACTTTACTATATTTCGTGCTGCTTACTTCTAATATTCCTCTAGGGGGAGACTGAAAAGCATTAAAGAAGGATAAGCAGTGCCTTGCTCCCCATCTTCCACGTTGGGGGGAGGAAGAGACTGGCATGATGTATGTGGAGGATACGCAAACAGGAAGTGACACACGGACACGTGTTGGCGTCCATTTAAGCCTGGATGATACACATTGTGAGGGGATCACACATTGGCGACCAGCCTCTGATGCAGCCGACAGAATTCGGTGAAACCGGCATGCCAGCATGGCCCATCGCTGGACTACTTGCTTTTGACTCCTATATGGTTCTACATACTTTGCAAGACTGTTTTCAAAGACAAGGGAGGAATTTACCCCGGGATCCTGGACCTGTGGACTTGAACACAAGCTTATAAGTATCAATACATTTATCATTCTTGGCAAAGGACGATAACCTTCTGGAAATGATTACCTCTTCACTTTTCTGTTTTATTTGGGGTGACAGTGAGTCTTCATAAGGACTCTGGTACAGTGAGAGGGAGGTCAAGGAGGACTATGTTCTTATGGTTCCAGCGAGCCACACACTTTAGACACTTATATGCATTACCATTCCACTTGCACACCTCTTGACCACTGTTACCTAGCAATGCTCCATTTCTTCACAGCTACCTTACACCCCAATACAATCATCTACTTGTCCACAGTTTTTCCAGTACAGATCGGGAGAACCATTACCATCATCTTATTGCTTCCACTTTTGTGGCTTGACTTCATTCATCCTCTTTTTGAATATCAGTTCAGCCTTGATTTAACACTTGGGTCACTCTTTATAGGTCATTTAGACCTGGGGATATCATCCAACCTGTACTACAGCACTTTTAAAACTTCTGCAACTTGGGTGGAATTGCACCACCTGCCCAGCGATTTTTTTATAACTTTAATGCTAATGTATGTATGTGTGGATTTACCCCCTTCCTGACCAGAGCACTTTTTGCAATTCGGCACTGCGACGCTTTAACTGACAATCGCGCGGTCGTGCGACATGGCTCTGAAACAAAATTGACGTCCTTTTTTCCCCCCACAAATAGAGCTTTCTTTTGGTGGTATTTGATCATCTGAGATTTTTATTTTTTGCGCTATAAACAAAATAAGAGCGACAATTTTGAAAAAAAACACTTTTTTACATTTTGCTATAATAAATATCCCCAAAAAATATATAAAAAACATTTTTTTTCCTCAGTTTAGGCCGATACGTAGTCTACATATTTTTGGTAAAAGAAAAAAAAATAAATTGCAATAAGCGTTTGATTTGTTTGCGCAAAAGTTATAGCGTTTACAAAATAGGGGATAGTTTTATGGCATTCTTAGTAATAATTTTTTTTTTTTTTTTTTTTTTAACTAGTAATGGCGGCGATCAGCGATTTTTATTGCGACTGCGACGTTGTTATGGCGGACATTTTTGACACATTTTTGGGACCATTGTCATTTATACAGCAATCAGTGCTATAAAAATGCATTGATTCCTGTATAAATGACACTGGCAGTAAAGGGGTTAACCACTAGGGGGCGGGGAGGGGTTAAATCAGTACTAGGGAGTGTTTTCTAACTGTAGGGGGCAGAGGCTGTGTGTGTCACTACACTGATCTCTGCTCCGATGACAGGGAGCAGAGATCCAGTGACACTGTCACTAGGCAGAACGGGGAGATGCTGTTTGCATCAGCATCTCCTCGTTCGTCCTCCCCGTGAGGCGATTGTGGGTATCCCCACGGCGATCACGTCCGCGGGACCCACGACCCGACTCACGAGCTTGCGGCAGGTGCGCGCGCAGCAAGTTCAACGTAACGTATGGGTACGTTACTTTGCGCAGCCGTGCCATTCTGCCAACGTAAATGTACAGCAGCCGGTCGGAAACCAGTTAAGGTCTTTTTCTTCTTTTTGACACCAATAAATCTTTTTTGCTAATCATGTTTGTATGGTAAGTAAAGTTCCAAAGATATGTGCTACCACAGGGTTGATTGCGCTATTACAGATTTTTATTTCAAGTTTGTCATACAGTCTCTATACTGCAAGCTCCCATCCTCTCCTTCCCCCTCTTAGTATGTCATTTTTACTCAAACGTTTTTGAGGTTATCCAATCTCCATAGTTTTGACACATTAGGTAGGCGGCACCTTGAGGGCCCGCCATATATTTTAGTGTTATACATGAATACTGTGTGCGCATTTGACACCTGGGAATTCAATTTTGCTCCAAAAACGAATTAAACAAATATTTTCAAGTTCTTATCTTATTTACTGTATATGTTACCTCAATAACCCAATGTTAAACTTGAACTAAATAGTCTAACATAATTAAGTTCACACAAATAGTATCATACCAGAGGCGGTTGACTTCCTGCCATGTTAGTTGGCCTTGGGGCTCCTTGAACAGGATTGTGGGAAGGAGTAGTTGTAGCTCCAATAGAGGAAGGCACTGGGGCTTCACCCAATTCTGCCATGAGGGAAAGATATTCTTTATCCATCCTTGCTTTATCCTGGGCCGATTGAGGTTCCCCAGGTCGCACCTGAACACTACAAATAAGCAACAATTCTAGAGTAAATAAATAACTTTCTAAATGAAATTCAAATATCAACACACATGAAACACAAATGCATCCCCCTAATAAATGTTGTAGTTTAAAGATTTAGCTAAACAAATATTGTTTAAAAACAGCTTTAACCACTTGCCTAAAGCAGTGTTATTATTGTGGCAGAGTGGCTCTTACACCGGATCACGTACACAGTACGTGACCCAGCACTTGCGGGGAGGTGGCGCGTGTGCGCCACAGCTGTACCTTGACACAGCACAAGCTGGTCAGTGGGTGCTGGCTAATAGATGCCCACAGGCACCCGCTGATCGGGGAGGAGAGACACAGAACAGAGCACTGCCTATGTATACAAGGCAGAACTCCATTCTGACAGGAGGAAAGTGATGGACTGTGTGTCCCTGCAAAACAGGGACTAAAATCCATCACTTCCCTTAGGCTGGGTTCAAACTAGTGTGAACTGGATGCAAGTTTCTCCGCATCTAATTCGCATGACAGGCGATTGTGTCCGGCTCTCTATGGAGCCGGTTCACATAGATATGTGAGCCGAGGCGGTGCGGAGCAGATTGCAGAGGTTATGTGCATCAATGGCTCAGTTTCAGGGCCAAATTCAGGCAGAAATTCAACCCTGAAACGGAAAACAGGGACGCACCGGACCCTTGCTGCAAGCCAAATGCGGCTCAGATGTGAACCCAGCCTTAGTAAAAGTAGCATACTTAGTAAACACAAACACTGGTTGGGCACTAGATGTTTAACACCTACCCAGCCATTAGTGTTAGTAGTGACAGTGCATATTTAGCACTGATTACTATTAGTGTCACTGGTTCCCACAAAAATGTCAAACTGTCCACCGCAATATCACAGTCCCGCTAGAAGTTGCTGATTGTGGCGTAATAAAAAAAAAAAAATATGGTATAATATATATATATATATATATATATATATATATATATATATATATATATATATATATATATATATACACACACACACACACACACACACATCTATATCCATCCAGTATACAGCCCATAGTTTGTAGACGCTACAACTTTTGTGCAAACCAATATACGCTTGTTGGGATTTTTTTTTTTACCAAAAACTTGTAGCAGAATACATATTGGCCTTAATTTATGAAGAAATTTGATTTTTTCTAAAAAAAAAAAAAAAAAAAATTTATGGGATAGGTTATATAGCAGAAAGTAAAAAAGTTTGTTCTTTTTCAAAATTGTCGGCCTTTTTTGTTTAACTGCTTGCCAACCAGCCGCCGCAGTTTTACTGCGGCAGAATGGCACTGTTGGCCGAAACTACGTAACCTTACGTCACTTTGCCTTTTGGCCCGCAGCGTGTGCCCAGAGGGCGCAATGACCGCCAGGCACCCGCAATCGCTTGTGACAGAGCGACCTAGGGAACACAGTTAACCCCTTGATCACCCCCTAGTGTCAACCCCTTCCCTGCCAGTGACATTTATACAGTAATCAGTGCATTGTTATAGCACTAATCGCTGTATAATTGTCAATGGTCCCAAAAAATGTGTCAAAAGTGTCCAATTTGTCGGCTGCAATATCGCAGATCGCCATCATTACTAGTAAAAAAAAAAAAAATGCCATAAATCTATCCCCTATCCCCCTAGACCTATAACTTTTGCGCAAACCAATCAATATACACTTATTGCGATTTTTATTACCAAAAATATGTAGAAGAATACATAATGACCTAAACTGAGGAAAAATTTAGTTTATAGCGCAAAAAAAAAAAAAAAAAACGCAGAGATTATCTATAACAACCAAAGATAGGATTTTTATTACAGCTTACCTGTAAAATCCTTTTCTTGGAATACATCATGGGACACAGAGACTTAAGTAATTACGTAATTAGTGTTGACACTGGTATACCCAATCAAGGAAGTTCACTCCCTATACAACCCCCCCCACATCAGTTTTTGTAGCACAGCAATATACTTAAACCCTATAAAAGAGGGGCAGGACCTCCGTGTCCCACGATGTACTCCAAGAAAAGGATTTTACAGGAAAGCTATAATAAAAATCCTATTTTCTTTTTCGTACATCATGGGACGTCCCATAGCAATGCTACTTGATGGGAGGGAGAAAACCCGCAGGGTACCCACAGACTTGGACTGCTGCCTGCAGTACACTGCACCCAAAGGCGATATCCTCATACCTCCTTACATCCACCTGGTAAAAAATTTTTGTGAATGTATGCACTGAAGACCAAGTTGCGGCCTTACAGATCTGAGCCATGGAGGGCTGGTGACGCACTGCCCAAGAAGCACTAACCGCTCTGGTAGAGTGCGCCTTAACTGGAAAAGGGGGAATCTTACCCCTTAAAGCATAAGTTTAAATTATAACTTGCCAAATCCACTTCGCAACAGTGGATTTCGACGCTGCCTGTCCTCTTAGGACCCTCTGCCAGAATAAATAAGACATCAGTCTTATGAATCTGAGAAGTTGCCTTTAAATACATTTTCACTGCTCTCACCACATCAAGACAATGTAGTGACTTTCCCTCCCTGGAACATGGTTTTGGAAAAAAATGATGGCAGGACAATATCTTGGTTCAGGTGAAAACCTGAAAATACTTTTGGCAAAAAGCCTAGACGAGGGCATAACACCACTCTGTTCTCATGAATAATCAAATATGGCTCTTTTCAAGAAAGAGCAGCCAATTCTGAAACCCTCCTTGCTGAGAATATAGCAACCAAAAAATACCAGCTTCCTTGTTAGAAGGACTAAGGGAATATGCAGCATCAGTTCAAAATGGCTGTTTTTGTAACACTGACAAAACAAAATTCAAGTCCCAAGGGTTTAAAAGGTGATTTAACTGGCGGATTAATTCGCATCACCCCTTGCATAAAAACCCTGGACTAAAGAATGCGTAGTAAGCGGTCTTTTAAATAAGTTCGATAAGGCTGAGACCTGGCCCTTAATAGTACTCAGGGCCAATTTCATCTCTACACCTATTTGTAGAAAGGCAAGAATTCTGCCTATGATAGATCTCCGTGGGTGTCAACCCTTGGATTCACACCAGGAAACATAAGCCCTCCAGACTTTATAATATATAGTTCTGGAAGCTGATTTCCTTGCATTATTCAAAGTAGAGATAACTGACCCGGAAAGCCCACGTTTCCTCAGAATGTTTCAATAGCCAGGCCGTTAAACTTAGCGCTCGTAAAGTAGGATGGAATATTGGCCCCTGTGAGAGCAGGTTTGGCCTTAGTGGAAGGGACCATTGATCCTCCACTGCCATCTTTACGATTTCTGCATACCATGACCTTCTGGGCCATGCTGGTGCTGCCAGAATTACCAGTTTTCTTTCCAGCTTGATCCTGCAAAGACGTCGAGGCAGCAATTGAACAGATCAGTGAGAACTGATCCCACGGTATCACCAACGCATCTGTTCTGCATGCGAATGGATCCTGTGTTCTGGACACAAAGTTAACTAACTTTATGTTGAACTGGACGCTAGAGGCTCTATACATCCGGAGTCCCCCATCTTTGACAAACAGCCCAAACATATGTCGGGGTGAAGAAACCATTCCCCTGGGAATAATCAGCTGGCGACTTAAGGAGTCCGCGTGCCAATCTTCTATTACCGGAATAAAGACCGCCAATAGGCACGGAATATTTCTTTCTGCCCAAGTTAGAATATGGTTCACCTCTCTCTGCGCTGAGAGATTCTGGGTGCCCCCTTTGGTGATTGATATAGGCCACAGCCGTGGCACAGACGGATTGGATCCTGACAGGACAATCCCTTAACCTGGAAGTCCAGGTCTTTAGAGCCAGACGCACTGCCCGAATCTCTTGGATGTTGATGGGCAAGGCTCTTTCGGTTCCTGACCACTGTCCTTGGACAGTTGTCTACTTTGGTACTGCTCCCCAGCCTGAAAGGCTGGCATCTGTCATTACCACTTTTCAGATAACAGGTCTGAAGGATTTTCCTTTCAGCAGATTCCGGTTAATAACCACCAGTTGAGGCTTTGGGACACCCTTGGGGACAGCCGCATTGGCAAGTCCAAAGCTTGGGTCGTTTTGTTCCAAGCAGACAGGATACTGTTTTGCAACAGTCTCGAATGGAACTGTGCATTGGGAACTGCTTCGAATGAAGATACCATCTTTCCTAACAACCTCATGCAAAGGCGAATAGAGGGATCTCCTTTTGACCTGACCATCTGCACTGTGACAGACTCACTCGGGACAGAGGCTTTTGGAGGGGACTGAATGTCAGCCTCTTGCCTACAGATTATGGGCCCTGGCATTTGGGGTACCCTTGAGGTGTTACTTTGGATTCGGGTCCTTGTCCCCCAGGACACACAGACTCTGGGGACCCTGTATTTGCCATATTAGCAATAGTGGCAGATTCATACTGTTGGGGCACATACTGTGAGGAGATGCTAATATCAACTACAACTACCTGTCTTGTTGTCTGCTATAATGTGTTTATTGTAATTAAGTCTAGTCTGGCTTACCACAGTATTCAACTCGTTGTTTGTATTGTTAATTGTAATTAGCTCCTGCTATTGTGTTTATACTACTGTGTGAAGCTCGGTGACCACAAGTCTGTGTCCTAAAGGTCATATCTCTGAGTCATCTAGTCTGGGTAAATGATTTAGTAAACTAGCTCATGTTAATTAGGTTACAGTTATATTGTTAGAGTAATATGAGCAGGAGGGGGGAACCTCCTCTTCTACTGTATAAAAAGTCTTGTATTCTGGTTCTAATAAAACAGTCCATGTTAGCAGCTAAGCAAGGCTCTCCTTGTTTTCTGCTTTGTGAGCGTTTGGAATATCTGATATCTGTATCCAGACTGGGAGGAAGTGGTATACTGACGAAATCACTCAAGCAGAGTGTGGGACGTTTCGTGACACGCAACAACTCTTTTATGGAGTTGTCTTGTGCCAGGGCAAGAACACCTTTTCTGGGCTGTATCTATGATCAGACCCAAATACTACAGTGTTAGTGGTTTTAAGGGAGACTTCACTAGGTTGAGAACGCAACCCAGACTTTTCCAGGTAACTGGCTGTAATGCGTACACCTTACTCCGAACACCGATTGGTCTATTAGCAATAGTTCGCCTAGGTATGCCAAGACTGTTTAAGCCCTGTGCCCTTGACCTGGCTAGAGGTAGGGCTAGCACTTTTGTTAACACTCGGGGGGCTGTAGCTGGCCCGAAGGGCAAGGCTATAAACTGAAATGCTGCTGTTCTACTTCGAACCGCAGAAACCTTTGGTGAGCGGGAAATATATGGACAAGCAGATATGCATCCTAGATGCCAATAGGCGCCAGAAGTTTTCCTCCTTGTAGGATAGAAACTACTGACCTGATCGACTCCAAAGAAAGGAGCGAATCTTCAGGAAGCAATTTAGATTTTTAGATCTAGAATGGATCTGTTGAATCCCTGTGTGGATCTGTACATGTACAGGAAACGCATGATAAAGGCAGTGAAGGTTTTAAGGAACCTAAGAAAAAAAACAGATCAGCTGACTTTACGAGGTAGCTTGAAGAGGCACGAATCATCTCTGTAAGAGATTTGTACCAGTGATTTCTCAGATTGCGAGGCTGAAAAAAGGTTCAACTCCAGTTGTCCTCAGCAGAGTAATCGGTTTGCCTTTCTTTCCTGATCACCTGATGCTAAACCCTTCATCCTCTACCCACTGTTCCCTTGATAAGGGATCTAGGTGGGGGAGGGGGATCTAACACGCTTCCTATCCTTGGTTAGCAGAGTCGCTAATTTTCCTTCTAGGCCTTGCAGGGCGGAGGAAAAACGCATTTTCAATTATGTATACAGGGGCTGAATGTTTTTCTCTTCTAGAGTCTGACGGTGGAGGCCGTCGCCACTGCCTAGAGGCAGCTGCCCCTGGCGCAGGGGAAGGAGTCCGTTTTAAATAAAAGGACGTTTATACCTTTTTTGGGCAAAAGAGTACCTTTCCTGCTAGAAATCATTTGGATGTATTTGACCGAATTCTCCCCAAATAGTCACTCCCCATGAAAGGGGAAACTAGTCAGAAGCTTTTTTGCAAGATGCTTAGGCTGACCAACCCTTTAACCACAGGGTCCTACGCATGTGTTTTAGCACAAGCGCAAGGCAGGACGCTTGGTGGATAGAGTTCCTATTTGCGTCTATGGCAAAACATAGCGCCCTTGGTAGTTCGGCTACTCATGGGCCTGTTGTGCAGGGACCTCCCTAAGGGCCTCTTGAACTGGTCCTTTAAGGAGCTGACATGTGCCTATTGCAGCGACTGCAGGCTGAGAATGGTACCTGCCAGGAAAAAGAGGATTTTACAAAAAAAAAAAACAAACAAAAAAAAAAAACCTTCTCATCTTTAAGCATTTGTGCATGGTCTACTGGACAAATTATGCTGGAAATCGCAGCTCCCATTTGCTGGTACTTTCCATCTTTTGTGAATTTCTCCTCCATGGGATAGAGAACTGAGAAACTCTTTAGAGTGAAAAAATGCTTATTCGGATGATCCCATTCAGCATAAATAAGCTTTTCTAGTAATGCATGAAAAAGCTGTAATCTTTTCTAGTAATGCATGAAAAAGCTGTAAAGGTTTTAAAGAACCCAAGGAAGGGACCGAACTTTCAGCTGACTCTGTTAGGGGCAGCATGAAAGTGGAATGAACCATCTCTGTAACAGTTTATATCATCAATCTCTCAAATTGCAAGGTTGCATAAGGTTCATCAATCGTTTCCTCCGCAGAGGAAAAATCATCTTATTTTTCTACGTGATCGCCTGAGGGTAATACCTCATCCTGTGCCCACTGTTCCTTTGGTAAAGGATTTGAGGTGGGGAAGGGGCATCTAGCACGCTTCCTATCCCTTTGGATGGAGGATGTGATTAAAGCGCTAATCTTCCTTCTAAGCCTTGCAAGGCAAAGGAAAATGCATCTTCAGTCACTTATACAGGAGCTAAAGTGTGAAAAGCAGTTGTACCACCATCAGTTCCAAAGACTCACCCTGGCTTGCCATGTCAGGTATCTCTGGAGAGGATGACAGTGTGGAGGCATGACTGGAGTTCCCAGAGCCTGGGGGTGGAACTTTTGGGGTCTTAGTAGTAACCTTTGAAGCCATAGTGCAAAGCACAAAAGCAGAGGCACATTAAGAACGTTGCAATAGTAAGGAAAAAACAATGGTAGCACAGATTAAACTGATGTTAAACAATACTGTCTTATCTGTACTGAAAATGCCTGTGTATACCTCTCACATGCTCCACGCTCCTGTGTCAGCTCTCCTTCAGCTGCTCTGTAAACACATATAGTGATAAGATCGTCAGCTTTTTTCATCCCCCCTTCTCAGGTGTAAACCTGAATGCCTGTGTGCTTCACAGTACGCTGAGTCCGCACACTGCGCCGTCCGTTTTAGTCACACCCCCTTCTCTCGATGCACCCTCTTTCAAGGCAAAGCACAGCTGAAAAAAAGCTGTGTACAAAAAGCAAGAAAATGTTTCTCTTTTCAAAATCGGCCCCGCACCCCTCAATGTTGGGCGGCCGGGGGGGGGGGGGGGGGGGTTGGGGGGTCGTCTGATGAGGAGGGTTCTTGGTAGTCTGAGGCTATAAGTGTGCTGTTTTTCTGAGAAATGTCGAAATGTCACACTGCCCACTGCTTATAGGAGGTTTATTGTACCTTCACAGTACCTGTACCAGCCACTAAGTTTCCCCAATTGGGGGGAGAGGACTAAAGAACCCCCTCCAGCTGCTAGGACACACACTGTTTGTAGCGCAGATTGAAGGGGTATGTGTATTGTAACTCCCTCTAGAGGAGACTTTAAGGCATTACAATGTTAATATGAAAGAAAAGGCATAGGTGGACTTTGCCGTTTTTAAGCTTTTCTCTTGCCTTTTCCTCCCTGCAGGATACTGCTGTAAGCAGACAGATTCAAACTTCACCCATCATGGCGGGCAGCATAGTTAAACCTTCAAAGACCGAGTCCCTTTTAATAGGGGTTCCACTCCTTTTGACCTGTATAGCACCCCTCAGGACAACTTTAGGAAATTTAGCAAGACCAAAAAGAGTCATGGTTCCTAGGGTCCAGCTCTCAAAGAGAAGCGGGTACCATCCTGTGGCCGCATCGGCGTGGATGGATTTGGTTGTGGAGGTTTTTTTAATCAAGCAAGGATCCCTCCTGGAGCTCCTTAGAGCACATCTTCACTCGTGACCAACACCCTAGACACTGGCGAAAAAACGGATGTGCTCCTGGAAGGAGGAGGGGTTATATAGGGAGTGAACTTAATTGATTAGATGTACCAGTGTCAACACCTGAAGGTGGCTCATAACCCATTACTTAAGGCTCTGTGTCTCATGATGTACGATAAAGAAAGCTCTATTTGCGGGGGGGAAAAAAAAAAAAGGACATCAAATTTGTTTGGGTACAACGTCGCACGACCACGCAATTGTCAGATAATTGTTTTTTTATTCATGAAAATGTTTTTCCACAAAAAAAAAAAAAAAAAATCACACCGCCAGGTTTATTGCGTGACTTATAAAAACACGCTGTTTGTTTTATTGCCTTTTAAATGACAGTGTATTAGCTGCAAGTGTTTTTACACGAAGGCGGATGACAGCGTGCGCTGTTTTGTTTTTTGTTTTTTTTAGGTACATGTGTCCACCGCACCTAGTTGAATACCAAGAGAGAGTTAGAGTAGAATAATGAGTGAGGCAAAGGAATGCGCAAGTCAGTCTGAAAAACACGGACTTTGTTTTTGTACCGAAAAAAGGATCTTAAGTGTGGGCTTATTTCGGTTTCAAACCAGATGATGATACTCAGAAAACTATATTCTGCAATGTTTAGCCATTGTTTCTGCACCAAAGGCTAACACCACCAATCTGTTTAATCTCCTGAAACGTAACAACTGTATGATGCGATACAAAAAAAAAAAAAAAAAAAATCAGCAATCACAAAGTACCTGCAACCAGACAAAAACAACAATTAAAGCAACAATATTCAATGGAACACCATACCCAAAAATCTCTCCCAGGTACAAAGAAATAATGGACGCAATCACATTTCACCTGGCTAAAGATATGGCTCCCATGACCACTGTTTAAAGACGGGTTTAAAAAACGAATTCGTACCCTTGATAAGCGCTATTGCATGCCCTCTCGTAATTATTTTTCACACAGTAATCCCTGCTCTGTACAACAAATGTCATGAAACTGTTGAAACAGAATTGCGCAGTGTACTTAATTTTGCAGCAACTTCAGATTTATGGTCCAGCAGAGCAATGGAACCAAACATGAGCTTAACGATCCATTTCATTACTGATAATTTTGAGATGAAAAATCGGTGCCTACAAACTGGGTTTTTCCCTGAGGACCACACTGGCGAAGCTTTGGCGCAGGGATTAAAGCATGCTCTCATAAACTGGAAATTGTTGGAGGAAATTCTTGTGTGCATAACTACAATGGAACCAACATAGTAAAGGCCATATCCATAAATCACTGGACACAACTGCAGTGTTTTGGCCATAGTCTTCATCTTGCAAAAGAGAATGCAATGAAGGACCCACGAATTGAGCGTGCTATGGGTTTGTTCAAAAAGCTTGTTGGGTGTTTCAGCTACAGTTGGAGGAGGAAAAGGGAGCTTTCTGTGGCACAAAAACAACTCTGTTTACCAGACCACAAGCTCAAGACAGAGTGTCCGACAAGGTGGGGTTCTAGGCAGGCTATGGTGAGAATACTTGAGCAGCAAGCAGCCATCACCCATGTCCTCTCTTCTGACCGCAAGGTTAGACACCTCTTGCCAACATGGAGGCTGTGGGGACAAGACTCTCACCCCACTGGCAGACTTCACAGATGCTCTTTCAGGAGAGCAGTATGTCAGTGTCTCTTCTGTGAAACCTGCTCTCCACCTATTTCAGTCTTCGGTTTTGGCTGTTAACCACTTCAGCCCCGGAAGAATTTACCCCCTTCCTGACAAGAGCACTTTTTGCGATTCGGCACTGTCGCTTTAACTGACAATTGCGCGGTTGTGCGACGTGGCTCCCAAACAAAATCGACGTCCTTTTTTCCCCACAAATAGAGCTTTCTTTTGGTGGTATTTGATCACCCCTGCGGTTTTTATTTTTTGCGCTATAAAGAAAAAAAGCGACAATTTTGAAAAAACACATTTTTTGCTTTAATATCCCCCAAAAATATATAAAAAAAACTTTTACTCAGTTTAGGCCGATACGTATTCTACATATTTTTGGGGAAAAAAAAAAAAAATCGCAATAAGCGATTATTGATCGGTTTGCGCAAAAGTTATAGCATTTACAAAATAGGGGATGTTTTATGGCATTTTTATTAATATATATATTTTTTTTTTTTTAAATGGCGGCGATCGGCGATTTTTATCGTGACTGCGACATTATGGTGGACACATCGGACATTTTTGGGACCATTGTCATTTATACAGCAATCAGTGCTATACAAATGCACTGATTCCGGTGTAAATGACACTGGCAGTGAAGGGGTTAACCACTAGGGGGCGGGGAGGGGATAAGTATGTCCTAAGGAATGTTTCTAACTGAGGGGGTTGGGCTGTGTGTGACACTTTACTGATCTCTGCTCCAATAACAGGGTGCAGAGATCCGTGGCACTGTCACTAGGCAGAACAGGGAGATGCTTGTTTACATTAGCATCTCCCCGTTCTTCCTCCCCGTGAGGCGATCACAGAGCTTGCCGCGGGCGCACGCCCGCTGATCGCCTCTTAAAGGGGAACGTACAGGTACGTGATTCTGCCTGTACGAGCCCTTCTGCCGAAGTATATCGTCGTGAGGCGGTAGGCAAGCGGTTAAAGAAGACCCTGATCTTATTCGCACAATGAAATCAAAGATCATGGGGTATCTGGAGGAAAAATATTATGACCAAAGAACACAAGACCTCCTTGACATAGCCACAACCCTTGATCCCAGGTTTAAGATGACTTCCGTCATGAGGATAACCAAACTGCTGTCTGGAGCAGACTAAAAGATGAAATGTCAAAGCTAGCAGTTAAGGAAAGTCTCCCTACAACAGCTACTACTAGTAGCAGTCCTGCAAAGAAGACTTGAATGACCTTAAGTAGCTTTTTTAAAGCAGCACAAAGAAATGAAAGGCCACCACCAGATCCAGCCTCACACACAGCAACAACAATCCATCACCTTGGACTTGGAGCTACAGACTTACCTGTTCTTAGGCAACACTGACAGTGAAGATGATCCATTAGTCTGGTAGAAGACTCACAAGGAGCCGTATCCAAGATTGTCTGCACTGGCCAGAAAATACCTTTGCATTCCTGCAACCAGTTCCCCTTCTGAAAGGGTTTTTTAGCACAGGGGACAACATTGTCTTTTGTCGCCTTCTGCACTGAAGCCACAAAATGTTGATAGGCTCGTGTTTCTAGCTAAGAATCTTTAAATCTGTTTCTCTGACCTAATACCTGAATGTTTTTTTTTAATGTAATGGTAATTTCTTTATTTCACATTACATTGTTTTTCATTACATTTCTTTCAATTTGACTGAAGCGAGTATTATGGCTTATGTTATTGCCATCTTGTTTGTTCAGAGGTTGTAAATCTTTAAAATAAAAAGTTTGAGAATCTTGATCTTTATTCTCTAAGCAAAAAAATCGTGATCCTCATTTTTTTTCCAGAATCGTGCAGCTCTACTGCAGAGGTGATCAAATGCCACCAAAAGAAAGCTCTATTTGTGGGGAAAAAAAGGGCGTCAACTTTGATAGGGTACAGCGTCTCACAACCGCGCAATTGTCAGTTAAAGCGAAAGTGCCCCATTGCAAAAATTGGCATGGTCATTAAGGGGGCAAATCCTTCTGGTACACAACTAGTTTAAAAAAAAAAAAAAAAATTACTTCTGCTCTTGCACTTCAGCAATTTGCCACTAAGCGAACATCTACAGCAAGCTACTTTACAAATCACCAGACTGCAGGCGACCTAGTTTTTCCCATTCAGATCTCCTCCTTTGTAACATGCGCTCATTACCTCTCATTTTCACAGTTTTTGCCTCTCTCCTTAACCACTTCAGCCCCGGAACGTTTTACCCCCTTCCTGACCAGAGCACTTTTTACAATTCGGCACTGCGTCGCTTTAACTGCTAATTGCGCGGTCATGCAATGCTGTACCCAAACGAAATTTGCGTCCTTTTCTTCCCACAAATAGAGCTTTCTTTTGATGGTATTTGATCACCTCTGCCGTTTTTATTTTTTGCGCTATACACGGAAAAAGACCGAAAATTTTGAAAAAAAAATATTTTCTACTTTTTGTTCTAAAAAAATCCAATAAACTCAATTTTAGTCATACATTTAGGCCAAAATGTATTCGGCCACATGTCTTTGGTAAAAAAAATGTCAATAAGTGTATATTTATTGGTTTGCGCAAAAGTTATAGCGCCTACAAACTAGGGTACATTTTCTGGAATTTACACAGCCTTTAATTTATGACTGCCTATGTCGTTTCTTGAGGTGCTAAAATGGCAGGGCAGTACAAAACCCCCACAAATGACTCCATTTTGGAAAGTAGACACCCCAAGGAAATTGCTGAGAGGCATGTTGAGCCCATTGAATATTCATTTTTTTTGTCCCAAGTGATTGAATAATGACAAAAAAAAAAAAAAAATTACAAAAAGTTGTCACTAAATGATATATTGCTCACACAGGCCATGGGCATATGTGGAATTGCACCCCAAAATACATTTAGCTGCTTCTCCTGAGTATGGGGATACCACATGTGTGGGACTTTTTGGGAACCTAGCCGCGTACGGGGCCCCGAAAACCAATCACTGCCTTCAGGATTTCTAAGGGCGTACATTTTTGATTTTACTCCTACCTATCACAGTTTTGAAGGCCATAAAATGCCCAGAAGGCATAAAACCACCCCAAATGACCCCATTTTGGAAAGTAGACACCCCAAGCTATTTGCTTTGAGGCATGTTGAGTCCATGGAATGTTTTATATTTGACATTTTTTTTTTTTTTGCACAAAGTTGTCACTAAATGATATATTGCTCACACAGGCCATGGGCATATGTGGAATTGCACCCCAAAATACATTTAGCTACTTCTCCTGAGTACGGGGATACCACATGTGTGGGACTTTTTGGGAGCCTAGCCGCGTACGGGGCCCCGAAAACCAATCACCGCCTTCAGGATTTCTAAGGGTCCAAATTTTTGATTTCACTCTTCACTGCCTATCACAGTTTCGGAGGCCATGGAATGCCCAGGGGGCACAAACTCCCCCCAAATGACCCCATTTTGGAAAGTAGACACCCCAAGCTATTTGCTGAGAGGCATGGTGAGTATTTTGCAGCTCTCATTTGTTTTTAAAAATAAAGAAAGACGAGAAAAAACATTTTTTTTTTCTTTTTTCAATTTTCAAAACTTTTTGACAAAAAGTGAGGTCTGCAAAATACTCACTATACCTCTCATCAAATAGCTTGGGGTGTCTACTTTCCAAAATGGGGTCATTTGGGTGGGGTTTTTTGCGACCTGGGCATTCCATGGCCTCCGAAACTGTGATAGGCAGTGAAGAGTGAAATCAAAAATTTACGGCCTTAGAAAGTCTGAAGGCGGTGCTTGGTTTTCGGGGTCCCGTACGCGGCTAGGCTCCCAAAAAGTCTCACACATGTGGTATCCCCGTACTCAGGAGAAGCAACAGAATGTATTTTGGGGTGTAATTTCACATATTCCCATGGCATGTTTGAGCAATATATCATTTAGTGACAACTTTGCACAAAAAAAAATAAAATAAATTAAAAATTGTCTCTTTCCCGCAACTTGTGTCACAATATAAAATATTCCATGGACTCGACATGCCTCTCAGCAAATAGCTTGGGGTGTCTACTTTCCAAAATGGGGTCATTTGGGGGGGGGGGTTTTGAACTGTCCTGGCATTTTATGCACAACATTTAGAAGCTTATGTCACACATCACCCACTCTTCTAACCACTTGAAGACAAAGCCCTTTCTGACACTTTTTGATTACATAAAAAAATCATTTTTTTTTGCAAGAAAATTACTTTGAACCCCCAAACATATATTTTTTTAAAGCAAATGCCCTACAGATTAAAATGGTGGGTGTTTCATTTTTTTTTTTTTCATACAGTATTTGCGCAGCGATTTTTCAAACGCATTTTTTGGGGAAAAAACACACTTTTTTAAATTTTAATGCACTAAAACACACTATATTGCTAAATTTTTAAAAGCCTTTAAAAGCCTTTACAGGTTACCACTTTAGATTTACAGAGGAGGTCAACTGCTAAAATTACTGCCCTCGATCTGACGTTCGCGGTGATACCTCACATGCATGGTGCAATTGCTGTTTACATTTGACGCCAGACCGACGCTTGCATTCGCCTTAGCGCGAGAGCAGGGGGGACAGGGGTGCTTTTTTTTTTTTTTTTTTTTCTTTATTATTATTATTTTTTTTTATCTTATTTTAAAACTGTTCCTTTCATTTTTTTTTTTTTTAAATCATTTTTATTGTTATCTCAGGGAATGTAAATATCCCCTATCATAGCAATAGGTAGTGACAGGTACTCTTTTTTGAAAAAATTGGGGTCTATTAGACCCTAGATTTCTCCTCTGCCCTCAAAGCATCTGACCACACCAAGATCGGTGTGATAAAATGCTTTCCCAATTTCCCAATGGCGCTGTTTACATCCGGCGAAATCTAAGTCATAAAATGCTCGTAGCTTCCGGTTTCTTAGGCCATAGAGATGATTGGAGCCACTCTGGTCTCTGATCAGCTCTATGGTCAGCTGGCTGAATCACCGGCTGCATTCTCAGGTTCCCTGTTGAGACAGGAGAGCCAGAGAAAAACACGGAAGACGTTGGGTGGGGGGGGCATTCCCTCCCACTGCTTGTAAAAGCAGTCTAGAGGCTAATTAGCCGCTAGGATTGCTTTTACATGAAAGCCGACCGCTGGCTGAAAAGAATGATACCAATATGATACCTAAACCTGCAGGCATCATTCTGGTATAACCACTCAAAGTCGTGAATGGCGTACCTGAAGACAAAAAAAAATGGTTAACAATAAAGCACAGTAAACGGTAAAGTATAAAAAAATTGCAGACCTGAAAAGCAAACATGATAAAACATAACAATAACACATTGCAGAATAGAATACAGTAAAAAAGAGCAGAACAATAGAGAGAATAGAGAGAGAGAGAACAATAAAACGACAACTATTTTTTATTTTATGTTTTTGTGTTTTTTTTTTTTTTTTACACTTTTTTTGTAACTGTAACTTTTATAACTGTAACCGGTTCCAGGTTCGGGTCTCTCAAAATGCGATGGCATCTTGGGAGACCCTGTGAAAGTGTGCCTAGTCTGTGCAATGCTGTACCCTACGCTAATACTCAACTAGTGAATGGTAGCGTTCAAAACATTCACCAATGCAAGGACCAGGATTGTCAGGACAGGAGAGACAATAATAGCGGGTGTCACGCCTATATCCGCGCTTGCTGCAGACACGACATCTTTTTTGGGGGGGTTCGTTGGGTAGGGGTACTCGGGAGGACATAAAGAAAATGCCTCTCATGCAGCCGACTGCATTTGGTTGGGGATGTGAATGGGGGAAGTACGGGCGCTGCAGAAGTGGTGGGTTCCCAATTAGGATTGACGAATGCAGCAGGAAGGGCATTATGGGCACGACGGGCCTGCGTTTGTCTTTTTGATGGCAGCGGGACACTACTTGTGCTTGCCACCTCACCAGCTTGAACTGCACTTATGGGACTCGCCACGTCACCAAGTGTTACTGCAGTGCAGGTTTGACTACGACCGGGGTGTACTAGGCCGCTGGTGCTTGCCAGTTCACCAAAACGCTACAAAAAAAAACTGTTAGCGATCGCAGGGATCAGGCCTGACTCTGCGAACGCTGCAGTTATGCGTTTAGTGTTTTGTAAGTGACAGTGATCAATTGATACTGCACTTGGGTGGGCTGGGCTGGGCGGAGGGGCAAAACGCAGGTGCTAGTAGGTATCTGGGCTGATCCCGCTAACACTGCGTTTGTGGAAACCCTAAACTGCTGGGGACGCTAGTATAGATCTGATCGGATCAGATATTGATCCGTTCAGATACTATACCACTAAGGGAGGTGTACGGTGCGTGCTTGGGTGTTAGCGGTAATGGCGCTAACCTGACGCTGCCTGGGGCTGGTGCTTGCCAGTTCACCAAAACGCTACCAAGAAAACTGTTAGCGATCGCAGGGATCAGGCCTGACTCTGCGAATGCTGCAGTTATGCGTTTAGTGTTTTGTAAGTGACAGTGATCGATTGATACTGCACTTGGGTGGGCTGGGCCGGGCGGAGGGGCAAAACGCAGGTGCTAACAGGTATCTGGGCTGATCCCGCTAACACTGCGTGTTTGGGAACCCTAAACTGCTGGGGACGCTAGTATAGATCTGATCGGATCAGATATTGATCCGTACAGATACTATACCACTAAGGGAGGCGTATGCTGCGTGCGTGGGTGTTAGCGGTACTGGCGCTAATCTGACGCTGCCTGGGGCGACGCATATCACCGCCGGGCGATCAGGGGGCTAAACCTTTATTCGGTAATAAACGGCGGGTGCCCTGACACTATAAAAAATAAACGAACTAACCAGCGTCACCCGTAACGGTTATACGGTGATCAGTGGTGAAAGGGTTAACTAGGGGGCAATCAAGGGGTTAAAACATTTATTAGATAGTATATGGGGGTCCCTGACGCTATAAAACGCTGACGGCGAACCTAAATATTTACCTCCCTAACTAGCGTCACCAGCGACACTAATACAGCGATCAGAAAAATGATCGCTTAGTGACACTGGTGACAGGGGGTGATCAAGGGGTTAAAACTTTATTAGGGGGGTACCCTAGACCTAAAGGGGGCTACCACTCACTGCCCTAACACTGTAACTGTCACAAACTGACACCAATCAGAAAAAAAAAAAAAAAAAAAAAATACTGCTTGATGTCAGTTTGTGACAGGGGGGGGGGAATCGGGGGTGTTTTATGTGCCTGGCATGTTCTACTGTGTGTGTGTGTGTGTTTTGTGCACTTACTTGCAGTTTCCGTTCCAGCGCCGAGGAGAGATGACATCACATCCTCTGCCTGTGTGAAACTACACACAGGCAGGGGAGGATTCCGATTGGCTGGGAGCGATCGCGAGGGGGGGGGGGGATTGGGGGGGGGCCACGATCGGATGGTCTCCCCCTCGCCTCCCAACGCTCCCAGTGAAATGCCGACCGCCGCTGGCACCGGGGGGGGGGGGGGGGTCCGATCGGACCCCCCGCCCGCGGGAGGCAGATCACGTACAGGTACGTGATTCTGCCTGCCCGTGCCATTCTGCCAACGTGTATATGCGTTAGGCGGTCGGCAAGTGGTTAAACTCTTTCCATAACCCCCACAATAGCTCATTATGTAACACTTACCTTAGAACGAAGCCCTGCAGCGTTGACCGCACACCGCTGGGACGGCTGACATCTTCCTCAGCGTTACTTCCGAGTTTGTGGGCTCTAGCCGGACCCGCAATGATGTCACTATCGCGTATGTGCGCAGAAGCCGGTCATGGCACAGTGCCCTGAAGAAACGGCACGGGCGGCTGTTCCTTCAGAGTGCATGAACGGATGGCGGCGGCATATATAGTAAACATCTCCTAAACAGTGCAAGTTTAGGAGATATTTACAGTACCTACTGGTAAGCCTTATTGTAGGCTTACCTGTAGATACAATTAAAAAGGAAGACTTTACCTCCTCTTTAACATCCAGTTGTACGGTGACAAGTCAAATGTGTATACTGCTTCTCCTTTGCTAGTCAGCCTGCAGAGATAGATCTATATAGATAGACATTTTTTTTTTTAAATTGTGCATGCTTTACCTTAAAAATTGTCCCTAGAACCTACCTTGTAAACTTGCAGTCAGAGGCAATATGGCCAGCACCGCCACACTTTGTGCACAGGGTGGTATTGGTAATAGTACGCGTTTCAGTACTTTGCCAGGGCCGTAATATCCTGCAAAATTAATGGGGGTTATCAACTCGAGAGCTAGAAATGTAACATGTTAAATAATGGCCTTATGTAAATTTGGCATTTGGATATACACAGATCTTGCAAGGGTAATCAGATCTGCCATGAAGCACAGTACGTGCGATTTGTTAAATAAATCTTACCTGTTGTCATCTTCCCGCAGAGTACCATTTAGCCGTGCCAACTCTCGCAATTGCATCTTGCGAAGGTCATTCTGATCTTCTGGAGTCTCTATACCTTGTTTGAGAATATTCCGAATCTTATACAAAAATAAAAAATAAAACAAACCCAAGCATTATGAATAACTTCTGGAGAAGGTTTCCAAGAGTGGCTCTATTTGCAATAAAAGCTGAATTAGTCTTCCATTACCAAAATTCAACATGCTGAAAGCCCGAGTCTTCTTTAAAGCCTTAACACATTAAAGACACCAAGTGCTTATTCAAAGCAATTCTAACACTGCTTACCTGATCTACGGCTTTCTTGACATTTTCCATAGTATTGGCCGTTACCAAGGCATGAAGTGGCTCATCCTCACCAGGAAGAGTCTGCCCGTCTTTGCGTGCAACCTTTCCTTCCTTCACTGAACCTTTGCCCCGGATCATAATTTTAGCATTACATTCCTTCTCAATGTTTTTCAATGTATTTCCTCTAGAAAAAAAAAAAAAAAAGTCAATTAAAATTAGCACAAAAAAAATTAAAATAAAAAGTTATTATGTACCTAGTCCCATACCTTGGACCAATCAGTAAACCCACAAAGTTAATCTCTGGGTACTCATCCTGAGGGATCATAACCTTGTCACTGACTCGTGTAGCAGGTGGCCTGAAAAACAAAATGTGGAGATAAAAAACTAAAGAAGGCAATGGTAGATCATGACAAGAGTTAAAAAGGAAAGCTTTATATGTACATGTAGCATAATGAAAATATCAATATCTGGACAGCTATATATGCACACGTGTGTAAACAAAGTATAATAGCCAAATCTCTAAAACTTTATTACCAATAACTCGCCATGACTAACGTTGCAAACATCTATTACAGCCTAAAAATAGGATTTTTAAAACAGCTTACCTGTAAAATCCTTTTCTTGGAGTACATCATAGGACACAGTGCCTCAAGTAATTACTTGGTGGGGTTATGGGCCTACCTTCAGGTGTTGACACTGGTATAACCAATACAGGAAGTTGACTCCCCTATATAACCCCTCCTCCTTCCAGGAGTCCTCAGTTTTTTTAGCCAAGCAATATAAGCAATATACTCTCACCCCATAAAACAGAGGGGCGGGAGCTCTGTGTCCTATGATGTACTCCAAGAAAAGGATTTTACAGGTAAGCTGTTTTAAAAATCAAAATACTATTTTCTTTATCGTATATCATAGGACACAGACCCTCAAGTAAAAACTTGGTGGGATGGCCCATAGCAATGCTACTTGAGGGGAGGGAGACACCCCGTAGGGCACCCCCAGACCTTGAGGAATTATACTGCTGCTTGCAGCAGACTGCGTCTGAATGTGATATCCTCATTCCATTTTACATCTACTTGATAAAATTTTGTAAATGTATGCACTGAAGACCAAGTTGCGGCCTTGCAGATCTGAGACATGGAGGCCTGGTGATGCACTGCCCAAGAAGCACCAACCGCTCTGGTAGAGTGCACCTTAACTTGAAAAGGGGGAATCTTTCCCTTTAAATCATAAGTTCGAATTATAACTTGGCGAATCCACTTAGCCACAGTGGATTTTGACGCTGCCTGTCCCTTTTTAGGACCCTCTGGCAGAATAAATAAGACATCAGTCTTACGAATCTGAGCAGTTTTCTTTAAATAGATCTCACCACATCAAGACAATGTAGTGACTTTTCTTTCTTGGAACATGGTTTTGGAAAAAACAATGGCAGGACAATATCTTCATTCAGATTAAAGCCTGAAACCACTTTTGGCAAAAAGCCTGGACGAGGGCGTAACACCACTCTGTCCTCATGAATAATCAAATATGGCTCTCAGGAAAGAGCAGCCAATTCTGAAACCCTCCTTGCTGAGGATATAGCAACCAAAAATATCAGCTTCCTAGTCAGGGCTAAGGGAATATGCTGTAATGGTTTTAATGGCGGTTTTTGTAACACTGACAAAACAAAAGTCAAGTCCCAAGGGCTTAAGGGTGATTTAACTGGCGGATTAATCCGCATCACTCCTTGCATGAAACCCCGGACTAAAGAATGCGTAGCAAGTGGTCTTTGAAATAAAATTGATAAGGTTGAGACTTGGCCCTTAATAGTACTCAGGGCCAACTTCATCTCTACGCCTACTTGTAGAAAGGCAAGAATTCTGCCTCCAATATATCTCCGAGGGTGCCAACCCTTGAATTCAAACCAGGAAACATAAGCTTTCCAGACTCTATAATATATAGCTCTAGAAGCTGGCTTCCTAGCATTAAAGTAGAAATAACTGCCCTGGAAAGCCCACGTCTTTTCAGAATGTGGGTCTCAATAGCCAGGCCGTTAAATTTAGCATGTGTAAAGTAGGATGGAATATCGGCCCCTGTGAGAGCAGGTCTGACCTTAGCGGAAGGGACCACAGATCCTCCACTGCCATCCTTACGACCTCTGCATACCATGACCTTCTGGGCCATGCTGGTGCTGCCAGAATTACCGGTTTTCTTTCCAGCTTGATCCTGAAAAGAAGTCGAGGCAGCAACTGAATAGGGGGAAATGCATAGATCAGTAAAAGCTGATCCCACAGTATCAACGCATCTGTTCTGCATGCAAATGGATCCTTCGTTGTGGACACAAAGTTGACTAACTTTATGTTGCACTGGATGCTAGAAGATCTACATCTGGAGTACCCCCATCCTTGACAAACAGCCCGAAACATGTCGGGGTGAATAGACCATTCCCCTGGGAATAATCTGCTGGCGGCACATAGTGTGCGTGCCAATTCTCTATTCCCGGAATGAAGACTGCTGATGGGCACGGAATATTTCTCTTTCTGCTCAAGTTAGAACATGGTTCACTTCTTTCTGCACTGAGAGATTCTTGGTGCCCCTTTTGGTGATTGATATAGGCCACAGCCGTGGCATTGACGGATTGGATCCTGTCGGGACAATCCCTTAACCTGGAAGTCCAGGCTTTTAGAGCCAGACGCACTGCCTGAATCTCTAGGATGTTGATGGGCAAGGCTCTTTCGGTTCTTGAACACTGTCCTTGGACAGTTGTCGTCTCTGTCATTACCACTTTCCAGATAAGGATTTACCCTTTAGGACATTCTTTAGTAACCACCAATTAAGGGCTTTGGGACACCCTTGGGGACAGCCGCATTGGCAAGTCCAAAGCTTGGATCGTTTTGTTCCAAGCAAATAGAATACTGTTTTGCAACAGTCTCGAATGGAACTGGGCAAAGGGAACTGCTTCGAATGAAGCCACCATCGTTTCTAACTACCTCATGCAAAGGCGAATGGAGGGACCTCCTTTTGACCTGACCATCCGCACTCTTTTATAGAGTGTTTTTTTTTTTTTCCTGGGCAAGAAGACCTTTTCTGGGCTGTATAGGAACAGATCCAAATACTGCAGCCCTTTTTTAGAGATTTTAAAGGAGACTTTACTAGGTTGAGAACGCAACCCAGACCTTTCCAGGTAACTGGTTGTAATGCGCACACCTTACTCCGAACAGCGACTGGTCTATTAGCAATAAATCGTCTTGGTATGCCAAGACTGTTTAAGCCCTGTGCCCTTGACCTGGTTACAGGTGGGGCTAGCACCTTTGTGACCACTCGAGGTGCTGTAGCTAGCCCGAAGAGCAAGGCTATAAACTGAAATGCTGCTGTTCTACTTCAAACCGCAGAAACCTTTGGTGAGCCGGAAATATATGGACATGCAGATATGCATCCCTGATGCCGATAGGCGCCAGAAGTTTTCCTCCTTGCAGGATAGAAACTACAGACTTGATCGACGCCATAGAAAGGAGTGGATCTTCAGGAACTGATTTAGATTCTTTTAGATCTAGAATGGATCTGTTGAATTTCTGCGTAGCTCTGTACATGTACCAGAAATGCATGAAAAAAAGGCAGTGAAGGTTCCAAGGAACCTACGAAAAAAAAAGATCAGCTGACTCTACTAGAGGTAGCTTGAAAGAGGGACAAATCATCTCTGTAAGGAGGTTTGTACCAGCAATTTCTCAGATTGCGAGGTTGAAAAAAAGTTCAACTCTAGTGGTCTCCTCTGCAGAGGAGTACTCGGTTTGCCTTTCTTCCCGAATACCTGAGAGTAATCCTTCATCCTCTACCCACTGTTCCCTTGATAAGGGATCTCAGGTGGGGGAGGGGGATCTAACACGCTTCCCATCCTTGGATAGTGGACGCGATTAAAGTCGCTAATCTTCCTTCTAGGCCCAGCAGGGGGAGAAAAAAAAACGCATCTTCAATCATGTATACAGGGGCTGAATATTTTCTCCTCTTAGGCTCAGTTTCCACTATTGCAACCCCAGAGTTCCGAGATTTTACCGTGATCTTTTGCCGCCGAGAATACGTCGGGCGCGATTTTGATGCGACAGGAAACGCCTGTGTATTCTAGAGGTTTATGGACCTCAAGTCGCATCAAGTGGTACCAAAGTAGCGCAGGGACTACCTTGAAGTCGCACAGATCTGAACAGTATTTCTTGGAAATCATGCCCTAGAGTCTGACGGTGGAGGCCGTCACTGCTGCCTAGAGGCAGATGCCCCTGCGCAGGGGAAGGAATCAGTTTAAGTGACTTGTCCAAGGTCACAAGGAGCCAACGTGAGGACAAGGTCCCAGGTCATTCAGGAAGCGTCCCATGGCTACGCTGGCCGTCAGAGTAGTTAACCTGTGAGGAGTGGCTCCTTCACTATTGAACGCCGACATGTGGATCTGAATCCATGTCTGAGGAAGTCTACCATGGCTGCACTGGCCGTCAGAGTACTTAACCTGTGAGCTGTTGTGGCTTCACTTTAAATAAAAGGACATTTATACCTTCTACTGGACAAAAGAGCTTTACTGCTAGAAATCATTTGGATGCATTTCACCAAACCTTCCCCAATGAAAAGGGAAACTAGTCAGACGCCCTTTTTTTTGCAAGATGCTTCGGCTGACCAACCCTTTTAACCACAGGGTCCTAAGCATGTGTTTTAGCACAAGCGCAAGGGGAGACGCCTGGTGGATAGGGTCTTTTATAGTATCTATGGCGAAACATAGCGATATTGGTAGGAGGATTTTAACAAAAAAATTCCAACTCCTTATCGGTTGGATGCTTAAGCAATTATGCATCTTTATTGATGCTGGAAATCGCAGCGTCTACTGCTGGTACATTGCAACCTTTGTGAATTTTTCCTCCATGATCGAGAACTGAGAAATTCTTTGGAGGGAAAAAATGCTTATCCAGACGATCCCATTCAGCATAAATAAGCACTGTAAAAGTGTTTTGTTTTTTTTTTTGTTTTTTTTTTTTAAAAACCAAAGAAGGGACCTGGACTTTCAGCTTACTCTGTTAGAAGTAGTATAAAAAGTGGAATGAACCATCTCTAAGAGTTTGTACCATCAATCTGTCAGATTGTAAGGTTGCATAAGGTTCATCAACTGCTTACTCCGCAGAGGAAAATTTGTCTTGTTTTTCCCCGTGATCACCTGAGGATAACACCTCATCCTGTGCCCACTGTTCCCTTGGAAAAAGGGGTTTGAGGTGGGGGAGGGGGATCTAACATGCTTCCTATCCTCTTGGATGGAGAATGCGATTAAAGCCGCTAATCTTCCTTCTAAGCCCAACAGGGCAGAGGAGAATGCATCTTCAGTCACATACACAGGGGCTGAAGTGTGAGAAGCAGTTGCACCACCAATTGCTTCCAATGACTCTGGCTTGCCATGTCAGGTATATCCGGAGAGGATGACAGTGTGGAGGCATGACTGGAGTTCCCAGCGCCTGGGGGTGGAATCCTTGGTACCTTTGTGGTACACTGGAAATCAAATGTGCTAAGCACAACAGCAGAGGCACTTTAACAAATTATGGTATTTGCGTAACAATAGTTTTAGCAAAAGAAAACAATGTCGCCTTAAGGATCAGCCTTTGATGCTGAGTACCATAATATTTCCTGTGCTGGAAATGCCTGTTTACACACCTTTACATGCCCAGCGCTCCTGTGTCTCTTAGTGTGACAGACTTCAGCCTTCAGCATATGAACTGAGAGCGTCTGTGTTAAGCCTCAGGTGAGAACCTGATTACACATAAGTGTCAGCTGTTACCGCACCTCTCCAGGGGGAGAGGAGAGGGGAGAGGAGAGGGGAGAGGAGAGGGGAGGGGGGGGGGGGGGAATTTTTATCAGCAGTGTTTGTTAAGATCCTAGTTTTAAAGGAAGACTTCACTTTATACAAAAAAATGCAAAATTACTGCTGTAACCCCTTTAGATCCCTCAGAAGAGGAACACCATCTGTTCAATTAAGAACTGCCCTCTGGCTGCAGGGACCACACCTGCTGGTATAGCCAGACACACAGCTGCTGAAAAAGGCATGTACTAGGTAAGTGTAATATACTCCCTCTAGAGGAGACATTTTAAAGGCATACAGTTATACATTTTATACATATTTATGTATTTTTTGGAGAAAAAGGCATAGGTGGACTTAACAGTTCCTAGGCTTCTCCCCTTACCTTATCCTCGCTGCAGGATATTGCTGATTTAACAGACAGATCCAACTTTCACCCATCACGGTGGGCAGCGTAGTGAAACCTTCAAAGACTGGGGCCCTTTTTAATAGGGGTTCCGCTCCTTTGGACCTGTATAGCACCCCTCAGGAACAACTTTAGGTAATATGAAAAACCAAAAAGAGTCCTGGTTCCTAGGGTCCAGCTCTCAAAGAGAAGCTTACAGGCAAAACCTCGTTCTTCAATGCGAGGCCCAGGTACCATCCTATGGCCTCAGTGGCGAGGATGGATCCGGTTGTGGAGGTTTTTTTAAATCCAGCATGGATCCCTCCCTGGAGCTCCTCAGAGCACATCTTCACTCATGACCAACACCTTAAACACTGGCGAAAAAACTGAGGACTCCTGGAAGGAGGAGGGGTTATATAGGGGAGTCAACTTCTTGTATTGGTTATACCAGTGTCAACACCTGAAGGTAGGCCCATAACCCCACCAATTACTTGAGGCTCTGTGTTCTATGATGTACGATAAAGAAATACTCATTTAAATTATTCATGAAACTACAAAGCCATGTCCTCAGTCTCCTAATGGTAAACTTTTAATTCAGCCACTATCTAAAATGTGCTTGCTTACTATGGGTTAATGCATGCCACCTTGTGGACTTTTATTTAGAAAAAAGTTTTATTGAGCACTGGGGAGTATAACCATCACCACAAACCCAGGCGCTCCGACAGCTTTTTTACATAGTGCAGTTTGATGTAGATGGCCTATTTTATGCCTCTCAAACTTTCCATGTATTCCTTGTAAAACAGGCTGCATTGAGGAACACAGGAAGTCAATTACCCAGTTATACTGCTGCTTAAACCTGGTACACACCAAGTTTGTTTTTATTTAATCCAAAGGGTTAAAGGAAAAAAAATTAAAAAACTGACAGCTCCGGTGAGAGCCACTGTATTAATGATCCATAGTACAGCGATCTCCCCCCGCTGAGCTGTTGTGTTCAACAGGGGGATGCCCTGCTCCTGCCTCCAAAAAACTGCGGTCAGCGCTCTTAGCCATTAGCTTGAGAGTACTGATTGGGAGCCAGTTGCCTGCTGGTTTTCCAGCATGCTCGTTCATCAAAAGCCGGCCAAACGGCCAGCTTCTGTCCGACCAGCTGACATACACACGGGCCGATTGTTAGCCGGTTTTTATTGATCTGGCCATTGTCAATAAACTTATTGCATAAACAGCAAACTTACAAAACTCTTGCTAAATTCCTAATTAAGGCCTCATTCACATGGGGTGTACTAAAGCGTATGCCCATGGAGGGCCTTGTTTACCTGCACAGGGATACACAGGTGTTATGTACATCCCTGTGCAGGCAGTCCTATTTGTGACAGTTTGGACACAGCAGCTGCAAGGACAGGTCTGACATCCATGCATGTGTAGGTGCATGGCCCCATAGGCAGACAGTGAGTTCAGGAACATTCACCCACATGGATGTCAAGTTGGGAACAGTGGCTGTGTCCATGCAGCTTCTGTATCTCAATTGATATGAATTGGACTGCAAAGGAAAGCATTGCAAACCTGTGCATCTAAACACTGCCTGGCTGTAGAATGGCGCACATGAATGAGGCTTTAGGCCTTGTTTACACTTGTGGTTGGGGGGACAGCAAAAACGTGCAGGTGAGCTGCATTTCTGCTGCCCGCCAACTGCCCCCCCCTTAAGCTGCAATAGGCAGCGGATGGGGGTATTTACATGCTGTGGGCACAATGCTTCGCGTCCACAGCAAAGTTGACCTGACAGTGATGCCTCCTTCTGAACGCTACACATTCAAGTCAATAGGGAAGCATCGCAAACACCCCACAACTGTGGTTACAGCACATTTGTTGCCAAAAAGGGGGTTAAAACAGGTGGTGAAAAGGCGTTACATCACTTTCACTAACTGTCAATAGCCTCTGGAGCACGAACCAAACAAGGATTTGGCTTCAGAGGCAAAGGAGATTTAGACATGTCTGAATCTACCCTTAACAGGTTTTTTTATTTCTATTCTTTTCTTACAAATGTAATCATTTTTTCCCTACTGAGACCCAAAAGGGACTGAAGACAGTCTCTCTGCACCCTGAACTGCACTGTAATGAATGACATAGGAGTCTGTATAGACACTCCCATTCATTCACAAACTGACACAGTAAACATGGTTTACTCTGTGGCCATGATAAACAGAGTGATCGCTCTTGATCTTTTTTTTTTTTTTCTTTTTAGAATGAACAGACTGGTAAACACGTCTACTAGCCCCTCGCCGCTCTCAATCAGGTGGAGGGAAAGCCAGTGCCCAAGATTGGTGAGGTGGTGGGGGGAACATTCAAAGGGAGGAGGTATTCTGGACAACTTGACAGGTGCAATTGTTGGCTTAGTAGCCAGCTTGAACAGTTTGGCTATAAGCTCAATGAGGTCCGTACAGTGCTGTAGGTGGTGAAAGGGTTAAGGTAAAAAACACCTGTTGCAGAGGATCCACCCAGCCCCCTTATACTTATCTGATCTCTATTCCGCAATGTGCATTTGAACCAGTGACACTCCCCCTCCTTACGGGGCAGACTGATAGCCATTGACTCTGGTCAATCAAATCCTATAACGAGGGAACAAGGGGTAGGACTGAACCATGCTTTCCGTGTTAATAGACGCAGGCATGGAGGCTGGGGAGGGCACCTGCACGTGTGCCCCTATAAAAAAAAAAAAAAAAAAAAAACAACAGCTATGGGGTCTCCCAGCAGAGGGGAGGAGCAGAGCACTTCGGGGGGGTGGGGGGTGAAGAGGAAGGTCAGGGCTGCTCTGTGCAAAACCAATGCAAAGAGCAGGCAAGTATAGAATATTAGCCATTTCAATTTAACATTGTCAATGATTTTAAACACTAAATCGCTAGTACAAAACTAAAATGTATACCACTTCTACAATTTTGGCAAACAAAATATAGTTAGAACTTAGCCTACTGGAGGACTTTGTGGGATTGAACAGCTGACATGACTGGGCTGCAAGCATCCAAGGGTACACCTTGTTCTAGTGGGACAAGATTGGTAAAAAGGTGGTTAGTAAATCAAGAACAATCTGAAAGATTGTGGGAGCCTTTAGAACTGGCGCAACCAGTGGCGTTGCTAGGGGGTGGCTATTGAGGCTGAAGTCCTGAATCTGGGGCCCATAGCCTAGGGCCAGCCCTACCGTGAGTGTGTCATGGGCTGCCTGACACTGCGCTGTCCCACACAGCCGCGGCACTCTCATGGAGTCTGCACTGCGTGCTTCACTGACATCCAGAGCCAGAGATCAGTGTGTGTGTGCGTGTGTGCGCGCGCCTGCGGTCTTCCTTGCTCCACCCATAGCATCGGTAGGAACTTTCTCACACAATCTCCTGAGCAGGTGAGAGCAGACCATGGGGGAAGGGGGAAGCTTTACTACCCAGCCTCTGTATATACCCTAGCCTGTATTTATGCAACAATCTGCATCTGGTGGCAGGTGACAGAAGGAGGCTCTCCCGGGACCCTGATGTAAATATATATATATATATATATATATATATATATATATATATATATATATATATATATATATATATATACACATACATACATATACACACACATATACATACACACACACATTTTTCTAACTCTTTGTTAGATTGCAGCCATTTTCTAAAATCATTTAAGTTCATTTTTTTCCTCAGTGTACACACAGCACCCCATACTGACAAAAAAAAAAAAAACACAGAATTGTTGACATTTTAGCAGATTTATTCAAAAAGAAAAACTGAAATATCACATGGTCCTAAGTATTCGGACCCTTTGCTGTGACACTCATTTAACTCAGGTGCTGTCTATTTCTTCTGATCATCCTTGAGATGGTTCTACACCTTCACTTGAGTCCAGCTGTGTTTGATTATACTGATTGGACTTGATTAGGAAAGCCACACACCTGTCTATATAAGACTTTCCAGCTCACAGTGCATGTCAGAGCAAATGAGAATCATGAGGTCAAAAAGAACTGCCTGAAGAGCTCAGAGACAGAATTGTGGCAAGGCACAGATCTGGCCAAGGTAACAAAAAAATTCTGCTGCATTTAAGGTTCCTAAGAGCACAGTGGCCTCCATAATCCTTAAATGGAAGACGTTTGGGACGACCAGAACTCTTCCTAGAGCTGGCCGTCCGGCCAAACTGAGCTATCGGGGGAGAAGAGCCTTTGTGGGAGAGGTAAAGAAGAACCCAAAGATCACTGTGGCTGAGCTCCAGAGATGCAGTCGGGAGATGGAGAAAGTTGTAGAAAGTCAACCATCACTGCAGCCCTCCACCAGTCGGGGCTTTATGGCAGAGTGGCCCGACGGAAGCCTCTCCTCAGTGCAAGACACATGAAAGCCTGCATGGAGTTTGCTAACAAACACCTGAAGGACTCCAAGATGGTGAGAAATAAGATCCTGTGGTCTGATGAGACCAAGATAGAACTTTTTGGCCTTAATTCTAAGCAGTATGTGTGGAGAAAATCAGGCACTGCTTATCACCTGTCCAGTCCCAACAGTGAAGCAAGGTGATGGCAGCATCATGCTGTGGGGGTGTTTTTCAGCTGCAGGGACAGGATGACTGGTTGCAATCGAGGGAAAGATGAATGCGCCAAGTACAGGGATATCCTGGACGAAAACCTTCTCCAGAGTGCTCAGGACCTCAGACTGGGATGAAGGTTTACCTTCCAACAAGACAATGACCCTAAGCACACAGCTAAAATAACGAAGGATTGGCTTCACAACTCCATGACTGTTCTTGAATGGCCCAGCCAGAGCCATGACTTAAACCCAATTGAGCATCTCTGGAGAGACCTAAAAATGGCTGTCCACCAACATTTACCATCCAACCTGACAGAACTGGAGAGGATCTGCAAGGAGGAGTGGCAGAGGATCCCCAAATCCAGGTGTGAAAAACTTGTTGCATCTTCCCCAAAAAGACTCATGGCTGTATTAGATCAAAAGGGTGCTTCTACTAAATACTGAGCAAAGGGTCTGAATACTTAGGACCATGTTATATTTCAGTTTTTCTTTTTGAATAAATCTGCAAAAATGTCAACAATTCTGTGTTTTTCTGTCAATATGGGGTGCTGTGTGTACATTGAGGAAAAAAATGAACTTAAATGATATAGCAAATGGCTGCAATATAACAAAGTGAAAAATTTAAGGGGGTCTGAATACTTTCCGTCCCCACTGTACATACACACACATACATATACACACACATGCATATACACACAAAAAAGGTCCAAAGAATTGCTGCACTTAAAAACTTAGTTTATTCATTCAAAGATTTCTAAAGTTACATCTCAGAAAGTGTTCAAAAAGATTTGTGTTTCAGGCTCACATGCTCACCCCCTTCCTCAGATCAGAACACATCTAACATTTTGATCACAGACATTGCAATTTAACATTTTTTTTTTTTTTGGGAAAAAAAAAAAATCACATATGGAATCAATCTGTGGTTAATTGCTCATCAGTACAATTACATTCCTTGCTTCATTGAGCATTTCACACCACTGATATACAAATGGTTAACCATGTAGAGACTCATCTCAGTGTTCACTCAGGAACCATCACTTTGTCATTCTGTAGAAAAAATATTTATACATATATAAAAAAAAAACATAATCCAAATATTCAAAAGGATACCTTAAAATATTTTTATAGATAATGTATCATAAATCATACAAATAGATAAAGATCCAAATCTGTATTTAAACCTTTTGGAGTAATAGTATTAAGAAAATGTATCCAATGAGTGTCATGTTTTCTTAAAATTAGTTCACAATAACCTTCTCCTGTTTTTATTGATACCTTCCAGCACCATGAATTTTAATTGGGAAGTTGTATGCACCTTCTCTATAAAGTGTCTAGCTAGTGGTAATTGTATTAATTTATCTCTAATTGAATATTTATGTCTGGCTATACGATCTTAAAACTTTTGGGTTGTTTCTCCAATATAGAATAATCCACATAGACATTTTATGGCATAAATCACATATGACGATTGGCAGGTATAGTGGCCCTTGATAGGAATATCAAAGCCTTTATGTGGGCGTGATATACTTTTTCCCTTCATCATAGAACTACATTGGATACACAATAGACATGGAAATGATCCCAGGTTTTTTGGTCCCAGAAAAGTTATCCTGGGAATATTGATTGAGGGGAAAATTGATTGAGGGATCGAATGGTAAGATCCAAAGTTCTCCCCTTTCTATATCAGGGTAATGGTAAATTTCAAATTTCTTCTATAGTGGGATAACGTTCCCTCAATCAATTTCCATGTTTCCTAATTATGTTAAACACAGTATGTGAAAATGAATGAAATTGTGTAACTAAAGTTATCCTTTTAGTGTATTTGGATTTGTTTTATTTAGATTTAAACGTTCCTTTTTTATTGATGCTTCAGGATAATTTCTGTTGATTAGTTTAGTTTCCATTTTAATCTTTGTTCACGACATTGCGGATCACTAACTATTCTCTGAACCCACATTAGTTGGCTTTTAGGAATATAATTAAAAACAGATTGAGGGTGAAAACTGTCAAAATGTAACAATTGGTTGCGATCAGTACGTTTAACAAAGATCGCTAACAATTTTCATCTGGTTGATTTTCAACATGGTGTCCACGAAGGAAATTTCTGTCCCACTATACTCCATATTGAATTTCAAACCAGGAATAAGATAATTCAGATATTGATCAAGTAATAATAGGGTTCCAATGTCACCTCCCCACACTGCAAACACATTGTCCACAAATCTATACCATCCCTGGCAATTTTCCATAAAGATTTTATTATTATATATAAAGGACATTGCAATCATATGCATAAATGCGTTTGCGTATGGGGGAGCGACATTGGAACCTATCGATGCGCCTTTGAGCTGTAAATAAGTGATAGGAAATCATTTATTGATAGGAATAATATTGACCACAAACGGAACAATTTAAGTCGGGAAGAGATTACAGCATTAAACAACCTTGTCAGCTTGGCGTGATATAACTATCAAACTGGCTGACAAGGGGGAGCCATTGTGATTATGGACACTACTTAGTATGAATTTGGAAGTGTTGAAACAACAGATGTCAGTACATACAAACAACTGGACTTTTGTCCGGTATTTAAAGTACAAACCAGGATTAAAAAAAAACACTGACATTAAGACAAATTATTGATGATGAAACTTATAAATTTTTATCATGTGAATATCCCATTACCCCAGTAATATATATCTTGTCTAAGATACATAAGGATCCTATTAACCACTTAAGGGCCAGCCTCGTTTTGGATTTTAGGTGTTTACAAGTTTAAAACAGGTTTTTTTGCTAGAAAATTACTTAGAACCCCCAAACATTATATATTATTTTTTTTCTAACACCTTAGAGAATAAAAAGGCAGTAATTGCAATACTTTTTTTTCACACCGTATTTGCGCAGCAGTCTTACAAGCGCGCTTTTTTTGGAAAAAATTCACTTTTTTTTAATTAAAAAAAAATAAAAAACAGTAAAGTTAGGCCAATTTTTTTTATATTGTGAAAGATAATGTTACGCCGAGTAAATTGATATCCAACATGTCACACTTCAAAATTGCGCCCGCTCGTGGAATGCCGTCAAACTTTTACCCTCAAAAATCCCCATAGGCGACGTTTAAAAAAATTCTACAGGTTGCATGTTTTGCGTTACAGAGGAGGTCTAGGGCTAGAATTATTGCTCTCACTCTAACGATTGCGGCGATACCTCACGTGTGGTTTGACCACCGTTTTCATATGCGGGCGCTACTCACGTATGCTTTCGCTTCTGCACGCGAGGTTGTCGGGACAGGGTTTAAAAAAAAAAAAAAAAATTAATTATATTTATTTTTACACTGTTTTAAAAAATAAAAAATTGTGTCACTTTTATTCCTATTACAAGGAATGTAAACATCCCATGTAATAGAAAAAAGCATGACAGGACCTCTTAAATATGAGATCTGGGGACAAAAAGACCTCAGATCTCACATTTACACTAACATGCAAAAAAATTACATTAAAAAAAATGTGCCTTTAAGACGTATGGGCGGAAGTGACATTTTGACGTCGCTTCCACCCAGCATTGTCATGGAGACGAGTGGGTGCCATCTTAGCCTCACTCGTCCCCAGGCACAGCACAGAGAAGGATGCGATCACCTCCGCCAATACCGACGGCTCCAGCAAGCGGCGGGAGGGGGGGCCCCTCTCTCACCACCGATAAAAGTGATCTTGCGGCGAATCCACCGCAGAGGCCACTTTTATCTGACCGCCGCCGCACGAAAACAGGGATACCGGAGTTACGGCAGCTAGCTGCTGCCATAACAACGATATCCGCCGCCAAAGTTTGGCCTACATCGGTGGTCGGCAAGTGGTTCCATCCCATTGTTTCTGGGATGGAATCAGTGACAACCCCATTAGCCCAATACCTTGATAAAGGTATAAATAAACAAATCATTTATAAGGGATACTAAAGATTTTTTTGAAAAAATGAAAAGGATGTTGTCATCCAATTCTATCCTTGTCACATGGGACGTATCCAGTCATTACACTATTATCCCCCATGAACAGGGTATTGAAGCCTGTAAATGACTTTTGAGACAGATTGCTACAATAGTCGGCAATTGACTTTGTTGGACCTACTAAAAATTGTCCTCGAGGAGAATTATTTTCTCTTCAAGGAAACCCATTATTTACAGCTCAAAAGGTGCATTGATGGGTTCCAATGTTGCAACCCCATATGCAAACACATTTATGAATATGGATTGAAATGTCCTTTACATATAATAAAATCTTTGTGGAAAATTGCAAGGGATGGTATAGATTTGTGGATGATGTGTTTGCAGTGTGGGGAGACGACATTGGAACCCTACTGTTTGATCAATATCTGAATCATATTCCTGGTTTGAAATTTAATATGGAGTACAGTGGGGCAGAAATTTCCTTCCTGGACACCATGTTGAAAATCAACCAGATGAAAATTGATAGCGATCTTTATGTTAAATTCGCAACCAATTGTTACATTTTGACAGTTCAATTCTATTCTTAAAAGCCAACTAATAATGCGGGTTCAGAGAATAGTTAGTGAACCGCAACGTCGTGAACAGAGATTAAAAGAAATGGAAACTAAACTGATCAACAGAAATTATCCTGAAGCATCCATAAAAAAGGAACGTTTAAATCTAAATAAAACGAATCCAAATAAAAAAAAAAAAAAACACACTAAAAAGGATACCTTTTGTTACACAATTTTATCCGTTTTCACATACTGTGTTTAATATAATTAAGAAACATTGGAATTTATTGAGAGAAAGTTAACCCACTATAGAAAAATTTTGGAATTAACTAGGGCTGAAACAACTAATCGATTAATCGACAACTAATCGATTATGAAAATAGTTGTCAACTATTTTCATAATCGATTAATCGGCCAGCCGATTATTTGGCCTGCATACAGAATGCAATATTTGTTTACATATCAGGAAATACAGTGCAGCACACATACAGCTCAGTACACCATCCATTCATGTCAGGAAGTGCATGAGAACTTGTGAAAGTGAATGTGTGAGGAGCAATGCCTCATGGAACATGTAGTCCTGGGCAGGAAGTGAGTGGGTCTAAAAGCAGAAGTTTTTTTACCTTGCTATAGGGGCACACTATACTATAATTTGCAGCTTGCTATTGGGGCACTCTAAAGGCAGGAGGAGCCAGAGGCATCGGTGAGGAACCCCAGAAGAGAAGAATCGGGGATGTTCTGTGAAAAACCATTACACAGAGCAGGTAAGTATACCATGTTTGTTTTTAAAAAAAAATGACTTTAAAGACTGTGCAGGGAAGATAAGCATCTGAACCCAGAGAAGGTGGAGGCTGATAGACTGGAGGTAATAGAAGGCATAACTATTACATTTAAAGTAAACTTTTACATGGAGGCAGGGCACATTACGTGGGAGCAGGGCACATTACGTGGGAGCAGGGCACATTACATGTGCCCCAGTGTGAATGGGGTCTAAATAAAAAAATGTGATCTCTGAGTCTGATGTTTACCAGAGTAAACCTCTAATAGTATATACAGTATATCTCTTCTGTCTGTTATTCTCAGAGTGGATTAGAGCTTTTGCTCCCTAATCATATAGTTGATTTATATTTACCACTGCATATAGATTTTGAAGAATAAATTGACTTTTTTTAAACTTTACATATTAAATTATACACCACACTTTTTTTAAAGTTATTAATCGAAACAATAATTGGCCAACTAATCGATTATGAAAATAATCGTTAGTTGCAGCCCTAGAATTTACCATTACCATCATAAAGAAAGGGGAGAACTTTGAGGTATCGATTGGTAAGATCCAACACATTTTCTCCTCTTATTTCCAGGATAACTTTTCTGGGACCAAAAAACCTGGGACCTTTTCCATGTCTATCGTGTATCCAATGTAATTCTATGATAAAGGGAAAAGTATATCACACCCACATAAAGGCTTTGGTATTCCAATTAAGGGCCACTATACCTGCCAATCATATGTGATTTATGCCATAAAATGTCCATGTAGATTATATATTGGAGAAACAACTCAATAGGTTAAAGATCGTTTAGCCAGACATAGATATGCAATTAGAGATAAATACAGTTACCACTAGCTAGACACTTTATAGAGAAGGGGCATACAACTTCCCAGTTAAAATTCATGGCGCTGGAAGGTATCAATAAAAACAACAGGAGAGGAGGTGATCGTGAACTAATTTTAAGAAAACGTGAGGCTCATTCGATACATTTTCCTAATATTACTCCAAAAGGTTTAAATACAGATTTGGATCTTTATCTATTTGTATGATTTATAATACATTATCTATAAAGGTATTTTATGGTATCCTTTTGAATATTTGGATGATGTTTTTTATATATGTATATATATTTTTTCTACAGAATGACAAAGTGATGGTTCCTGAGTGAATAGTAAGATGAGTCTCTACATGGTTAACCATTCGTTTATCAGTGATGTGAAATGATTAAGGAACGAAGGAATACAATTGTACTAATGAGCAATTAACCATAGATTGATTCCATATGTGATTTCTTTTGGAAAAATGTTAAATTGCAATGTCTGATCAAAATGTTAGATGTGTTCTGATCAGAGGAAGGGCGTGAGCATGTGAGCCCGAAACGGAAATCTTTTTGAACACTTTCTGAGATGCAACTTAACGAATAAAACAAAGTTTTTAAGTGCAGCAATCCTTTGGACTTTTTTGCTTATATGTATGGTCAGTGGGAAGACCTGATTGTTTTGCACTAATTGTGGACCGGGTGCAGCTTTCCTTAACCACATTTGAATATATATATATATATATATTAATATGACTAATTACAGTATCACATAATATTGTAATGGCTTAGAAACTGGGCTGAATCTTCTCCATCCCTAATGCCAGTAGGCCTAGAACTTACATCGACAATTAACTTAAAATTTGCTTCATTATTAGTTGGCGCCAGGGGCATTGCTAGGTCTACAAAAGATCTGGGGCTAGAGCCCATAGCAGCAAAGTAAAGAGTCATTTGCTTGGGCGGGCATACACGTATATATGTGTGTGTGTATGTATACACACACACACAGTATATTATATACGTTATGCCAGCCCAAGCATATGACTCTCTACTTCGCTGCTATGGGCTCTAGCCCCAGATCTTTTGTAGACCTAGCAATGCCCCTGGCGCCAACTAATGAAGCAAATTGTCGATGTAAGTTCTAAGCTATTACAATATTGTGATACTGTAATTAGTCATATTAAGTGGACAAAACCATACAGTCAAAGACTGTCATTTCTTGAACTTAGAGACATTTACATGGATCAAATGGCTGGAGCCCAAACTATGCTTTTTTGGATCTATTTAAAACAGAGCCGGTTGTGAAAAAATAATGGGACAATCTGGGTCACCACGATCAAAGCATAATCACTTTTGCTGCAGGTTACAGGAATGTAAAGCATGTTGATATGACAAGAACAAAAAATTTTAAAGGAGGACATCTTCACAAAAATTGCACTCTCCTTACTGTAAAAGACAAAATGGGACCAAATACTCGCAACCACCACTTATTACAAATATAACAAAAGTTAAACCTGAGTGGCAAAATGAAAAAGTATAAATTTGTCTTCAAAAAAAGATGAGGGTAACAACTGGCAGGTGTATTAAATATTTTTATCTTCGGTGAAGGGTGTGGACAGCAGCTAATGTGAGTGCAGGTGTACAGCATCCTCTTGGTCCAGCGATGTCCACGAAAGCCTTGCCTCTCCAGAGATTGGCTTTTGGCGGCAGCGGGAGCCATTGGCTCACTGCTGTCAATCACAGCCAGTGAGCCAATCAGGAGACAGAGGGTGGTGTGTGAGAATGGACAGCTGCGGGTTGGGAGTGTGCCTGCTTGGGTGCCCTCACAGCAAGCTACTTGCTGTGGGGGCACCCAGGAGTGAGGACCCACGAGCAACGCCGAGAAGAGGATCCGGGCTGCTCTGCGCAAAACCAATGCACAGAGCAGGTAAGTACACGTTTGTTATTTAAAAAAAAAAAAAAAAAAAAACACAAGGCTTTAATATCGCTTTAAGTAAAATTCTGAATTGTTACACATTAAGAGATTATATAAAAATTTTAGGTCCCATTCACACCTGATCAATTTTCAGCTTTGGTGTGGGTACATCTGCTGTCTGTATTGTACAGTTGTGAACCTGAACTTTTTTGCAAACGTGCCAGCAATGTAGCTTCCCACCATATTCAACATACGTTTACCCCCCCCTAATTTTTTTCCCCTTCTGTTTTATAAAAAGGTTATGTCAATATCTGCAGCTGCCATCATATCAGTGCCAGTGCAGATAGTGGGACATATGGGGGGGAGACAACTGCACTACAGCCCTAAAATGATTTCAGGAGTCATGTCATCTGCTGGTGTTGGTCCACTGTGTTTTATCAAATTCAAAGTCAGCGCAGCCCTCTACCCGAAAATTCTGGAGCACTTCATGCTTCCCTCTGCCGACCAGCTTTATAGATATGCTGATTTAATTTTCCAGCAGGGCTTGGCACCTGCCCACACTGCCAAAATTACCAATACCTGGTTTAATGACCATGGTATCACTGTGCTTGATTGGCCAGCAAACTCGCCTGACCTAAACCCCATAGAGAACCTGTGGGGTATTGTCAAGAGGAAGATGTGACACCAGACCTAACAATGCAGATGACCTGAATGCCACTATCAAAGAAACCTGGGCTTCCATAACATCTCAGCAGTGCCACAGGCTGACCGCCTCCATACCATATTGATGCAGTAATTCATGCAAAAAAAGCCCCGACCAAGTATTGAGTGCATACTATACTGTACATTGACACACTTTTCAGCAAGACAATGTTAAAAAAAAAAAAAAAAAAAAAAAAAAAAACATTTTATTGGTCTTATGCAATATTCAAATTTTTTGAGCTACTGATTTTGGGGTTTCACTAGCTGTATGTGATAATCATCAAAATTAAAAGAAAAACTCTTGAAATATAACAGTGTGTGTAACGCATCTATATAAAATTTAAGTTTCACTTTTTGAATTGAATTACTGAAACTATTTGAAAATATTCAAATTTTTTAAATATGTATATATATATATATATATATATATATATATATATATATATATATATATATATATATATATATATATATATACACACACACATACACACACACACATATACATACATATATACACACAAACACCCACCACTGTCTCTACTAATCTTGGAGAGTAAGCCAGCCTGACATATTGAAACCAATGGGTGTGAACTGAATGTGTTCCCGCTGGGTTTACAATGGGTGAATCATATTGTAGTGGGGTTATTTCAGTCATTTTTTACAGTGCATTTTTTACAATGGTGCTTGCTCACATGGTGACTACAATTATGGAGTAGCACGACCTCACATTATCAGTGGTGTTTTCCTTGAGACACATTGGATTTGGACTATTTGATATACAGGCGGTTTACAGGTTACAAACAAGAAAGGGTCTCTGTAGGTTTGTTCTTAAGTTGAATTGGTTTAAGTCGGAACAGGTAAATTTTTTAAGTGTAGCTTCAGACAAAAAAAATCATTTACGTTTTTTGGATAGCATAGAGAAGGGTTAACCCCCCAGTAACATTTGTTTTGCTGTCTGTACCCCGTTCAGAAGATTTTACGTCACTTTCTGTCCCAATGACAATTGGATTTTGAAAACTTTGGGTTGTTGTGGAAACTGGTGATAAAGCTTTAGTGGAGACACCTTTTTCCCACAACTCTTACAGGAGTGAATTGCCCTTTCTAAGGGGGTAGATCTCCTCACTTCCTGTTGTCTCCCTCCGTTTGTAAGTAGGAGTCCTTTGTAAGGCCCCTTTCACATGATAAGCCCGCTTGAATCCGCCTGTCCGTTTTTCAGGAGGATCCGAGCGGGCCATCCATTAACTCCTATGGGCAGGCGGGTGTCAGCGGAGAGGTGTCCGCTGACACCCGCCTGCCATCCGATCCACTAAAAGGAGACGTATGGAAATATGTTCAGCCATCCATCTGACGAATCGAATGAGATCTGATGAAAACAGACATGCTGTCCGTTTTCGTCCGATCTCCCCATAAGCATCAACGAGCCACTGACAGGTCAGTTAGCAGAGACGGAGCTGTCATCCACCGGCTCAGTGGAGATCAACAGAGCGATCTCCCGCTGAGCTGGCGGACGCGGCTCCTCCCCGTTTGGAAGGGTCCTTAGTCGGACGTTCATAACTCAAGGACAGCCTGTACTCACCTTTGCCAGATTTCATTTTGATATGAAGTTTTGTTTGTAGCAATTTTCCCTATATTAATGCAGCAACATGCAGCAAGTAAAATAAGTATGGAACACAATTTTTCTAGGTAAATATAACAGTGCTATTGTCATTAAATATTCACCACATCGGTAACAACCCATGCAATCCATACATATAAAGAAACCAAAACAAATAAGTTCAGAAATGAAGTTATGTGTAAATAAATGAAATGACAGGGAAAAAAGTATTAAATGCCAACTGAAAATGTATTTACTACTTGGTACAAAATCCTGTGTTGGTAATAGCAGCTTCAAGATGCCTCTTGTATGGAGAAACTTAGTCGCAAGTAATGCTCAGGAGTGATTTGGGCCGAGGCACTTGTGCACATTTCTGGAGGAAGATCGGGCTCAGGTAAGTATTAGGGGCTGCTGCACACAGGTTTTTCATCTAAGTGCATAGAATGCATTAGAATAAAAAACATTCTGTCTTTAGAATCAGTTTAAGGTTTAAAAAAAACATTTTTAGAGTACCTTCACACTGAACGCGGCGGCCATTAAAGCCAAATCGCCGCTTGTTTTCGTGCCGCTAGCGGGGCGATTTTATCCGCCCAAAAAAGGGTTAAAAACTGTTTTGCTGCTCTTTCAAATCGCTTCTCAGGTGCTTTGAAAGTGCTGCCCATTCATTCCAATGGGCAGGGGCGTTTTGGGATACAGCGCTCCCAAACCGCCCCAAAGATGCTGCTTGCAGGACTTTTTGAAACGTTGCGCAAGCGCACCGCCCGAGTGTAAAAAGTCACACTGGAATGAATGGGAGGCGGTTTTCAGGCGCTTAGCAGAGGCCACTTCCAGCGCTAAAGCACCTCAAAACTGCCCCAGTGAGGGGTCTTACAACCAAGACTGGAAGGGATTTTTCCTTCCCATTCAGCAAAATTAACTGCTACCAGTGAGTTATTTTTAAATTTCTTTGAACCAGAGCTGCAGTTGAAGTTGGGAGATTGGTATCAATGTTCAGCCTACTTTCGAACTTGGCTACCTTAGCTATGCAACTAGACTGAAAATGGTATAGTGTCGGTGATTTTGAATCATTTACACCAACAAAATTTTAAACACTACAAAACAAAATGATTCCCCTTAAACTTCTACTCACTTGTAGTCTGCAGGTGGTTTAAAGTCTGGATTTAACCCCACCATTTCTGTGATTAGGTTGTGACGCTCCTCTTCCAATTTCTTTCGTGTCCTGAACTCACGCGTGTTAAGACGCTTCCCCTCACTATTATAAATGGGTTCAGGAGATGGCGATCTGTATGGAGGGAGAATGCAAGATGTCAAAATGAAAACATGCAAGATAGTGGCTGGAACGGTCTCGTTTCCAGCCTGTATATACCCATTGTAACATTTTGCTGCAGGTATTTCCATACTGTGGCTACTTAATCACCCTCCACCAGTATCTTCTGGGTGGGTTACCCTTTTTTTCTCAGTGTAAGTACAACACCTGTTGTGGGTTCTTAGAGTTCGGCAGAAATACTTGACAATGTTTGCAGCATTTTCTCAGTAGCAGTATGGCCTATAGCACAGCATGAAGGTTTACGAGTGACCTGAAACATACAAGTCTTTAGTAATGCCAGTCTTTAAGTAACTTACTAAATTGATCACACTAATTTTAGAGGCAGCATGGACTTTCCTACTATATCAGTTATGCTATAGTTTTTTATTTTATTTTTTATTCTATCCTCAGGTTGCAGAACAAAAAGCAGTAAAATGAAATGGTCAAATATATTCAGTCAAATCGTATTCTGTGATGGGCCCATCTAGTGTATATTAAAAGAGCAATGTACTGGGACAAATATATGAGCTAACGCAAAACAAAAGAAAACTTTAGCTACTAGAGAGAAAAGTCAGCAGGTTAATTTTGTAAAATGTAATTAAATCTGCCAGATATTCAAATTAGAGGGCTGTTTCAAGGAAAAAATCATTAGCATTATACAATTTTGCTCACAAACCTTATTAAGTGGGCCACAATAGTTAAATCCTGTTTCATGAAGTACAAAGATTGTTAACCGTTAAAAATGAAAAAAGGGTTAACTTTGCAAATACCTGCTATTCAGGCAAAACACCACAAATTCAGTAGAGAACAGGGTAAAGTTAAAGTTGCTTGAATAACCATGTGGACTTAAGAGATTCCCCATAAGCTGTGCCTTTGACACATACTGAAGTCAAATGGAAAGGCTGCTGAAGACATTTGAAAGAAGTTTAATTGAAAAGAAAGCAGTTATTGGTTAAGAATTTCAGTTGTAGGTGACTGGGAAAGCAAGCTACTGCTGAAAATTACAGTGATAAATGGTATGTCACATTTAGGACCAAATGTAAACCCTTATTGCTACAATAGGGCCAGTGACAAGTACATAAACACTTTGATTGTGTGCAAAATCACACATTCTAGTTTGACACCTAAAAAAAAAAAAATAAATAAAAAAAAAAATCCTAATTCACAAAGACAGTTTCATTGCACCACTGACAAGTAACCAAAAGCTGTATTTAAAAATTAAATCAAAATAGATGGCTGTGTTGTTACTAATGGAGAGCCAAGAAAAAGTAGATCAGGTTTAACATACTGTTTGACGCAGCAGACACTACTACTAGTAAATAGAATTATCCAATAGTTAACTACTTTCTTAATTTTAGCTAAGTGAATGAAAATTGCCATTTACAATTAACTGGTGTTAAAACTAAGTAAAAGACAAGAAAAGAAAAAAAAAAAAAAAACACACTTGCTCAATTGCCGTATACAGATTATATACAGATTCTTTCATGGTGCAAAGCTGCAAATCCTGACTTGATGTACAGTTGTGCTCAAAAATTTGCATACCCTAGCAGAAAATCGGGAAATTTTGGCATGAATATTGAAGATATGACTCATCGTGCCAAAAGACTGTCTTGAAGCATAGTGATCATATTAAGCCATTTATTACCACAGTAGTTTGGCTCCTTTTTAGGTCCACACTGTCACACTAGGCTGCAAGATTCCTAGGATATTTTACTATTAGCCCCTTCCTATCAGCCTTCTCCTGATTAGCACAGATCATGTGCTGTAAAAGCTGAGCTGATATAGTCATTGGCCCGTGTATTCCCCTGAATGTACCCAGGAGACATGTCCACAGGCATACAGATATCAAATAGCTGTGCTCGTTTTTGAGCCAAAGCTGGAGGGTGTGAATAACTGGGGGATTGTGTTACATCACATCTCCACCTACCATTATTTTCCGGTCCTAAGCTACGCCCACAGAACAGCAGTTTTAAGAGAGCTGTATGTAGGTTTACATTAAAATGCATTTATGGCTAAAAGTAAATTTCTTTATATTTGCATTTACAACCACTTTACGTTTGCAGGTAAGCACTGTTCATTCACTGAAGTAGAAAATTCAGGGGTCTGTTGATACCAAGCCAAGGCCAGATAGGCCAAGACTGCAGCCACAACAGCCATAGGAATTGTTCAGGATACACAGAAAATCCCACAGGTAACTTCAGGAGATATATAGGCTGCTTGGAGGGAGTGTGGTTTTTAAAACCACTTCAGCCCTGGACCATTTGGCTGGCCAAAGACTAGAGCACTTTTTGCGATTCGGCACTGCGTCATTTTAACTGACAATTGCACGGTCGTGCAACGTGGCTCCCAAACAAAATTGACATCCTTTTTTCCCCACAAATAGAGCTTTCTTTTGGTGGTATTTGATCGCCTCTGCGGTTTTTATTTTTTGCGCAAAAAAAAAAAAAAAAAAAAGCGTCAATCTTGAAAAAAAAAAAAAAAAACGCAATATTTTTTACATTTTGCTATAATATCATCCCCTAAAAATATATAAAAACAAAACTTTTTTTCCCTCAGTTTAGGCCGAAATGTATTCTACATTTTTTTACCAAAAAATATCGCAATAAGCGTATATTCATTGGTTTGAGCAAAAGTTATAGCGTCCACAAAAAAGGGGATAGATTTATAGCATTTTGATTATTTTTTTTACTAGTAATGGCGGCGATCTGCAATTTTTAAATCGTGACTGCGACATTATAGCGGACACGTCAGACAATTCTGGCACATTTTTGGGACCATCTGCATTTTTACAGCGATCAGTGCTATAAAATTGCATTGATTACTGTATAAATGTCACTGGCAGTGAAGGGGTTAACCACTAGGGGGCAGTGAAAGATCGCTGTTCATACTCTGTATGTACAGACGATCTGTTCTCCCTTCAGAGAACCGGAAACTGTTTACACAAACAGATCTCGGTTCTCCGTGTGCCCGAGCGTTCGCGGGAGCCCGGCTCCGTGGGCGAACAGGGAGCGTGCGCCCCCTAGTGGCCGTCTGTTACCGATGTAACATGACGATGATTCGCGCAGCCGAGCCATGCTGTCGCAGTACAACTGCGACGGCTGGTCAGCATGCGGTAAAGGAAGCACAATACGATAACACAAATGATCTGCATGGTCTAGTTGCCAGAAAGAAGCCTTTACTGTGCCAATGTCACAAAAAAGACCGGTTACAATATGTCCAACATCTCGATATGCCTCACCGGACTCTGTTTTGTGGCACTGGCACAGTAAAGGCTCTTTTCTGGCAACTCGAGGATATCTGTGGATTGTGCTTTGTATTCCTGAATCCCTTTAACCCCCTCAGCCCCGGAAGGTTTTAGCCCCTTAATGACCAGAGCATTTTTTGCAATACGGCACAGCATTGCTTTAAGTGACAATTGCGCGGTCGTGCAATGCTGAACCCAAACAAAATTGAAGTCTTTTTTTCCCCACAAATAGAGCTTTCTTTTGGTGGTCTTGGATCACCTCTGCGGTTTTTATTTTTTGCGCTATAAAAAGCAACAATTTTGAAAAAAAAAATTTTTTTACTTTCTGCTATAATACATATTCCCAAAAAATATATATAAAAAAAACAAATTCATTCATCAGTTTAGGCTGATATATATTCTTCTACTTTGATTTTAAAACCAAAAATATCGCAATAGGCGCATATTGATTGGTTTGCACAAAAGTTATCGCGTCTACAAAGTACGGGATTGATTTAGGGACTTTTTTTTATTGTTTTTACTGGTAATAGTGGCGATCTGCGATTTTTAGTGGGGCTGCAACATTGCGACGGGCAACTCTGACCCCAAATTACACTTTTTGGGGACCAGTGACATTACATTGATCAGTGCTATAAAAATCCACTGATCAATGTAAAAATGACACTGGCAGGGAAGGTGTTAACACTAGGGGGCGATCAAGGGGTGAAGCGTGTTCCATCAGCGTGTTCTAACTGTAGGGGGGATGGGCTTACTGGAACATGACAGATCACTGCTCCCAGTAGATCCCGGTCATGTCACTAGGCAGAATGGGGAAATGCGTTGTTCCACGTTCTGCCTCTCTGCGATCGCAGGCCGCCAGAGGACAGTAGAGCTTCACGATTCTGGCTAAAATGAGAATCCTGATTTTTTTTTTGCTTAGAAGGTAGATCACGATTCTCTCACGATTCTCGCGGTGTAACATCTTTCACATTCAAACGAAAAAAAAATTGGGCTAACTTTACTGTTTCTTTTTTTATTAATTGAAGTGTATTTTTTCCAAAAAAATTGTGTTTGAAAGACCGCTGGGCAAATACAGTGTGACATAAAATATTGCAGCAATTGGCATTTTATTCCCTAGGGTCTCTGCTAAAATATATATAATGTTTGGGGGTTCCAAGTAATTTTCTAGCAAAAAAATATTGAACTTAAAGTGGAGTTCCACCTCAACTCTTCAGCATCCCTCACTAAACTGTGCACTGTAAACGAATTAGATATTTTTTTTTTTTAATTTCTCAGTACCTACTGTATATCTGCTGTATTCATTTTTCATTTCCTCCTCCCTGGCCGTGGCCCATCACATCATTTCCTGTTTGCAATGCCTTCTGGGAAGGGGCGGCAACTTCCTCTGACACTGCCGTTGCTATGGAAACCTGACCTAAAACCTATTACACTGCTTGTGCTGCACTGAGCATGTGCGAGATCTGCAAGGATGAGATCCAGGAAGAAATACAGTCTGACTTCAGATGCCCACGGGCTGCTGTAAGTTTATAAAATAACAAACTACTGCTATAAACTAACAAAACAGACCTTAGTTTACAGACAAACTTTACTAGAATACATTAAACTTGTGTATTATAGGGGTATTTTTTATTTAAAAAGTATAATTTCGGCCGGAACATCACTTTAAGTGTCAGAAAAAGATTTAGACTTTAAGTGGTTAAACTTCCTGCATTTACATGTTGTTTAAAAACTTGGCAGACTGCCTGAATTTTTTTTTTCACACAGAAATGTATCCCTTTGATCTAAGGAGGAAGAGTTAGTTACAATGTTTCATGTTAAAAGCCAATGTTTTCTTGGCTTGACAGATGAGTGAGCAGATAAGTCTCTCCACTTGTTATATGAAAGAATCAGCAAACTCTGCAATAGAGATCGTCAGGGGGGTTGAATCGAGATCATGATTTTTTTTTTTAACGATTAATTGTGCAGCTCTAGCAGACAGAGTCCATGGGACCCGCGGGCATGCTCCCCGGGTGCGCACCCGCTATCCTGCTACTACGGGCCGATGTACAGGTACGTCAGTTTGCACAGGAGAGCCATTCTGACGTATATATATCTGCGTGAGCCGGCCAGCAAGTGTTTACTGCATTCTAGTCTGCTGCAGCTCATCACTACATGCTATTGCTGAGTGTGATCTACTAGGATCACAAGATCCCTTTCCATCCTTAGGCCTCCTTTCAAAGCTGTATGATTTTGACGCGATTTCAGCGAATGCCTGTGTAAACTTGAGGTCTATGGACCTCAAGTCGCATCAAAGTCAGTCCGAAGTAGTAGAGGAACGCTATACTATACTTTGCAGCTTGCTATGGGGGCACTCTGAAGGCAGTAGGAGCCAGAAGAGGAGGATCAGGGCTGCTCTGAGCAAAACCATTACAGAGCAAGTAGAGCATGTTCATAAAAAAAAAAAAAAAAATCACTTTAAAGACTCTGTGCAGGGAAGATCGGCATCTGAACCCAGAGAAGGTGGAGGCTGATAGACTGGAGGTAATATAAAGTGATTAGGAGTTACATTTAACCGCTTGCCGACCAGCCGCCTGCGGCAACATGGCTTGGCTGCGCAGATCGCCGTCATGATACGTCGCTTCCAGATTCGGCCACTAGGGGTGCGTGCACCCCCTGCTGGCCCACGAAGCCGATGCGAGTGCCCGGCGGTAGTGATCACAACTGGGCTCCTGCGATAGCTCGGGGCACACAGAGAACCGGGATCTGTGTGTGTAAACACACAGTTCCTGGTTCTCTGAGGGGAGAACAGATTGTCTGTTCATATAGAGTATGAAAAGCGATCTGTCATCTCCCCTACACAGTCCCACCCCCCTTCAGTTAGAACATACAATAGGGAACACAATTAACCCCTTGATCGCTCCCTAGTGTTAACCCTTTCACTGCCAGTGACATTTTTACAGTAATCAATGCATTTTCATAGCACTGATTGCTGAATAAATGCCAATGGTCCCAAAAATGTGTTAAAATCGTCCGACGTGGCCACCATGTCGCAGTCCCGATAAAAATCGCAGATCGCCACCATTACTAGTAAAAAATTAACAATAAGAATGGCATAAAACTATCCCCTATTTGGTAGACGCCATCACTTTTGCGCAAACCAATCAATACTAAAAAAAAAAAAAAAAAAAAAAAAAAAGAAAATTGCAGAATACATATCGGCCTAAACTGAGGGAAAAAATAGTTTATATATTTTTGGGGAATATTTATTATAGCAAAAAGTAAAAAATCTGGCGGTTTCAAAATTTGTTTATAGCGCAAAAAATAAAAAAAAAAAAAAAAACGCAGAAGTGATCAAATACCACCAAAAGAAAGCTCTATTTGTGAGGGAAAAAAAAAAAGGACGTCAATTTTGTTTGGGTGCAACATCGAACAGCCGCGCAATTGTCAGTTAAAGCGACGCAGAGCTGAATCGCAAAAAGTGCCCTTGTCAGGAAGGGGGTAAAATCTTCCATGGCTGAAGCGGTTAAAGTAAACTTACCAGTACTGTGCATTATATTTAAAATGATATCCATAAGAAAAAAAAAAAAAAGTCTCAACTTTTTATAAAAGATTTCATTCCCTTTCACTCTTCATATAGCTTCATGTCTGACTCCTAGTTGCCCATATATCCTACTTCTGGGTGTATTTATTATACATACGTGGGAAACGTTCACATCTATGCTTTTTGGTTGTAGGGCTGAAACAACTAATCGATTAATCAACTAATCGATTATGAAAATAATCTATTGCTATTTTCATAATCGATTAATCGGCCAGTAACATAATGGGGTTAAAAAAAATTAAATTGAGCCTTTTAGAGTACAAAAAAGAGCAAATAATCGCTACTGTAAATGTTACTATCACCGTTCTACAGTAAAAAAAATGAACCCCTTACAATAGAGATTTGCTTTTTTTGTACTATAAAGGGCTAATTTTAGGGGTTTTTTTAACCCCATTATGTTACTAAACGTCTTAGACCTGGTTCACATCTATGTGTTTTTTGGTGCTTTTTGCAGAAACGGACTGCAGTTCATTTGCATGGTTTCCTATGGGACACATTCACATCTATGCTTTTTTTCAGCCGCTGCGTATTTGGAAAGGGTCAGGGACTTTTTTTAATGCAAAACTGTGCTTTTTTTGGTTCAATACACTTCAATGGAAAAGCTGCAGAAAAGCATGTAATGCGTTTTTGTAGCAATTTGTGTTTAATCTGCCCAACAACAAATTGGCCATAAATTGCAAAAAAATGCAAATTGCAGCAAAATCACGTGAGCAAAAATCAAAATGCACAGCAAAAAGCACTACAGAAACCTATCAAAAGCAAACTGCATAGGTGTGTAGCGAGCCTTATGCTGGCCACAGGGATCAATTTTCCGACAAGAATATTCAGACGAAAAATCTTTGTTCATTCGCTGAATGAAAGAATGTTTGAAATTTTTACTTGTTTTTAACATTGTTTTTAAAATGAATGAAAACCACATACACCGTCTGAAAATTCCTTTGACCAAGAAGTTTTCTAACATTTCCAAATTGTCACTGTGGTTGAAAATGAACGTCAATTTGACCCAACGATTAGAAAATCGAACAAGCGTTCTTAAAATGCCATTTTTTTTTTTTTTGAAGGAAGACATTGTTTAAAAAAAAAAAAAAAAATTGATCTCCGAGTCTGATGATATTTACCAGATTCACCCCTTTTTTAATAGTATATATCCTCTAATAGCATATACAGTATATCTCTCCTCTAATAGTATATACAGTATATCTCTTCTGTCTGTTATTCTCAGAGTGGATTAGATATGTTGCTCCCTAACCATATAGTTATTTATATTTACCACTGCAAAGAGATATTTAAGAATACATTGCCTTTTTTTTTAAACTTTACAAATTAACTAAATTATGCACAACACTTTTTTTTTAAAGCTTATCAACCGATTAATCGAAACAATAATCGGCCAACTATTCAATTATGAAAATAATCGTTAGTTGCAGCCCTATTTGGTTGCTGCACATTTGGAAAGGGTCGAGGACTTTTTTTCAACGCAAAACAGTGCTTTTCTTTTGCTTGTTTGGTTCAATAGACTTCAATGGAGAAGCTGCAGAAAAGCATGTAGTGCCTTTTTGCCGCGATTTGCGTTTTTTGATCCACCCAACATCAAATTGTCCAAAAAAAAAAAAAAAAAAAGAATGCAAAACCCAAATCGCAGCAAAATCACGTGTGCAAAAACACACAGCAAAAATCACTGCAGAAACAGATCAAAAGCAAAACTGCATAGGTGTGAACCGAGCCATATGCTGGCTATACACGTATCAATTTTCAGACGAGAATATTTGTACATTCGCTGAATGAAAGAATGTTTGAAAATTTCACTTGCTTTTAACATGCAGTTAAAAAATGAATGTAATTTCTGAATGAAAACCTTTTCTAGTTTTCTATTCTGCTTTTTCGAATTTTCCCTTCACTGTGGTTCAAACCGAATGTCGATTTGACCCCAAGGGATTAGAAAAATCGAACGAACGTTCTTAAAAATGAAAACTTTTTTTTAATTTTTTTTTTTTTAAAGGAAGACATTGTTTTTGTATAGCCAGCAAAAGTGACAGCAGGAGCAGGTAGCTATTATCAATCCACCTGCTTATGACAAGGGAGTCTGTTTTGCATAATATATTACAGTTCTATCTGAAATTCTGCAAAAGTCTTTAATTTTTTTCTTTAACCAACCACTTAAGCCCCATTTGGCTGGCCAAAGACCAGAGCACTTTTTGCGATTCGGCACTGTCGTTTTAACTGACAATTGCACGGTCATGCGACGTGGCTCCCAAACAAAATTGACGTCTTTTTCCCACAAATAGAGCTTTCTTTTGGTGGTATTTGATCACCTTTGCTGTTTTTATCTTTTGCGCTATAAACAAGAGCGACAATTTTGACAAAAAAAAAAAAAAAAAAAAAAGCTTTTTTTACTTTTTGCTAGAATATCCCCCAAAAAGATTAAAAAAAACTTTCTTCCCCTCAGTTTAGGGCGATAAGTATGCTACATATTTTTGGGGGAAAAAAAAATTGCAATAAGCGTCTGATTGGTTTGCGCAAAAGTAATAGGGGATAGTTTTATGACATTTTTATTAATAATTTTTTTTACTAGTAATGGTGGCGATCAGTGATTTTTATCATGACTGCGACATTATGGCAGACAGAACAGAAACTTTTGGGGCTATTTTGGGACCATTCACATTTATACAGCGATCAGTGCTATTAAAAATGCATTGATTACTGTGCAAATGTGACTGGCAGTGAAGGGGTTAACCACTAGGTGGCACTGTAGGGGTTAAGTGTGTCCTAGGGAGTAATTCTAACTATGGGGGGGATGGGCTATTTGTGACACGACACTGATCACTGCTCCCAATTACAGGGAGCTGTGATCAGTATCATGCTTGTTTACATTAGCATTTCCCCGTTTTTCCTCACCGTTCGACAATCGCAGGTATCCCCGCAGAGTCCGCGGGACCCGCTCACGGAGCTCCTGGTGGGCGTGCACGAAAGCCACCACTTGAAGGGCAACGTACGTGTCCTTCTGCCACAGTATATATGCGTGAGACGGTCGGGAAGCAGTTAAATAAAAAATTTGACCTCCGAGTCTGATATTTACCAGATTCAACCTCTAATACTATATACAGTATATCTCTTCTGTCTAATTCTCAGAGTGGATTATAGATTTTGCTCCCCATCCATATAGTTGGTTATTTCTATTTACCACTGCATATAGATATTTAGGAGTAAATTGCCTTTTTTAAACTTTACATATTAACTAAATTATACGCCACACTCTTTACAGTTATTATTCGATTAATCTAAATAATAAAATCGGCCAACTAATCGATTATGAAAATAATCATTAGTTGCAGCTTTACTGTTATACAAGCACACACTACTTTACATTGTAGCAAAGTGTCATTTCTTCAGTTGTCACATGAAGATATAATAAAATATTTACAAAAATGTGAGGGGTGTACTCCCTTTTGTGAGATACTGTAAAATAGCAGTTATAGCCCTGTTGGTACTAAACGCAAAAGTAAACGTTGCAGATGCACATGCCAATTTTTGGATGTGATGGCTGCATTAATTTTCTTTTTTAGGCTCGTTCGTTTATTTTCATCTGGTGACCTGGCCAATAAGGGTGTTGCTTTTCCCAAGCTCTCCAGCAGAATATATCAGTTTAGATAGATGGGACAGACCACTTAACACAGGCAGGGGTGATTAAAATGATCAGCTTTTAGCCATGCAAAACCTTTACCTTAAAAAGGAAAAAACATTTTTTTTGCTGTAACTGATTAAGGGCTCATTTACACTTGCTTTGGCTTTAACACACAAGAACTGCTAGTTTACACTTGCTTCAAAACAAGGCTTCGGACAGGCTTTGTTAAAGCTCTCTGAATGCGGTCACTAAAAATGTTTAGCTTACAGTCCTGTTAACACCTGCTTTAGCTTTGCTTCAAAAATTAAACCCCATGTAGCTTTAGTGGTGCTTCAAAGCCTCCATAGAAGTCTATGGCAAAGCTTACTTGAAGCCCCACTGATGCCTCATTGAATCAATAAGCAAAAGCGACTGTAGGCTAACCATTTTATTTAGTGACAGGGGCTTTGACTGGTGTTCAGAGAGCTTTAACAAAGCAAAAATTAGCCCTTAGGGTCGGTTCACACTGGGGCGACTTGGGATCCGACTTGTACGCCCTCAAGTCGCCCCAAGTCGCTTTGCATTTAGATTATCATGGTAGGCAATGGGAGCGTCTTAATTGACACTACTGAAGTCGCTCCGACTTCAGAAAAGGTTCCTGTACTACTTCTATTCGACTTGTAGGCGACTTGTACCCATTCAACTCAATGTAAGTCGCCTGCAAGTCGGATCTCTCAAGCGACTTTGCAGAGAAAACCCCTCCCTCCCCCCTCCCTCCCAGAGAGGTGATTGGCCACAGGCGAAGTCGCCTGTCATGGAGGCGACTTCAAGTCGCCTCGTAATTTGCCGAAGTCGCGCTGAAGTCGCCCTGAAGCCGCGTTGAAGTCGCGGTACAAAGTCGCGCTAAAGTCGTGTTGCCCATGTGTGAACCGACCTTAAGTGTTAGCTGGAGTTTGGCTTCAATTTGCTAGTGCTTCTAAATCTGCTAATACATGTAAAACTACCCTTCACCCAGACAATGCTGCTGTCCATTGTGCCTATGTCCATGCCTCAAAAGTTGTCTCACTAATATTGGACTTTTATTACTGGCCAGATCAACAGATGAAAACGGAGTGGGGGAGGGTGGGGGATATAGAACTTTTATATACATTTGCATTAAAACAGTCAAGAAAGCAAAGCCATCATATTGCTACATGCCCTTGCCTTTCTGGAAAAATATAGTTAAGGCGCTTTTCAGTTAAGGCTGCACTGGAACATTGCAAATGAAAAAACCCTCCACAATTAAACGTTTAGAAATCATTACCTGCAGTAAAAAAAGGATCAACGCAACCAATGTATAATGCAGTATGAGTAAAAGCACTATTAAGATGAAGATCAGTTCACATTTCTACAGAAACTCAGAAAATTCTTGATGGTTCACAAAGCAGTATATGAGCCTTAGGGATTTTTTTTTTAAATGAGATAACATGCATGGCTAGCTTCAAGAGTAAAGAACGTCAGTTCTAAAATAGTTTATACTTCCTTTCTGACAAACGTGCTCAGAACAGAAAGGTGACCCAACGTCAACCAATTCTGCAGCATACATCACTTAGTGGAAATTTTCTACTTCCCAAACATGGTTAAAAATTGACTAAGAAGGAATACAGAAAGGTAAAACAAATGTACAATTTACATGGGTGGAAGCATTTAGCATTTTTACAGATGGCTCACATAGAAGAACAGATTATATTTGGATTCATAATAGGTGGTCTTTCCTTGTTAAAAGTTAAAATGCAAACCCTAATGATGACCCAAATTACTTTTTTGCTCCATTTTGGTCTGCTAAATGTACCATGGAAAGTCATCTGTTTTAATGAGTGCAAAGAATACCTGTTGATTTTGCCAGAAATATGGTGAGCTGATAACTTCCTGCGCAAAAAGGGTCATATTGATGAGAAGGCATCAGAAATGAAGTAGACAGGGCTGACATGTGCTTTGGAATTCGGAGCCAAAACTACACATGGAGAAATTTACTAAAGCTGGAGCAGCTCTGCAAAGTAACTAATCCGCTTCTAGCTTAATCTTGTTTAGTTAAAGCGGAGTTCCACCCTAAAGTGGAACTTCCGCTCATCGGATTCCTCCCCCCCTCCGATGCCTCAATTGGCACCTTTCAGGGGGGAGGGGGGTGCAGATACCTGTATAATACAGGTATCTGCACCCACTTCGGGGAATAGCTAGCTGCAGCTAGCCGCAAATACACGCCCCCCCCCCCCCCCCCCCCCCGTTGTGTTCTGGGAAAAACACAGTTTCCACAACAGGGACCAGTGTAGATGCGCAGCGCGACTCGCGCATGCGCAGTAGGGTACCGGGCAGTGAAGCCGCAACGCTTCACTTCCTGATTCCCTGACCGAGGATGGCGGTGGGGGTAGCCGAGAGACGAGCGATCGGTCGGCTTCCGACATCGCTGGACCCTGGGACAGGTAAGTGTCCATTTATTAAAAGTCAGCAGCTGCAGTATTTGTAGCTGCTGGCTTTTAATATTTTTGTTTAAGGTGGAGCTCCGCTTTAAGCTTTGAAAATGAAAGCTAGAAGCTGACCGATTTCCATGCACAGCTTCTCCAGATTCTGGCTGCTGCAGTCTTGGGTAAGTTCAACCTACTGTGCCATCATGGGCATCACAGTGGCTTAGTAGTTAGCACTTCTGTCAACAATTAGGGGAATGGCCTGTGCTTGCGTGGGTTTCCTCCAGGTATGCCAGATTTACCAAACAATGCAAAAACATGCTGGTTAATAAATGGGCTGTTAAACTAGGGCAGGTGCTTGGCAACCCAGGGGCTTAGTGGTTAGCACCTCTGCCTGGCAGCACTAGAGTGGTTGGTTTGAATACCAACAACACTAGCTGCCTGGAGTACTTCATGTGTCTGTATGGGTTTCCTCAGACTTCAAATTGGCCCTAGTATTTATGTGAATTAGGAACCTTAGATTGTAAACTTCTTGAGGACAGGAACTGATGTGAATGCACTATATATATGTAAATCGCTGCTTAAATTGTCAGGGCTATACAAGTACCTGAAATAAAAGGGACAAATAATGCTATACTTCTGGCACCTCAACAGCTACTTTTCTGTACATTGCATGTTTAAGAACCCTTTCACACTGAGGCAGTTTTCAGGCGTTTTAGCGCTAGAAATAGTACCTGTAAAGTGCCTGAAAACTGCCTCCTTTTCTCTGCAATGGGTGCTTTCACACCCAGGCGGTGCACTTGCAGGACGTTAGAAAAAGTCCTGCAAGCAGCATCTTTGGGGCGGCCTATTCTATTTAAAACGAGCAGCGCTTTACCGCAAACGCACGGGCAGCCCCAGTGTGATAGATATATATATATATATATATATATATATATATATATATATATATATATATATATATATATATATATATATACACACACCTTTGGCCATTCTACTTATGGCGTATTTCCACTTTCGCATTCAAACTTGAGAAAACCCCACTGCTTGCGAGTTCCCATACAAAAAAAAATATGGAAGGGATTTACTTGTAAAATCCATACAATATTTGAGTACAGTACATCCGGATCCCTGCAACCAAGGTAATACTTTAGCAGCCGTATCTGGACTCTACAGGAATGGCCTCTAATGAAGCTTCGGGCATTCGATCCAGCATGGGCGCTCACCTTGGCATTTGTTGCAAAGAGTTTAGTCAGCTGTAGGGTGCTATAAAGTCCCTTGAGACCCCTTTCTGAGTATGCCCACAGTGGTGGGCAAACCAAGGACATTATAGAATGCCCAGTGACGTGGACCAGTAAGACAAGGACACCCTGTATTTTGGACTGTTGCTGGTATAAACAGGGCCATGTTTGGAATGTATGCACTTCATAGTGCAAACTATTCAAACTTGGCACTAACATTCAACCACTCAGAGCTTAGTCTCGTGTGAATGACTCGGTGTTAACTGGTTGCATCCTTTAATGCCACTATCATTTAGAGCCCTTATAAAGGTACTCAAGTGCTTACACCTGCCCTTTCACCACAAGGATTTGCAACAGGACAGTCTACAACTTGGTTAATGAATACAAGGGAAAACCCTTACTTGTAACTATGATGGAGACCAGGTGAATTCACTGTGCTTACACTAGACAAAATAAGATTTCCATGAGTTGGGAGCCTTGAGAAAGCAGATTTGGCTTGCTTGGAAGAGACCAGTGAATGTCTTATGTCTGTGAACCAGGTTCTTCTGAGCCAGTTTGGTGCAATTAGAATCAGTCCCTCTTGTTCATTTTTGTGTAGCAAGTGAAGCAAAATACACTGAAGGTAATTATCTAGTGCAAAAACAATGCTGCGCTACATCAAAGGATTATCAAATGTATAAATAAAAGTGGATGTAAACCCCATTCATGAAATTTGACCTAGGCACATATCTGTAGTGTTTATCTCTCTCCAAAGCCCTAAGTTCAGTGTCTTTCTGCTGCTCCGTTCTTCTGTTATCAGCATAACTTCTGACAAGCTCCCCAACATGGAAAATTAGTGTCAGGGATGGAACTTAAAGACCGATGCGCCGAGAGCTTGTCTATTCACAGCACAGCACTGTATCTTTGTTCCTCTGCCTATGCGGAGGGGGGGGGTGGGCTTTCCGACAATCAGCTATCATGCAGTATGCCAAGACTTCACTCCCACAGCTGAAACAGGAGAAAAATCTAACACGATGTGCACCTTCTACAGAATATAGAAAGCTTAAGACAGCAGATATACATGTGAAACATATGTAGGGAGATTGGTTTCATCTCTATGTATCCATCTGAGGCTTCACTGGGTAGAGAGGGTTTACATCCACTAAGATTGCGTTCACACTATTTCGAACACAGACATCGCATGTGATTTGCACCGCATTGCTGTGCCGATCACATGCAATGCGAATACAGTTGTATATAATAAACGAAAATCTTGTGCTATTAACTAATTGGTGTGAATAAAGCGATTGATTACAGCTGCTCCCCTTAAAGTGTAGTGATATAGTGATAATAAAACACAATTGTATCAATAATTGCCATGTTGAAAAACCAAACCAACTTCATAAGCATTAATAAAGTGCAACGTGCTCAATATTGTGAATATGGTAAGATAATAAACCAGTCCTTTTAAAAGTCCATAAATTCTTCAGTGATAATTTATCAAAAACGTAACACCTTCCCCCCATTGCCGGTACTCTCTGCAGAATACACCCAATGTGCTTGGTTAAGATTTTCTACTCACCAGAAAAATATGACCTCTCTAGTTAAAGTCACTAGGCTTCCCGAGGATGTAAAACGAAATGTACGTTAAAACGGTCACGTCATTTCCGGGTCCTGAACTTCAGGTTTCATCTCCACACAACACTACTTCAGCGAGACTTTAAGCAACTTACAACGCAATTAATTTCATAATCGATTATTCGGGCAGTAACATGATGGGGTTAAGAAAACAAAAAATTAGCCCTTTATAGTACAAAAAGAGCAAATGATCGCTACTGTAAGGGTATCCTTTTTTTTACTGTGGAACAGTGAAAGTAACATTTACAGTAGTGATCATTTTCTTTGTACTATAAAGGGCTAATTTTTTTGTTTTTTTACTCCGATTATGTTACTAAACATCTTAGGCCTGGATCACACCTGTGTGTTTTTTGGTGCTTTTTGCACAAACCCACTACAGTTGATTTAACATGGTTTCCTATGGGACACTTCAACATCTATGCTTTCAGCTGCTGAGTATTTGGAAAGGGTCAAGGACTTTTTTCAACACAAAACTGTACTTTTTTGGTTCAATAGACTCAATGGAGAAGTGGAAGAAAAGCATGTAATGCATTTTTGCAGCAATTTGTATTTTTTAATCTGCCAAATTGGCCAAAAAAAAAAAGCAAAAACGCGAATCGCAGCAAAATCACGTGTGCAAAAATCAAAACGTACAGCAAAAAGCACTGCAGAAACAGATCAAATCAAAAGCAAACCGCATAGGTGTGTACTGAGCCTTCAATTTTCAGACAAGAATATTCATACGAAAAATCTTTACATTCTCTGAATGAAAGAATTTTGTTTGAAAATCTCACTTGCTTTTAACATTCTGTTTTAAAATGAATGTAATTTCTGAACGAAAAGCACATACACTGTCTAAAAATTCCTTTGACCAAGAATTTTTCTATTTCTAAATTTTCCCGTCACTGTGGTTGAAAACGAAAGTCAATTTGACCCAACTATTAGAAAATCGAACGAACGTGACATTTTATTTGAAGGAAGACATTGTTTTTGTATGGCCAGCATATAATATATTACAGCTCTGTTTGAAAATCTGCAAAACAGTGTAAGGGCCCTTTCACCTGTGTGGACCATTCAGATCCGCCTGTCAGTTTTTTCAGGCGGACCTAAACGGTCGCTCCATACATCTCTATGAAAGATGTCAGCTGTAACATGTCCGCTGACATCCGATCCGCCCCACTAAAACCAGACGGATGGAAACCCCATTTTCCATCCGTCGATCGGATGAAAACGAACAGGCTAGCCATTTTCATCCGATCCCCCCCATAGGAGAGCGGAGATCTGACAGGTCTGTTTCTGCACAGTGTGCAAAGACGGACTTGTCATCCGCCGGCTCAGCGGGGATCAACAGAGCGATCCCTGCTGAGCAAGTGAATGTCTGAATATGGATCCACACATGTGAAAGGGGTCTAACTTTTTTTTCTTTAAATAAAAAAAATTGATCCGAGTCTGATGATATTTACCAGATTCAACCTCTAATAGTATATACTGTATATCTCTTCTGTCTGTTATTCTCAGAGTGGATTACAGATTTTGCTCTCTAACAATATAGTTGGTTATTTATACAGTATTTACCACTGCATAGAGATTTAAGAATTGCCTTTTTTTTTAAACTTTACATATTAACTACTGTATTTATTGGCGTATAACACGCACCTTAAGTTTAGGAGGGAAGTTTAAGGAGGGGAAAAAAAAAACTTACATTTAAATGCCCATAAATGCAGCCTTATCAGTGTCCATCTGCAGCCTTGTCAGTGCCATTGCAGCCTTGGATGGATTTACAATTGGCGCCGCCGAGATGCACATAGCCCAGTGTATTCGTCTCTTCTCGGCTCTGCTCAGTCACGCCCAGTCCCAATGGCGGGACTGGGCGCGACTGTGAGCGGAGCCGAGAAGAGCCGTGTACCCTCGGCTATGTGTATCTCGGCGGCGATCGCTCCACTCAAAATCAGCGGAGATCGGCGTATAATGTGCACCCACGATTTTCCCGATTTTAAGGGGGAAAAAGTGCGTGTTATACGACAATACGGTAAATTATACACCACACTTTTTTTAAGGTTATTAACCAATTAATCGAAACAATCGGCCAACTAATCGATTATGAAAATAATCGTTAGTTGCAGCCCTAGATTACTGCCAATGGTGATGGGGTTACTTTTTGCAAATTTATCACCGAAGAATTTATAGACTATTTAAAAAGGACTGGTTTATCATCTTACCATATTCACAATATTGAGCACAATGCACTGTATTAATTGCTTATGAAGTTGATGGTTTGGTTTTTCCAACATATGGTAATGATTGATACAATTTTGTATCACTATATCACTAGCGCCTGTTGGGAAAAAAAAAACATCAATCAGCGCAATCTGAGAATATAATTACTACTAAAGTAACCGATGTCACTAAGTCATTTCACTTCCACCTATAATCAAATTATGTGCCAAAAAAGTGTGCTGCGCTACTTAACCACTTCCCGACCGCCGCACGACTATGTACGTCATACGTTTGAACGGGGATATCGTTATGGCAGCAGCTAGCTGCCATAACCCCGGTATCCCCGTTTTCGTGCGGCGGCTGGCTTTCAGATAAAAGTGGTCCCTGCGGCGGATTCGCCGCGAGATCACTTTTATCGGTGGCGGGAGAGGGCCCCCCCCCTCCCGCCGCGATCCGGTGCCCTCCGCCGCTTACCGGAGCCGTCGGTAGCGGCGGAGGCGATCGCGTCCTGTGCCGTGGTGTGTCTGGAGACGAGTGAGGCCAAGATGGCGCTCACTCGTCTCCATGACACTGCTGGGCGGAAGCGACGTCAAAACGTCACTTCCGTCCACGCCTCTTAAAGGCATATTTTTTCAAATGTCATTTTTCTAAATGACTTTTTTTTTTTTTTTATTGCATTTTAGTGTGAGATCTGAGGTCTTTTTGACCCCAGATCTCATATTTAAGAGGTCCTGCCATGCTTTTTTCTATTACAAGGGATATTTACATTCCTTGTAATAGGAATAAAAGTGACACAATTTTTTTTTTTTTTTTAAAACAGTGTAAAAATAAATAAAATATTGTAAAAAAAATAATAAAAAAAAAAAATTTTTTAAACCCCCCTGTCCCGACGAGCTCGCGTGCAGAAGCGATCGCATACGCGAGTAGCACCCGCATATGAAAACGATGGTCAAACCACACATGTGAGGTATCGCCGCGACCGGTAGAGCGAGAGCAATAATTCTAGCCCTAGACCTCCTCTGTAGCGCAAAATATGCAACCTGTAGAATTTTTTTAAACGTCGCCTATGGAGATTTTTGAGGGTAAAAGTTTGACGTCATTCCACGAGCGGGCGCAATTTTCAAGCATGACATGTTGGGTATCAATTTACTTGGCGTAACATTATATTTCACAATATAAAAAAAAATTGGGATAACTTTACTGTTTTATTTTTTTATTCAAAAAAGTGAAATTTTTCCAAAAAAAAGTGCACTTATAAGACCGCTGCGCAAATACGGTGCAAAAAAAAGTATTGCAATGACCGCCATTGTATTCACTAGGGTGTTAGAAGAAAAACCATATATAATGTTTGGGGGTTCTAAGTAATTTTCTAGCAGAAAAATTAAAGTTACGTACCGGTAACGTCTTTTCCAGTAGTCTTTCAGGACAGCCACCATGAGAGATAGTCTCCTCCTCTTCCTCTAGGAAACACTGCGCCAGCCCATAAATTCTTACTTCCCCCTGCCAGACCTCAGTATATTCCAAGATTACCTCCGGTCAGCTGGGGAGACACAAGAACACATTAATAACATACTATTCCATATCATTATCATGCTGCGTTCTGGTCTTTTATAAGACACCCCAAAATTTCGGGTGGGTAACTAGGGCTGTCCTGAAAGACTACTGGAAAAGACGTTACCGGTACGTAACTTTAATTTTCCCCTTTCGTCTTTCAGGACAGCCACCATGAGAGGATGAACGAGCACTTACCAGTTAGGGTGGGACTACAGCTTGCAACACCTTTCGCCCAAAGGCTTGCTTACTAGCCGACACCAGGTCCACTCTGTAGTGCTTAACGAAAGTGGAATAGCTGGACCATGTTGCAGCCCTGCATATCTGCTCTGGTGTTGCTCCAGCCTTCTCTGCCTGAGAAGCTGCCATAGCTCTAGTAGAGTGTGCCCTTATACCCATTGGGATTTCTTTCCCTGCTAATGTATAGGCCTGGTCAATGGCTACTCTGAGCCATCTGGCAATAGTGCGTCGAGACGCTTTGCATCCTTTTCTGGCCCCAGAAAACAAAATAAATAAAGAGTCTGACTTTCTAAACCTCTTGGTCAGCTCTAGGTACTGAAGGATACATCTCCTTACGTCCAACGAATGAAATTTTAATTCCCTTTCCCCCGAGGGGTTGGGACAAAATGAGGGTAGAACTACCTCCTGACTTCTGTGAAAACCAGAAGCAACCTTAGGTAAAAATGCTGGATCAGTGTCTTGAAGATGATCCGATCTGGAAAAATAACGCAAAAAGGAGGTCTAACAGATAAGGCCTCAATCTCGCTGACTCTCCTGGCAGTTGTCACTGCTACCAAAAAAACTGTTTTTAACGTAAGATCCTTTAGTTGACATTCCTCTAAAGGTTCAAAGGGGGTTCCCGTCAGGCCCTGTAAAACTAAAGATAGGTCCCACTTGGGAAAGGGAGGGCCCTGAACCGGTCTTTGTCTAGACAGAGCCTTAAAGAATCTGACCACCCAAGGGTTGGTGGCCAGATGCTTTTCTAAATAAGCACTGAGTGCTGACACCTGACCTTTAAGGGTACTTATGGATAAACCCCTATCTGCCCCGCACTGAAGGAATTCCAACACCGTTGTGGGACTGTGTACCACAAAGGAGCCTTCCGCACACCATTCATTGAAACGTACCCAGACCTTTTTATAAATCTGGCGTGTTTCCTTCTTCCTGCTGTTGAGGAGGGTGGAGATTAATTTCTCAGAAAAACCCCTAGCTCTTAGCATACCCTCCTCAGTAGCCAGGCCGCTAACTGCCATTGGTGAACCTGTGGACAGAGGACTGGGCCCTGTGAGAGGAGATCCTCTCGAGGTGGCAGGAATAAGGGAGGTTCGACCGCTAGTTGCTTGAGTACTGAGAACCAAGCCCTCTTTGGCCAATGTGGTGCTACTAGAATCAGGGACGTGTTTTCCATCTGGAACTTCCTGAGAACTGCCGGTAATAATGCTGGGGGCGGGAAGGCATAGCAGATTCTGAAATGCCAGTTCTGGATCAATGCGTCGACCCCTAGCACTCCCTCCCCTCTGTTTAGGGAGAAAAAACAAGGGGCTTTCGCGTTGCTTCTTGACGCGAACAGATCTACTTCTGGAGGACCCCATTTCTCTGAAATGAGATTGAAAACCTCCTGGTTGAGGATCCAATCGCCCTCTCAGTTTGGTTCGGCTGAGAAAATCTGCTATCACATTCTTTTCTCCTCTCAGGAAGACTGCTGAGAGTGAGAGAGTGTGAATCTCGGCCCAGTTCAGAATGTCTGATGCTAAGGCCGACAGGACTCCGTTTCTCGTGCCGCCCTGTTTGTTTACATAGGCCACGGCGGACGAGTTGTCCGACCGCACCTGAACATGGTGGCCCAGTAGCTCCTCCTTGAAGAACCTGAGTGCTAGCCCGATTGCCCTCAGCTCCTTCCAATTGGACGACCTTCTTAGTTCGTCGCCCTCCCAGGTGCCCTGTGCTAAAAGGGAACCCAGATGCGCCCCCCAACCCTTGCCGCTTGCGTCTGTGGTTACCACCTGAGAAACTGGGATGAACCACAGACGACCCTGCGACAAGTTTGAGACCCTCCTCCACCACCAGAGGGATCTCTTTACTTGGGGTGGAACCTGTACCAAGGTGTCCAGATCTTTCTGACTGTGATCCCACACCCTTAAGACAAAGGACTGTAAGGGACGAAAGTGCAGACCTGCCCATTGCACTGCTGGGAGGGTAGCGGTTAATAGTCCCAGGACCGACATCAGAACTCTTATGGAGACCTGACTGCTGCACTGGAGAACAGCCACTGCCCTGTCCAGTTTTTGTACTTTTTCTGCTGGAAGAAACACTCTCAGTAGCGTTGAGTCCAACAGATAGCCTAAGTACGTGATGCGCTGAGAGGGAATCAAACTGGATTTCTCCAAGTTCATTAGCCACCCTAGACCTGTAAGAACTCTCTTTGTTAGTTCTAGATCTCTGACTAACTGCAGTGGACACGGTGCAAACAGGAGCAGGTCGTCCAGGTATGCCATCACTGATATTCCCTGGAGTCGAAGAAAGGCCATCACCTCCGCCAAGACCTTGGTGAAAATGCGGGGCGAGGAGGATAGCCCGAAAGGCAGCGCCTGAAACTGTAGATGTACCGTTGTTCCACCTACATTTACCGCTAGCCGAAGAAACCTCTGCGAGGCTTCTGTAATAGGAACGTGTAGATACGCGTCCCTTAGGTCCAGAGATACCATAAAGCAGTTGCGGGGCAACAGGGCTCTGACTGTGAAAATTGTTTCCATACGGAATCTCCTGTACGTCACTGACCTGTTCAGGGGCTTTAGATTCAGAATCAGTCTGAATTTCCCTGTGGGTTTCTTCACTACGAAGATGTGTGAATAGAAACCCTCTCCCTCCTCGGTCTTTGGAACTCTGAGAACCACATCTTGATCTACCAGATCTCTTAATGCTTCCAACAGAGCCTCGGCTTTTGCCGTACACCTGGGTAGGTGCGTGACAAGAAATCTCCGTGGAGGAGGATTTGTGAATTCGATATGGTACCCCCTTCTTATAATCCCTAGGATAAAGCGATTGGGGGATATCGCTTCCCACTGTGGGAGGAAGGCCCCCAGTCTTCCCCCCCACCCTGGTTGGGGAGTCATTGGTTTTTACGGGGCTGTTCAGGAGGGCGAAAAATCGCCCCTCCCCTGCCCTTCTTCTGACCCCAGAATTTCTTTTGCCCTTCCGGCTTTGGAATTTCTTTATGCTTTTGCGGACGAAACCCCTTCTTTGTCTGTGTAGGGGTTTTCCGCTTAACTGTGAAGGATTTCTTCCTGTCTGCTGTGCGGTCCAAGACGGTCTCTAACCCTGGGCCGAAGAGAAGGTCTCCCGTTAACGGTATGCCGCACAACTTGGCCTTAGAGGCGCTATCGCCCGGCCAAGTTTTTAGCCAGAGGGCTCTCCTGGCCGAATTGGCCAGAGCCGCTGATCTGGCCGACATACGGACTGATTCTGCCGAGGCATCAGCTATGTAGGCGATACCCCGCAGAATCGTAGGGAAAGAAGATAGAATGGTTTCTTTTGCCGTTCCAGCTTCAATATGCTCCTGAATCTTAGAGAGCCAGTGCTCCAGATTGCGAGCCACTACTGTGACAGCCAACTCAGGTTTTAAATTACCAATTGTTGAATCCCAAGTCTTTTTGAGAAGAGAGTCTATTCTCTTATCCATGACATCCACCAGGGCCCCCATGTCCTCAAAAGCCAGGTCTGTGTGTCTGGAAACCTGGGAGAAGGCAGCATCTAACTTGGGACTTTTATTCCAGATAGATGTAGGATCATCCGAGAATGGAAATCTCCTTTTTAAGGATCTAGAAAAAAAAAGGGTTTCCTTTCGGGATCCTGCCACTCCTTTTTAATAGTTTCAACCAGTACCTCATGTACTGAAAAAACTTTCCTCCTTTGTTCCCCTAAACCCTTGTACATTTGGTCATGAAGGGTCAGGGGTTTCCTGTCTTCCTGAATACCGAGGGTTGTATAAATAGCCCCTAAGAGGTCCTCTACCTCTTCCAGGGATAATTTATATCTGGAGAATTTCCTGGACATCCCGTCCAGGTCCTCTCCCTCTGAACCATCCTGGGAATCGGAGGAGGAACTGTCTGGTTGTCTTTGTTCCACTCCGGAGGGCCCTGGAGCTTCCACTGCCCTAACTGAAGTTGCAGGTTGGGCAGGAGCAGAGCCCTGAGCCTGAGGCGAGGTTGTATCCTGGGGGACTGGACTAAAGGGAGGCTGAAACCTTTCAAATAAGGCTTTAAATGAAGAGAAGGTGGACGAAAGCTCCTTAACCGAGGCTGCAAGTCCTGACTCCTGTTCAGAGTCCCTCTCCTTAACAAGGGAGTCTATGCACTCCCTACACAAGACCTTTGTCCATGTTTCCCCTAAAGTGTCCCTGCAAGAGGCACACCTCTTAGAGCTATGACATTTTGTCACTTTTTTTTTTTTCAAAAAAACAAGGATACAACCCTGGGAGTGCACAAGACCCTCCTTAATATGTGGGGATCTGAGCCTCCCTCCCCTGACCACCCAGGGTGTCTGCCCCCCCATGACAGGAACTATACATGGAGGGACAATCCTAGATAAAGAGTACTCTTCCCCAGGGCACTCTTACCTTAGGAAGGCTGGAGGTAGTGTCCGTTGGCTGAGCATCTGCTTCCGACATGACTTGCAGGTGGTTGCTACTACCGAGTCCCACGCTGCCTGTGCGCGTCCCAGACTCGTCTCCAGCCTGTGCCTGGCTTCCCTATCAGCGCCGCGACCCGGAACCGGAAGTCGTGGGTCAAAGGCAAGCACTCGCCCTTCCGCCGGAAATGACGTCGCCCGTCGTCCGGCCCGCCTAGTTCCAAAAAAAAAGAAAAAAAGAGAGCGGTCTGTATGGAATACAGGGAAGGTGAACGCTTGCCTGCTGCAGCCCTGTAGCTGCGATAGGGAGTCCCCCCAACCTGAAGCCGCACTCGGCTAGGAAGTGGTGGCAATAGAACGAGGGGTAAGTCCCCCCTATGCCCTAGGAAACCCCTGCTCCCATTACAGGCTCCAAAAAATATAAACAGCCGCAGTCACCCTGACTGAATGGCCTGGTTCCTTGCACAGTGTCTCCCCACCGGAAGAAACACTAATACTGAGGTCTGGCAGGGGGAAGTAAGAATTTATGGGCTGGCGCAGTGTTTCCTAGAGGAAGAGGAGGAGACCATCTCTCATGGTGGCTGTCCTGAAAGACGAAAGGGGGAAAACCTGTTTTAAACATGTAAACACCTAAAATCCAAAACGAGGCTGGTCCTTAAGTGGTTAACATCTAACAACATGACTGAAAACATGCATAATCCATGACTATACTGTGAGAAATACAATACAAATAAATATTGCACTATTAAAAGTGTACAAGTACAATAATAACAATGCAATCCAATAAATGTGAATAATCTTATAACAAAAGTTAATGTGAGTAATATTTGACTGAAGAAAATCCTGCCATAAATCAATTCACCACACAGTGTAAACAAGGATGAGTGCTCTCCACCACCAGTTTCACAGGCTGCTTATCTCATAACAGAGAAAAATCAACAGTTATCCCCTCTGGGGAAATGACACCTGGCACACTATGGATTACAGACCTCCCTGGATGAAATTGCTCCCCAATAGTGCTCTGAGAACCCCAATCTTCTTGCCCGATACAGTATCATATGCAAAAAAAAAAAAAAAAAAAAAAACGCTGACATCTAGTGCTCTCCGTTTCCAAAGGATTTAATAGGATAAAAGGGTACATTTACAAGTGAAGCACAATCAGCTTGTGCAAACTGCAAGGCATTACAAATATCCAATTCTCAAGATGGCCATGGTTGTGATGTCAGTGCGCGTGTCAGGGCGTCGACTTCTTCAGTAAGGGGTGGGGCCACAACATCACTGAACAGGCTTATACACTCCCCTCTCCTCCATATGCACGTGTGCAGCTAATTAGCTAACAATTACGCTGCTCAAAATGGACATATAGTGTACAGGAAGGGGTCACTTGAAAATATACTGGGGACATGACCAGATAAACTGACCTGATGTATACAGGAAGAAAATTCCACAAAACCAGAGCCTATGCACTAATCTACCATACCACATTCATCTTGTACATAACTACAGGGGGTCCCCTAGTTACAAACATCCGACTTACAAACGACTCCTACTTACAAACGGAGGGAGACAACAGGAAGTGAGAGGAAATCTACCCCTAGGAAGGGAAATTCACTCCTGTAAGAGCTATTATGGGTAAAAGGTACCTCCACTGATGCTTTATCACCAAGGCTTGTTTCCACAACAACCCAAAATTTTCAAAATCCAATTGTCATTGGGACAGAAAGTGAGGTGAAATCTTCTGAAAAGGAGAACACACAGCAAAACAAATGTTACAGGTGTGTTAACCCTTCCCTATGCTATCCAAAAAGCTTAAAAATAGTTTTTTTGGCTGGAGCTACACTTAAAAAATGTAGCTGTTCCGACTTACAAACAGATTCAACTTAAGAACAAACCTACAGTCCCTAACTTGTTTGTAACCCGGGGACCCCCTGTACCTCAAAAAGCGTTTAATAAGGAAAAAAATTAAAAAATAAAAATAAAATTAAATAGAAATAATAATATAAAAAATATACATTCAGGCTCCTCGGAACAAGGACCTTGGCTTCAAATATCTATGAAGATTCTCTTCCTCAGTTGCCTGATGAAATTACCACTCCAATGTCTTTCTACCCGTTCGATATACCAAACCTTTAATATACTTAGGTTTTTCTCATTGGCATATTTAAAATGCTTGAGTACATTATGTGTGACTACTCTTTTTTGATATTCCTCATGTTTTTCCACTCTTATGTGCAATGCCCTAGATGTACAGTCAATGTATTGGAGCCCACATCCACAATCAAACACAAACACCTGTGGTCCCACAAGTAATGAAATCATGGATGGGGTATTCATTCCCTGTGCTGGTGGAAATATAATTTTTCCTCCTTTTAACATTTGACCTGGCCTGACAACATGCTAGACATTTCCCACATGCATAAAAACCTGTCAACACATTAAACAAGGTGCTTTCTTAGGTACTGGTGGGCCTAAAAACCCCAGGGGCCAATCTATCTTTCAGTGTGGGGGCCTTCCTATAGATGAATCCTGGATGTACCAGCAAAAGAGGTCCCAATACCTTATCTTTTCTCAGAATATCCCATTGATTTCTAATATGTTCAACCTGTCTAAACTGTAGATCGTAATCTAAAATCACCTTCTACTAGTCACACATAGTGTACCCAACTATTTTAAATATGCCCATGATAAAAACTTGAGTTCATTAAAATCTTGGGGGATCGAATGGGTAGAAAGTCATTGGAGGAGAGGTAATTTCATCAGGCAACTGAGTAGGGGAATCTTCATGGATTTTTGAGGCCAAGGTCCTTGTTCCGAGGGGGTCTGAAAGTAATTTTTTAAAATTATTTCTATATACATTTATTTTTTTTTATTTTATTAAACGTATTTTGAGGTAGTTATGTAAAAGATGGCTGTGGTATGGTAGATTAGTGCGTAGGCTCCGGTTTTATGGAATTTTTTTCCCTTGTATACATCAGGTCAGTTTATCTGGCCAGTATATTTTCAAGTGACCCCTTCCTGTGCACTATATGTCCATTTTGGGCAGCGTGAATGCTGGCTAATTAGCTGCTCATGTGTGTAGGGAGGAAAGGGGAATACATACTTTTGCCCCTCCGCCCAGCTCCCCCCAAGTGCAGTATCGATTGATCATGGTCACTTACAAAACACCAAACACATAACCTGCAGCGTTCGCAGAGTCAGGCCTGATCCCTGTGATCGCCAACACTTTTTTGGTAGCGTTTGATACAGTTGCTGACAGCCTAGGAGCTTTTCTCACTAGTGTACCAGTAGATTTAGAGCCCAAAATGGCAAATCAAAGGTACACTAGTGAAGAGGCCTACACGTTTCTGAGCATGACAGAGAAGAGGAAGTCACTCATCTGTCAGATTCAGGCTCAGAATACGATCCTGTAGACGACAGCAGCTCCATGACAGATAGCTCCGACGATGGAGCTGTGGTCCCTGCCAAGGTCAGGCGTACCAGACCCCAATCTTCTGCTGTTGAGGTGCAAGAAACGCAGGGCTCTCGAATGGAGCAGAGAAGTACCAGTGCCGATCATCCTTCTGGTGATCTGGCAAGCACCAACGGACTAGTACACCCTGGTCGTACATCCAGCACTGCATCATCACAAGTAGTGTCCCGCTGGCACCAAGACAAAGACAGACCCATCGTGCCCATAGTGTCCTTCCTGCAGAATTTGCCAATCCTAATTGGGAGCCCACCACTTCTGCAGCACCCGTTCTTCCCCCATTCACTGGCCAACCCGGAATTCAGGTGGAAACAGTTGATCTTACGTCACTTGATTTTTTATTCGTGGTTTTTCGCGGAAGATCTCTATAGATCTATTGTGGACCAAGGTAATTTGTATGCTGGTCAATTCATCGCTGCTAATCCCCAGTTATCCTTCATTGCCAGAGATTGGAAACCAATTACGGTTTCCAAAGTTAAGACCTTTCTGGGCCTATCCCTCCTCATGGGCGTAACTAAAAAGAGCGAGTTGCGGTCATATTGGTCCACTGACCCAATTCACCATACACCCATGTTCTCTGCTTCCATGACCAGGGCACGATATGAGCAGATCTTGCGGTTCATGCACTTCAACAATAATGAACTGTTGTCCTCGTGGAGACCCGGATATGATCAGCTCTACAAAATTCGGCCCCTCAAACCACTTCAACCAACGTTTTGCAGCCTTGTTTACTCTTGATCAAGTTGTCTGCGTTGAGGAGTCCCTGATTAAATTTTCTGGCTGCTTGTTTTTTTAAACAGTATCTTCCCAGCAAGCGTGACAGATACGGGGTCAAGATGTATGAGCTCTTTGACAGGGCCACAGGCTATACATATAGTTTTAAGGTTTACGAGGGATGAGATAGTCACGTAGAGCCGGCGAACTGCCCAGATAACATAGGGAGCGCTGGCAAGATACCCCTTTCCGAATAAGGGTGACTTGGTGTCACCCTTATTCAGAAAGGGGTACCATTTGTATGTGGACAATTATTACACGAGCGTGCCACTTTTCAGTCACCTATTTGATCAAATTGGTGCATGTTGCACCGTGCGATCTAATCGCCAGGGCTTTCCCCAGAGGCTTGTAGATTCCTGTCTTAGGCTGGGGGAGAGTCTGCTTGAAGTGTAATAATTTGCTCGCTGTGAAGTGGAGGGATAAGAATGTTTTCGTTCTGTCCTCCCTTCACGCAGACACGACGGTCCAAATTCCTACGGCGACTGGTGTTGTGGAGAAAGCCCTCTGTGTCCATGAATATAACCAAAATATGGGAGGGGTGGAACTCAGCGACCAGTTGGCACCGTACCTAGCTGCCCGTAAGGCCAGACGCTGGTACAAAAAAAAAAAAAAGTGTCCATTTCAATTGGCTTCGCTGAATGCTCATGTGCTATACAGACCTTCAGGACGGACTGGATCCTTCCTTAAATTCCAGGAAGAGATCGTCAGAGCCCTTCTGTTTGCCGACAGTGCTTCACCTCCCTTTCCAATCCAAATGCAGTAAGCCGGCTGCATGAGAGGCATTTTCCGTATGTCCTCCCTAGTAGTTTTGAATGCTACTATACACTGGTGGAGTTTTAGAGTAGGGTACAGCACTGCACAGAATAGGACACACTTTCACAGGGTCTCCCAAGATGCCATCGCATTTTGAGAGACCCGAACAGATATATATATATATATATATATACACACATACACACACACACACACACACACATATACACACACAAAAAAATAGTCATTTTATTGTTCTCTCTATTGTTCTGCTCTTTTTACTGTACTCTATTCTGCAATGTTTTATTGTTATTATGTTTTATCAGGTTTGCTTTTCAGGAATGTAATCCCTGCCAGGTACGCCATTCAGCTGCAGCGCGGATTTATTTATCTTGACAGCAACAGCGTTCGATCCCATGATACATAAAGCCGTGACACCAGCGCTGTAGGAGGTGATTTCACCACCACAGTTAAACACCAAATGGTGCATGTATGCCCATCATTAGAAGTGGGTGGATGAAGGGAGGTATTCTAATGGTGGGCATACCCACCGATCAATCTTTCGTTCAGCCCACAGGCTGCATGAAAAAAAAAAAAAAAAAATCACAATATATGCCCAACAAGGACCAGCAACATACTGGTATGTTGCTGGACTGAGTGGTTATACCAGAATGATGCCTGCAGGTTTAGGTATCATCTTGGCATCATTCTTTTCAGCCAGCGGTCGGCTTTCATGTAAAAGCAATCCTAGTGGCTAATTAGCCTCTAGACTGCTTTTACAAGCAGTGGGAGGGAATGTTCCCCCTCCATGGTTTGCTCTGGCTCTCCTGTCCCAACAGGGAACCTGAGAATGCAGCCGGTGGTTCTGCCAGCTAACCATAGAGCTTATCAGAGACCAGAACAGCGCCAATCATCTCTATGGCCTAAGAAACCGGAAGCTACGAGCATTTCATGGCTTAGATTTTGCTGGATATAAACGTCATTGGGAAATTGGGAAAACATTTTATCACACCGATCTTGGTGTGGTCAGATGCTTGGAGGGCAGGAGGAGAGATCTAGGGTCTAACAGACCCCATATAAAAAAAAAAAAAAAAAAAAAAAAAAAAAAAAAAATACCTGTCACTACCTATTGCCATCATAGGGGATATTTACATTCCCCTATAAAAAAGGAAAAAAAAAAAAAATGAAAGTAACAGTTTAAAAATAAAAAAGCAAAAAAAAAAAAAAAAATTCGAATCGTGAAATCGAGTTTTTAAAGCGGGGTTCCACCCAAATTTTGAACAATATCTGTATGTATTCTCTTCCTTGCCTAGATGCTGACATGCCGTTTAAAAAATTTAAATCGCCGTAATTACCTTTTATTTTTCTATTCTTCTTTGCACTTCCTGGTTCTCCTCCCGTGGGAGTAGGTGTTTCTAGCCTCTCCCAGACTCCTGGGAGCTAGTCTCAGGCTTCCCAGGATGCCACTGAGCATGTGCGGGAACAAGCGGTGAATGCTGGAAGCACAGCATTCACCACATACAGGAAATAAATGCTTGTGGGCTTCAAATGCCCACAATGAAGATGGAAACCGCCTACAGTGAATAATATAAGTTATTCTTTCCGACGAAATATGACACAGGCGGACATATTACACACAATATGTGAGTATGTAATGCTGAGAAGAAAAGTTTGTGAATGAACTCAAAAAAAAAAAAAAAAAAAAAAAAACACAATAGATAGGTGGACCCCCGCTTTAAAAAAAAAGGGGAAAAAAAAAAAAAATTAAATATTCAATGGGCTCAATATGCCTCTCAGCAATTTCCTTGGGGTGTCTACTTTCCAAAATGGGGTCATTTGGGGGCTGTTTGTACTGCCTTGCCATTTTAGCACCGCAAGAAATGAGATCAACAGTCAAACTAAAAGCTGCATAAATTCCAGAAAATGCACCCTAGTTTGTAGACGCTATAACTTTTGTGCAAACCAATATACGCTTATTGATTTATTTTTTTTTTGCCAAGAACATAGGGCTGAATACATTTTGGCATAAATGTATGACTAAAATTGAGTTTATTGGATTTTTCTTATAACAAAAAGTAGAAAATATTTTTTTTTTCAAAATTTAAAGGTCTTTTTCCATATCGCCAAAATAAATAAATAAAAATCACAGAGGCAATCAAATACTATAAAAAGAAAGCTCTATCTATGGGGGGGGAAAAAAAGGACGCAAATTTTGTTTGGGTACAACATTGCATGACCACTCAATTACCAGTTAAAGCAGTGCTAAATTGTAAAAAGTCCTCTGGATTTTAGGCAGCCACATGGTCTGGGGCTGAAGTGGTTAAGCGCCGCTTTTAACCCAAAAGGGGTTAAAAACTCCTGTGTTGCAGTGCTTCTGAAGCGCTGCCCATTCATTCCAGGGGTTTTAATATGACCTATAAACTTTACAGCTCACTCTGAAATGAATTGGGGGGGGGGGGGGGAGTAAAAAACTAAAATGTGTGCACACCCTCTTATAACTGGGGATGTAACCGTGCTCAGAATTAAGCAACCACATTCAAACTCAGATTAAATAGGAGTCAGTACACATCTGCCATCATTTAAAGTAGGGCTGAAACAACTAATCGATTAATCGACAACTAATCGATTATGAAATCAATCGATTACTATTTTCATAATCGATTAATCGGCCAGTAACATAATGTGGTTAAAAAAAACTAAAATGAGCCCTTTATAGTGCCAGAGCAAATAATAGCTACTGTAACTATTTCTCACAGTTCTACTGTGAAAAAAATGAAGCCCTTACAGTAGTGATTTGCTTTTTTTGTACTATAAAGGGCTAATATTAATTTTTTTAACCCCATTATGTTACTAAATGTTTTAGACCTGGTTCACATCTATGTGTTTTTTGGTGCTTTTTGCAGAAACGGACTACAGTTCATTAACATGGTTTCCTATGGGACGCGTTCACATCTATGCTTTTTCAGCCGCTGCGTATTTGGAAAGCGTCAGTGACTTTTTTTTAACGCAAAACAGTGCTTTTTTGATTCAATATACTTCAATGGAGAAGCTGCAGAAAAGCATGTAATGCATTTTTGCAGCAATTTGTGTTTTTTAATCTGCCCGACAACAAATTGGCCAAAACGCACAGCAAAGAGCACTGCAGTAATAGATCAAAAGCAAACTGCATAGGTGTGTACTGAGCCTTATGCTGGCCACACTGATCAATTTTCAGATGAGAATATTCAGACGAAAAATCTTTGTACATTCACTGAATGAAAGAATGTTGTTTGAAATTTTCACTTGTTTTTAACATTCTGTTTTTCAAATAATTGTAATTTCTGAACGAAAACCGCATACACTGTCTGATAATTTCTTTCACCAAGAAGTTTTCTATTTCCAAATTTTCCCATCACTGTGGTTGAAAATGAACGTCGATTTGACCCCACTAACGATTAGCAAATCGAATGAACGTTCTTATCTCTCCTCTAATAGTATATACAGTATATCTCTTCTGTCTGTTATTCTCAGAGTGGATTAGAGATTTTGCTCCCTAACCATATAGTTGGCTATTTTTATTTACCACGGCATAGAGATATTTAAGAATAAATTGCCTTGTTTTAAAACTTTACATATTAACTAAATTATACACCACACATTTTTTTTTTTTTTAAGGTTATTAACCGATTAATCGAAACAATAATCGACCAACTAATCGATTATGAAAATAATCGTTAGTTGCAGCCCTAATTTAAAGTGCCTCTGATTAACCTCAAATTACGTTTAACTGTTCTAGTAGGCCTTTCCTGACATTTCCTTCCTATCCTACAGCAAAAGCCATGGTCCGCAGAGAGCTTCCAAAGCATCAGAGGCATCTCATTGTTAAAAGGTATCCGTCTGGAGAAAGGTACAAAATAATTTCCAAGGCATTTAGCTATACCATGGAACACCGTGAGGACATTCATCATCAAGTGGAGAAAATATGGCACAACAGTGATATTACCAAGAACTGGACATCCCTCCAAAATTGATGAAATGTTGAGAAAAAAAAAAAAATTGGTCAGGGAGGCTGCCAAGAGGCCTACAGCAACATTAAAGGAGATGCAGGAATATCTGGCAAGTACTGGCTGTGTGGTACATGTCACAACAATCTCCTATTCTTCATATGTCTAGGCTATGGGGTAGAGTGGCCTTTTAAGAAAAAAAATTTAAAAAAAAGCATGTGGGGAAAATGTGTTCTGTTCTGATGAAACCAAGGTTAAACTTTTTGGCCATAATACCAAAAGAGATGTTTGGCGCAAAAACACTGCACAACACCAAACCCACTGTGAAGCATGGTGGAGGCAGTATCATGCTTTGGGGCTGTTTTTCTTCAGCTGGAACAGGTGCCTTGGTCAAGGGAGAGGAAATTATGAAGAGTTCCAAATACCAGTCAATATTGGAACAAAACTTTCGGGCTTCTGCTAGAAAGCTGAACATTAAGAGGAACTTCATCTTTCAGCGTGACAACGACCCAAAGTATACATCCAAATAAAGGAATGGCTTCACCAGAAAGTTGAAGTTTTGGAATGGCCCAGCCAGAGCTCAGACCTGAATCCGATTGAAAATCTGTGGGGTGATCTGAAGAGGGCTGTGCACAGGAAATGTCCTCGCAATCTGACAGATTTGGAATGTTTTTGCAAAGCGTGGGCAAATACTGGCAAGTCAAGACCTCATGTACACTGCTGCTGCTAAACGGATGTTTAGGAGCAGTTGGGCATTTTCTTCAGCTGTCCCTGAACTGTCCTCTGTGTTATCTTATCAGTACATACAGGGTCGTTTACAGTCGTTTCTAGGCAGTGGAGTTTAAAGGCTTTTTTTTAAACGAAAAAAATGAGTTCAGAAGCATTTCAAGCGCCAAATGCTTCTAAACGTGGAAACTTGCGTTTAGCCACGTTTCGTTTTTGGATATTTTGAAAAGAATATATATATGGGCAGGGAGATTTTCTTAAAAAAAAAAAAAATCGATTCACGATTCGAACCGAGTTTTTCTTTTTGTAAACCGCGCCGGTTTTGTGGCGCTGCGGGCATGAGCTTTTAGGCGAGGCCGCGACTTCGGCCTAGTCCGCGGCGTCCAGCCTCACGGACTAGGCCGAAGCCTCACCTAAAAACTCCTTGACCGCAGCTCTTCAGGCCCGGCACAGTGTCCGCACTGGTCCGGAGGCACTGCGGGCATGAGTTTTTAGGCGAGGCCGTGGCTTCGGCCTAGTCCGCGGCGTCCGGCCGCAGCCGCGGACTAGGCCAAAGCTGCGGCCTCGCCTAAAAACTCATGCCCGCAGCGCCTCGGGACCGGCGCGGTGTAAAAAAAAAAAAAAAAAAAAATTTTTTAAAAAAAAAATCGATTTGCTTAAATTTTGAATCGATTTGACCTCTCAACTTGATTCAATATTTAAATCGATTTTTTTCCCAGCCCTAGGGGGTAGGTGTATAGGAGGGGGGGTAGGTAGGTGTATAGGAGGGGGGGTAGGTAGGTGTATAGGAGGGGGGGTAGGTAGGAGTATAGGGGGGGTGTAGGGTCGGTAGGAGTATAGTGGGGGTAGGTAGGTGTATGGGGGGGGTAGGTAGGTCTATAGGGGGGGAAGGTAGGATTATAGGGGGAAGGTAGGATTATAGGGGGAGGGGTAGGTAGGTCTATTGGGGGAAGGTAGGATTATAGGGGGAGGGGTAGGTAGGAGTATAGGGGGGTAGGTAGGATTATAGGGGGAAGGGGTAGGTAGTAGTATAGTGGGGTAGGTAGGTGTATTGGGTGTTTAGGTAGGTGTATATGGAGGTAGATAGGAGTATAGGGGGGGTAGGTAGGAGTATCTTCGATTCTCTTAAAAAAAAAAAAAAAAAAAAAACTCGATTCGAACCAAGTTTTTTTTTTTGTAAACTGCGCCGGTCCTGATGCGCTGCGGGCATGAGCTTTTAGGCGAGGCCGCGGCTTCGGCCTAGTCCGCGGCGTTCGGCCTCGCGGACTAGGCCAAAGCCGCGGCCTCGCCTAAAAACTCATGCCCGCAGCGCCTCGGGACCGGCGCGGTGTAAAAAAAAAAAATAATTTTTTAAATCGATTTGCTTAAATTTTGAATCGATTTGACCTCTCAACTTGATTCAATATTTAAATCGATTTTTTTCCCAGCCCTAGGGGGTAGGTGTATAAGAGGGGGGGTAGGTAGGTGTATAGGAGGGGGGGTAGGTAGGTGTATAGGAGGGGGGGTAGGTAGGTGTATAGGGGGGGGGGGGTAGGGTCGGTAGGAGTATAGTGGGGGTAGGTAGGTGTATGGGGGGGTAGGCAGGTGTGTAGGTAGGAGTATATTGGGGTAGGTAGGTCTATAGGGGGGGAAGGTAGGATTATAGGGGGAAGGTAGGATTATAGGGGGAGGGGTAGGTAGGTCTATTGGGGGAAGGTAGGATTATAGGGGGAGGGGTAGGTAGGTCTATAGGGGGGTAGGTAGGATTATAGGGGGAAGGTAGGATTATAGGGGGAGGGGTAGGATTATAGGGGGAGGGGTAGGTAGTAGTATAGTGGGGTAGGTAGGTGTATTGGGTGTTTAAGTAGGTGTATATGGAGGTAGATAGGAGTATAGGGGGGGTAGGTAGGAGTATAGGAGGGGTAGGTAGGAGTATAGGAGGGGTAGGTAGGAGTATCTTCGATTCTCTTAAAAAAAACTCGATTCGAACCAAGTTTTTTTTTGTAAACTGCGCCGGTCCTGAGGCGCTGCGGGCATGAGCTTTTAGGCGAGGCCGCGGCTTCGGCCTAGTCCGCGGCGTTCGGCCTCGCGGACTAGGCCAAACCCTCGGCCTCACCTAAAAACTCCTTGCCCGCAGCTGCGGACTAGGCCAAAGCCGCGGCCTAGCCTAAAAACTCATGCCCGCAGCGCCTCGGGACCGGCGCGGTGGGAAAAAAAAAAATCGATTTGCTTAAACTTTGAATCGATTTGACCTCAACTCGATTCAAGATTTACATCGATTTTTTTCCCAGCCCTAATAGAGCTCTCTCTCTATATCTAATATATATATATTATATATCTCTATCTAGATACACAATGTGTATGTGTATATATATATATATATATATATATATATATATATATATATATATATATATATATATATATATATATATATATATATATATATATATATATATATACACACATATATATACACATATACACATACACACACACACATACACACGCCGCTAAATGCGGCATGTAAACGCGGCAAGACAGACATTTTAAGCATGGGTTACTATTGGGCAAGTTAAATCGTTCAGGAGAGGTTGTAAAAACGCCCCATGTACATGAAGCCTAAGACTCCTACCCAAAAAGACCGAGTGTGCTGTAATGGAATCAAAAGGTGCTTCAACAAAGTTTTAGTTTAACCACTTGACGACCGCCTCACGCCGATGTACGTCGGCAAGGCGGCACGGACAGGCAAAATCACGTACATGTACGTGATTTGCCTTCCGCGGGTGGGGGGTCCGATCGGACCCCCCCCCCGCCGCCCGAGGCGGTCCCGTTCTGTCCCCCGGCGATCAGAGACGAGGGGGAGGCCATCCGTTCGTGGCCCCCCCCTCGCGATCGCCGCCGGCCAATGGGAACACTCCTTTGCTGCTGTATGCTAAACAGCAGCAAAGGAAGTGATGTAATCTCCCCTCGGGTCGGTAGTTTCCGTTCCGGCCCGAGGAGAGACGACATGTGAGTAAGTGCACCAACACACACACAGTAGAACATGCCAGGCACACATTACACCCCGATCCCCCCCCCGATCGCCCCCCGATCCCCCCCCAAGTCACAAACTGACACCAGCAGTTTTTTTTTTTTTTTTTTTTTTCTGATTACTGCTGTGTCAGTTTGTGACAGTTACTGTGTTAGCACAGTTACTGTTACCCCCCTGTAGGTCTAGGGTACCCCCCTAACCCCCCCTAATAAAGTTTTAACCCCTTGATCACCCCCTGTCACCAGTGTCGCTAAGCGATCATTTTTCTGATCGCTGTATTAGTGTCGCTGGTGACGCTAGTTAGTGAGGTAAATATTTAGGTTCGCCGTCAGCGTTTTATAGCGTCAGGGACCCCCATATACTACCTAATAAATGCTTTAACCCCTTGATTGCCCCCTAGTTAACCCTTTCACCACTGATCACTGTATAACCGTTACGGTTGACGCTGGTTAGTTTTTTTTTTTTTTTATAGTGTCAGGGCACCCGCCGTTTATTACCGAATAAAGGTTTAGCCCCCCGATCGCCCGGCGGTGATATGCGTCGCCCCAGGCAGCGTCAGATTAGCGCCAGTACCGCTAACACCCACGCACACAGCATGCGCCTCCCTTAGTGGTATAGTATCTGATCGGATCAATATCTGATCCGATCAGATCTATACTAGCGTCCCCAGCAGTTTAGGGTTCCCAAAAACGCAGTGTTAGCGGGATCAGCCCAGATACCTGCTAGTACCTGCGTTTTGCCCCTCCGCCCAGCCCACCCAAGTGCAGTATCGATCGATCACTGTCACTTACAAGGCACTAAACGCATAACTGCAGCGTTCGCAGAGTCAGGCCTGATCCCTGCGATTGCTAACAGTTTTTTTGGTAGCATTTTGGTGAACTGGCAAGCACCAGCCCCAGGCAGCGTCAGGTTAGCGCCAGTACCGCTAACACCCACGCACGCACCGTACACCTCCCTTAGTGGTATAGTATCTGAACGGATCAATATCTGATCCGATCAGATCTATACTAGCGTCCCCAGCAGTTTAGGGTTCCCAAAAATGCAGTGTTAGTGGGATCAGCCCAGATACCTGCTAGCACCTGCGTTTTGCCCCTCCGCCCCGCCCGGCCCAGCCCAGCCAAGTGCAGTATCGATTAATCACTGTCACTTACAAAACACTAAACGCATAACTGCAGCGTTCGCAGAGTCAGGCCTGATCCCTGCGATCGCTAACAGTTTTTTGGTAGCGTTTTGGGGAACTGGCAAGCGCCAGCGGCCTAGTACACCCCGGTCGTAGTCAAACCAGCACTGCAGTAAGACTTGGTGACGTGGCGAGTCCCATAAGTGCAGTTCAAGCTGGTGAGGTGGCAAGCACAAGTAGTGTCCCGCTGCCACCAAAAAGACAAACACAGGCCCGTCGTGCCCATAATGCCCTTCCTGCTGCATTCGCCAATCCTAATTGGGAACCCACCGCTTCTGCAGCGCCTGTACTTCCCCCATTCACATCCCCAACCAAATGCAGTCGGCTGCATGAGAGGCATTTTCTTTATGTCCTCCCGAGTACCCCTACCCAACGAACCCCCCCAAAAAAGATGTTGTGTCTGCAGCAAGCGCGGATATAGGCGTGACACCCGCTATTATTGTCCCTCCTGTCCTGACAATCCTGGTCTTTGCATTGGTGAATGTTTTGAACGCTACCATTCACTAGTTGAGTATTAGCGTAGGGTACAGCATTGCACAGACTAGGCACACTTTCACAGGGTCTCCCAAGATGCCATCGCATTTTGAGAGACCCGAACCTGGAACCGGTTACCGTTATAAAAGTTAGTTACAAAAAAAGTGTAAAAAAAAAAAAAAAAAAATATGAAATAAAAAAAAAATAGTTGTCGTTTTATTGTTCTCTCTCTCTATTCTCTCTCTCTCTATTGTTCTGCTCTTTTTTACTGTATTCTATTCTGCAATGTTTTATTGTTATTGTTATTATGTTTTATCATGTTTGTTTTTCAGGTGTGTAATTATTTATACTTTACTGTTTACTGTGCTTTATTGTTAACCATTGTTAACCATTTTTTTGTCTTCAGGTACGCCATTCACGACTTTGAGTGGTTATACCAGAATGATGCTTGCAGGTTTAGGTATCATCTTGGTATCATTCTTTTCAGCCAGCGGTCGGCTTTCATGTAAAAGCAATCCTAGCGGCTAATTAGCCTCTAGACTGCCTTTACAAGCCGTGGGAGGGAATGCCCCCCCCACCCCCACCGTCTTCCGTGTTTTTCTCTGGCTCTCCTGTCTCAACAGGGAACCTGAGAATGCAGCCGGTGATTCAGCCAGCTGACCATAGAGCTGATCAGAGACCAGAGTGGCTCCAAACATCTCTATGGCCTAAGAAACCGGAAGCTACGAGTATTTCATGACTTAGATTTCGCCGGATGTTAATAGCGCCATTGGGAAATTGGGGAAGCATTTTATCACACCGATCTTGGTGTGGTCAGATGCTTTGAGGGCAGAGGAGAGATCTAGGGTCTAATAGACCACAATTTTTTCAAAAAAGAGTACCTGTCACTACCTATTGCTATCATAGGGGATATTTACATTCCCCGAGATAACAATAAAAATGATTAAAAAAAAAAATATGAAAGGAACAGTTTAAAAGTAAGATTAAAAAAGCAAAAAAATAATAAAGAAAAAAAAAAAAAAAAAAAAAAAGCACCCCTGTCGCCCCCTGCACTCGCGCTAAGGCGAACGCAAGCGGCGGTCTGGCGTCATATGTAAAGAGCAATTGCACCATGCATGTGAGGTATCACCGCGAAGGCCAGATCGAGTGCAGTAATTTTTCCAGTAGACCTCCTCTGTAAATCTAAAGTGGTAACCTGTAAAGGCTTTTGAAGGCTTTTAAACATGTATTTATTTTGTTGCCACTGCACGTTTGTGCGCAGTTTTAAAGCATGTCATGTTTGGTATCCATGTACTCGGCCTAAGATCATCTTTTTTATTTCATCAAACATTTGGGCAATATAGTGTGTTTTAGTGCATTAAAATTTAAAAAAGTGTGTTTTTTCCCCAAAAAATGCGTTTGAAAAATCGCTGCGCAATTACTGTGTGAAAAAAAAAAATGAAACACCCACCATTTTAATCTGTAGGGCATTTGCTTTAAAAAAATATATAATGTTTGGGGGTTCAAAGTAATTTTTTTGCAAAAAAAAAAAACTTTTTCATGTAAACAATAAGTGTCAGAAAGGGCTTTGTCTTCAAGTGGTTAGAAGAGTGGGTGATGTGTGACATAAGCTTCTAAATGTTGTGCATAAAATGCCAGGACAGTTCAAAACCCCCCCAAATGACCCCATTTTGGAAAGTAGACACCCCAAGCTATTTGCTGAGAGGCATGTCGAGTCCATGGAATATTTTATATTGCGACACAAGTTGCGGGAAAGAGACAAATTTTTTTTTTTTTTTTTTTGCACAAAGTTGTCACTAAATGATATATTGCTCAAACATGCCATGGGAATATGTGAAATTACACCCCAAAATACATTCTGCTGCTTCTCCTGAGTACGGGGATACCACATGTGTGAGACTTTTTGGGAGCCTAGCCGCGTACGGGACCCCGAAAACCAAGCACCGCCTTCAGGCTTTCTAAGGGCGTGAATTTTTGATTTCACTCTTCACTGCCTATCACAGTTTCGGAGGCCATGGAATGCCCAGGTGGCACAAAACCCCCCCAAATGACCCCATTTTGGAAAGTAGACACCCCAAGCTATTTGATGAGAGGTATAGTGAGTATTTTGCAGACCTCACTTTTTGTCACAAAGTTTTGAAAATTGAAAAAAGAAAAAAAAAAATGTTTTCTTGTCTTTCTTCATTTTCAAAAACAAATGAGAGCTGCAAAATACTCACCATGCCTCTCAGCAAATAGCTTGGGGTGTCTACTTTCCAAAATGGGGTCATTTGGGGGGGTTTTATGCCACCTGGGCATTCCATGGCCTCCGAAACTGTGATAGGCAGTAAAGAGTGAAATCAAAAATTTTCACCCTTAGAAATCCTGAAGGCAGTGATTGGTTTTCGGGGTCCCGTACGCGGCTAGGCTCCCAAAAAGTCCCACACATGTGGTATCCCCATACTCAGGAGAAGCAGCTAAATGTATTTTGGGGTGCAATTCCACATATGCCCATGGCCTGTGTGAGCAATATATCATTTAGTGACAACTTTATGAAAAAAAAAAAAAAAAAAAAAAGTGTCACTTTCCCGCAACTTGTGTCAAAATATAAAATATTCCATGGACTCAATATGCCTCTCAGCAAATAGCTTGGGGTGTCTACTTTCCAAAATGGGGTCATTTTGGGGGGTTTTGTGCCACCTGGGCATTCCATGGCCTCCGAAACTGTGATAGGCAGTGAAGAGTGAAAGCAAAAATTTACACCCTTAGAAATCCTGAAGGCGGTGATTGGTTTTCGGGGCCCCGTACGCGGCTAGGCTCCCAAAAAGTCCCACACATGTGGTATCCCCATACTCAGGAGAAGCAGCTGAATGTATTTTGGGGTGCAATTCCACATAGGCCCATGGCCTGTGTGAGCAATATATCATTTAGTGACAACTTTTTGTAAATATTTTTTTTTTTTTTTTTTTTTGTCATTTTTCAATCACTTGGGACAAAAAAAATAAATATTCAATGGGTTCAACATGCCTCTCAGCAATTTCCTTGGGGTGTCTACTTTCCAAAATGGGGTCATTTGTGGGGGTTTTGTACTGCCCTGCCATTTTAGCACCTCAAGAAATGACATAGGCAGTCATAAACTAAAAGCTGTGTAAATTCCAGAAAATGTACCCTAGTTTGTAGACGCTATAACTTTTGCGCAAACCAATAAATATACGCTTATTGACATTTTTTTTACCAAAGACATGTGGCCGAATACATTTTGGCCTAAATGTATGACTAAAATTTAGTTTATTGGATTTTTTTTATAACAAAAAGTAAAAAATATCATTTTTTTTCAAAATTTTCGGTCTTTTTCCGTTTATAGCGCAAAAAATAAAAACCGCAGAGGTGATCAAATACCATCAAAAGAAAGCTCTATTTGTGGGAAGAAAAGGACGCAAATTTCGTTTGGGTACAGCATTGCATGACCGCGCAATTAGCAGTTAAAGCGACGCAGTGCCAAATTGGAAAAAGACCTCTGGTCCTTAGGCAGCATAATGGTCCGGGGCTCAAGTGGTTAAGGGTGTGCACTTTAATGCAACCATATTATTTTAATTTTTTATTTCCCTCCACCTAAAAGATTTCAGTTTGTTGTTCACCCAAGTTATACAGTTTATAGATCACATTAAAAGGTGTAAACAGTTCTGAAATTATTTGTCTCATTTTTTTTACATCACAGAAACCTGACATTTTAACAGGGGTGTGTAGACTTTTTATATCCACTGTACCTTTTAGCCATTTCTAAAGCTGGCCATTCATGATTCAGTTTTTTTCATAAAGGCCGCAAACTAACCAAAACAAAAAAAAATAAACATTTTGCAGAGCCACACATTCGCAACGGATGGGAGAATACTTCCCACGGCGCTATGGCATTCTGATAGCTGGGAGGTGCCCCCAATGTCATAATACATGGACCAGTGCTGGAGCCACTGAGTGGCATTTACTCAACAGGGCTAATGAACACAAATCAGATCAACTGCAGTGGCCACACAGGATCAAAATTTAACCCAGTCTCTGTTGAACAGGCCAGATTTCAATCTATGGCCACCTTTAGGAGAAGGTGTCATAGTATATTCTAAGAATTTTTGTACGTTCTCACTTGCCACACTTTCCCTCATTAGCAATGCAGGAGGGCAGATTCTGAACTTTTAACCCTTTGTTAGGACAGACCATGTTCAAATCTAGTTTACAGCTGATAATGCAGTGTTCAGACAAGGTTAAAAATTACTCCACAGCACCGTCCTAAACATTACAAAGCAGGGACAGCATGTAAGATTTCTTTTTAACTTGTGCTATGTTAAAGCGGGGGTCCACCCACACCGTCCCAGGGTCCGACGATGTCGGCAGGCGACGCCTGGGGGGTTCCGAAAAGCGGAAGTTCCATTTTTGTGTGGAACTCCGCTTTAATAAGTCAAAAACAGAGGTGTTAACCCAATTTGGTTGCAAATGTGGAAATACACTTTCAAAGGGATAAAACATGAGTAAATGTGCTTGTATTACAGAGATGCACTTTTATTTGTTTATTTTGCTTTGACATACACTTTCATTAAATTTTAGGAGTCCATAAAAACATCTTTAAAATAGGAATGTATGCAGAATGTTTATAAGTTCTAGTATTCAGGAGTATATAAGCAATCATTCTAAGCAAGAAACATTCCAGCAAACAGGCCATCTAGTGCAGTCTCAAACAGGGTTTCAAAAGCATGAGACCCAGATAGCCATGGATGGGGCAGGCCAGCCACCAGCAGCATAGCTACCGACGATGCACTAGGGCCAGAACTTATGGCGTTATTCATTGCTATGGTGATGGACGGCTCACCTACACCTATTGCAGGAAAAGGAGAAGGAACAGCTTTGTTATAGCAGTGACAATTTAAGGCAGATCTCATTGCTCATCTGCATCTATAAACTGAAACACTACGCAGACCGTTCCTTTAAAAAGGTGCTTTTCAAAGTGGAAATCTCATCTACATGCCCTTTTTCCTCACTTCTGATCCAGAGATCTACCTTGCAATTGCGTGGTTAACTAGGTCAACTGGCAGCTCCAAGGCTGCCATCACACCAAGGCCAAGCAGCATCAATTACTGTTGGCTTCAGTGCTGCTGACTCTAATCAAACTGATCACCAGAGGTTCAATTTGGGGAACCCCTCATTGATCTAAAGCTGGCCACAGAAGATTTTCAAACATCCGTACAAAAATTCTCAGTACAAAAATCGATCACATGACATTCTAAAGTCTTTAAACATTGTTTGCCTTTAACATTCAATTGTGGAGTGAATTTTCCAAGCCAAAACCACATACACTTGAAAAATTACTTTTAAGAAAAAATTGACGATCCTGCTCCATTTTGAAAGAAGTTCTACTAGTGTATGACCAGCTTAAAGATTTAGCTTTAAATTAAAAGGTTATTACCCTTTTAACCATGTGCAAAAATGTAAACCAGAAAATTCCACTAAGTGAAAATATGATAAAAATCTTTACTAGATGTCATACTCTACATATTTAATAAGACAATGAGTCCAAGAGAAGATGAAACTTTTACTGTCATGTGCTACAAGCGAGCAGAGGGGTTTCCCAACCTGTCTTCTGGGTTAGGGGGTATTCCCAGGTCTCCAGTGCGAAGCTTGCGTGTCAGATCCTCAATTTGCAGTTGAACTGAAAGAAAGCAGGTTAGAAAACAAAAAAGGAATGGGAGAAAATGGTTACAAACCCAAAAAGGAGAAAAATTAACCCACAACATTGTTCAAACAACAGATTATAACCAGGGCAGAACATGTTAAAAGCCAGTAATTGTAAATTGCAAATCATTTTTTTTCAACTTTGATGCTTTACTGGGCCATGCTAACCAACAGTTCAAAGCCTAGAAGTTGTTAACAGTGGTAAGACACAGACAAACACCAAATGCTGTCTGGCAGAACTAAAACCGGTTTGTTAAGGAGGTAAAACACCCACACATTTACAAAATTAAAAAAGTAAATCCAAATTCAGAAAGCAATTAGGATGGAAGATGAACACTTTCACTCGTGGGTTATTCTATGATGCAAGTTTTAAATTGCTATCCCTTCTTAACCACTTGGCAACCGGCCCATAGCCGAATGACGGCTACAGGTCGGTTGCTTAACTCTGGGAGGGCATACAGTGACGTCCTCCCAGAATCCTGCTCTCGCGTCACGGATCACGGTAAACGGACGCTGATCGCGGCCGTTTACCACGTGATCGCTCTGTCAAACAAACCTGCGTGATTTCCGGTTCCTCCCACCCCTCTCCGTCCAGTGTGAGCAGAGAGGGGAGAGATCGGTGACAGCAGCGCTGTGGGCTGGATGTGTAGTGCCCACAGCGCTGCTCAGTGACAGATCCACCCATCCATCCTCTGCATACTCATCCATGCTCACCCATCCATCCTCAGCATACTCATCCATCCATGCTCAGCCATCCCATCCCATCCACCCCCATCCATAATTAGCCATACCCGGCCATACTCATTCACGCTCAGCCATCCCCACTCATGCCCCATAAGTTATTATCCCTGCCACTACAGTGCCTCACAAAAGTGTAATAGGTAGTCAAATTAGATTTGAAACTTCTGTTCCTAGAACACCTGACAATGCTCCCTACAAGTTGGTCATCTGTATGTGGCAACGCTGTGGAAAAGTCTCCCACATGTGGTATCGCCGTACTCAGGAGTAGGAGAATCTCTTTTGGGGTGTAATTTTTGGTATGTACATGCTATGTGTTAGAAATAACGTAAATGGACAACGTTGTGTAAAAAAAAAAAAAAAAAAAAAAAAAAAAAAATGAATAAAAAAGTGTTTATTTTCTTTACACATTTTCCAATAACTTGTAGAAAAAAAAAAAAAAATGACATGTTCAAAAGACTCGATATGCCTCAGATTATGCATTGGGTTGTTTTCTTTCCAAAATGGGGTCATTTTTGGGGTATTTCCATTGTACTGGTTCTCCAGGGCCTTCAAAAGTGTAAGGCAGTCAAGAAATTATATGTGTAATTAATGCTCCAAGAACGCCTGATGGCGCATGTTGGACCTTTGTATGTGGCCACACTGTGTAAAAGTCTCACACGTGGTGTCACCGTACTCAGGAGTAGTAGATTGTGTTTCGGTGTGTAATTTGTGGTATGCATATGCTGTGAGAAAAAAACCTGCTAATATAACAATTTTATGGAGAAAAAAAAAAAAAAAAAAAATCTTGATTTTGCAAAGAATTGTGGGAAAAAATTACAACTTCAAAAAACTCACCATGCCTCTTACTAAACACCTTGGAATGTCTACTTTCCAAAAAGGGGACATTTGGGGGGTATTTGTACTTTCCTGGCTTGTTAGGGTCTCAAGAAATTAGATAGGCCGTCAGTACTTGTGTGATCCATTTTCAGAGATTGGCACCATAGCTTGTGGACCAAAGATATGTAGCGGTATAAATTTTGGCCAAAATATATGAAGAAAAATTACTAATTTGCAAAATTTTATAACAGAAACAAAGAAAAATGCATTTACAGAATTTTCGGTCTTTCTTTTATAGCGCAAAAAAATAACGAACCCAGCGGTGATTAAATACCATCAAAAGAAAGCTCTATTTGTGTGAAAAAAGGACAAAAATGTCATATAGGTACAGTGTTGCATGACTGAGTAATTGTCATTCAAAATGTGAGAGCACTGAAAGCTGAAAATTGGTCTGGTTATGAAGGGGGTTTAAAAAAATGTCATATAGGTACAGTGTTGCATGACTGAGTAATTGTCATTCAAAATGTGAGAGCACTGAAAGCTGAAAATTGGTCTGGTTATGAAGGGGGTTTAAGTGCCAAGTGGTCAAGTGGTTAATCCCTTTCCCCAACTTTTCTATTCAATGGTTTAGGAGATCTATAAAAACGATGGGACACGTACTCCAATGCAAAATTTTTTTTTTATTTTTGAATAATCTTCATATCAAGACATTAAAGTGCAATGCGCTAATGTACAGTTACGAGCATACCGTGCTCTTCATCAGGCTTTGTGCAATGATCCATACAAAACTTCAGATATTCATACCAACATCACAGGGTGTTACTTAACAGGTGTATCCCATAGCCACTTTAATTCCAATGAACCCATCACAGACTAAATCTAGTGCATACCCTATACCGCTAATGTGCAAATAATACAAATCCGAACCTTTAATGGTGCAGTTGAAACTAGCACCAATTCCATTTCCATCTAATACTTACTCCTATTCTACTGTATGTGAAGGAACACATTTTTATTGATTTGGATTTTACACTAAAGATTAGTTGATCATCATGAAAGAAACAAAGGAACAGGATTATACAGAACAAATGCAAAAAGGCAAGAGAAAAAAAGAAATCGATTGTCCGTGTTACTTGACACTATCCATCTCCAAAAACATTCCATAATACCTATACTGCATGATCCTGTTCAACCTGCAAAACAACCATAAAATATGCTTCCTATAAAACTTCATAAAAATAGATAATCATAATCCCTGTTCATTCCCTTAGGGTGCAGGGACTGCAATTAATTTATCCACCATACCTCTCCGTTTTAATTTCAATATCCTATCACCTCCTCTTCAATCCCTCAATACCTCTTCTAGGACCATGAATCTAAGATCCAAGTCTATATCCTTGTTCAAAAAAATGTCTTGAAACGGGTAAACCCGGTTGCTTATGTCTGATTGTACTGCGATGTTGAGCAATTCATTCCTTAAACCCTTGTGTGGTCTCCCCAACGTAAATTAAATTGCAAGGGCCATGATCTTTTCACCATTGCTAGGATGTAAATAATGGTTACCTTTCATGATTAGATTGCACTGAATACAATTAAGACACGGAAAGCCGCCATTACTCTTTTTTTGCCCAAAAATGTCATTTTGGTTTCCTGCTCTCTTGGTTTATATTCTGACCGGATTAATGAATCTCTCAGTGTCTTATTTCTCTTGTGTGCCTTTATAGGTACCTGTTTAAAATCTATCTGGGGGTATGCTCGTTTGAGTAATGACCAGTGCTTTTTGACAATTCTAAATATGTCCTCACTAATTGTGGAATTGCATAGAGAAGGGCATTCTTTTCATCTCATGTTTTTGTTTCCCTTTTAAAACCTCAGTCTCCTCCTGTTGTAGTTTACCAAATTCATGTATAATGCTCTCCGGGTATCCCTGTTCTCTAAACTTGTGACACATCTCCTCTAAACTTACCCGCCTAAAAGCCTCATCATTGACTATACGTTTAACCCTAAGGAATTGGCTCCTCACGATCGATCTGAGGAGATGTGTCACAAGTTGCATAGAGAACAGGGATACCTGGAGAGCATTATCTTACAGGAATTTGGTAAACTACAACAGGAAAAGACTAAGGTTTTAAAAGGGCAAAAAAAAACATGAGATAAAAATTATGAAGATTATGCAAAGAAAAAATTTTGCATTGGAGAATGTGTCCTGTCGTTTTTCTATTGATGGAAAATATATATGTGTGTGTATATATATATATATATATATATATATATATATATATATATATATATATATATATATATATATATATATCGCACCACTATGGCATTTGATACAAAAATGTCCCATTGTGGATTTCATAAGCCCACAGTCAGTTTATGTACAATCGAAATATAAAGTAGGATCTGCTGTAATGGAATTTCTACAGTATTTTGGCATAAAATTCAATTTCTGAACAAGTTGCCAAAAAACAAAAAAAAAAAAAAAAAAAAAAAAAAAAAAAAAAAAAAAAAAAAGCACCTGCAGCATTTCTTTAACCACTTGACCACTGGGCACTTAAACCCCCTTAATAACCAGACCAATTTTCAGCTTTTGGTGCTCTCACATTTTGAATGACAATTACTCAGTCATGCAACACTGTATCTATATGAATTTTTTGTCCTTTTTTCACACAAATAAAGTTTTCTTTTGGTGGTATTTAATCACCGCTGGGTTCTTTATTTTTTGCGCTATAAAAGAAAAAAGACCGAAAAATCTGTAAAAAAAAATAATTTTCTTCGTTTGTTATAAAATTTTGAAAATTAGTAATTTTATTTCATATATTTTGGCCAAAATTTATACTGCTACATATCTTCGGTAAAAATAACCCAAATCGGTGTATATTATTTGGTCTTTGCGAAAGTTATAGCGTCCACAAGCTATGGTGCCAATAGCTGAAAATTGATCACACCTAAAGTACTGACGGTCTATCTCATTTCTTGAGACCCTAACATGCCAGAAAAGTACAAATACCCCCCAAATGACCCCTTTTTGGAAAGAAGACATTCAAAGGTGTTTAGAAAGATGCATGGTGAGTTTTTTGAAGTTGTAATTTTTTCCCACAATTCTTTGCAAAATCAAGTTTTTTTTTTCTTTTTTTATTTTTCACAAAATTGTAATATTAGCAGGTTATTTCTCACACACAGCATATGCATACCACAAATTACACCCCAAAACACATTCTGCCATTACTCCCGAGTACGGCGATACCACATGTGTGAGACTTTTACACAGCGTGGCCACATACAGAGGCCCAACATGCAGGGGAGCACCTTCAGGCGTTCTGGAGCACCCAGGCCAAGTCTGACATTTCTCTCCTACATGTAAAAATCATCATTTATTTGCTAGAAAATTACATAGAACCCCAAAACATATATTTTTTTTAGCAAAGAGCCTAGAGAATACAATAGCGGTCATTGCAACTTTTTATCTCGCAAGATATTTGCGCAGCAATTTTTCAAACGCGTTTTTTTTTTGGAGAAAAAACTTTTTTGCTTTAAAAAAAAAAAACAAAACAGTAAGGTTAGCCCAATGTTTTTGCATAATATGAAAGATGAAGTTACGCCGAATAGATACCTAACATGCCACCTTTCAAAATTGCGCACGCTTGTGGAATGGCGCCAAACTTCGCCACTTAAAAATCCCCATAGGCGACGCTTTAAAATGTTTTACTGGTTACAAATTTTGAGTTACAGAGGAGGTCTAGGGCCAAAATTATTGCTCTCGCTCTACCGATCGCAGCGATACCTCACATGTGTGGTTTGAGCACCGTTTTCATATGTGGGCGGGACTTACGTATGCGTTCGCTTCTGCATGCAAGCACACGGACAGGGGCGCTTTAAATTTTTTTTATTTTTTTTTTATTGTTCATTTTACTTTATTTTAGTTTGACACTTTTTTCCAAAAAAAAATTTTTTTTGATCACTTTTATTCCTATTACAAGGAATGTAAACATCCCTTGTAATAGGAATATGGCATGACAGGTCCTCTTTACAGTGAGATATGGGGTCAATAAGACCCCACATCTCACCTCTAGGCTGTGCCTGAAATTAAAAAAAAAAAAAAAAAAAAAAAAAAAGATCCTGGCTTTGATCGTAGCGGTGAGTCGGTAGAAGCACCGGAGGGCGGCGGGAGGGGGGGACGTCCCCTCTCACCTCCCGTAAGAACGATCAAGCAGTGGAACTGCCGCTATGATCATTCTTATGGTGTAGGGAATCGCCGGCTGAAAAAGCTGATATCTGAATGATGCCTGTAGCTGCAACCATCATTCAGATATCCCCGCACAAAGTCAAGGACGTCGTATGACGGAAGGCGGGAAGTGGTTAAAACGCTTTTTTTTTTTTTTTAACACAAAGTTGTCCATTTATACAATATTTCTAACACATAGCATGTACATACCAAAAATGACACCCCAAAATAGATTCTCCTACTCCTCCTGAGTACGGCGATACCACATGTGTGAGACTGCCACATACAGAGGCCGGGTATGGCTGAGCATGGCCGGGTATGGCTGAGCATCGCCGGGTATGGCAGAGTATTGCAGAGTATGGCTGGGTATTGCAGAGTATTGCAGATTTTTGCGGGGTATTGCAGAGCATGGCTGGGTATGGCAGAGTATTGCGGGGTATTGCGGGGTATGGCAGAGTATTGCGGGGTATTCCGGGGTATGGCAGAGTATTGCGGGGTATTCCGGGGTATGGCAGAGTATTGCGGGGTATTCCAGGGTATGGCAGAGTATTGCGGGGTATTCCAGGGTATGGCAGAGTATTGCGGGGTATTCCAGGGTATGGCAGAGTATTGCGGGGTATTCCAGGGTATGGCAGAGTATTGCGGGGTATTCCAGGGTATGGCAGAGTATTGCGGGGTATTCCAGGGTATGGCAGAGTACTGCGGGGTATTCCAGGGTATGGCAGAGTATTGCGGGATGGCAGAGTATTGCGGTATGGCAGAGTATTGCGGGGTATTCCAGGGTATGGCAGAGTATGGCAGAGTATTGTGGGGCATTGCAGAGTATTGCACAGCATTGTAGGGCATGCAGAGTAGTGGGGATGGCTGAATGTCACTGTGCAGCGTTGTGGGCACTACAGATGCAGCCCACAACGCTGCAGCCATCCATCCATCCCCCTCTCCGCTCACAGTGTACCGATCGGTACACAGGAGGGGAGGAGAGGAACCGGCGTCATCAGATGACGCCGGTTTGTTTACATGTGATCGCGCCGTCATTTGACGGCGCGATCACATGGTAAACGGCCGCGATCAGCGGCCATTTACCGGGATCCGTGATGCAGGACCCGGCGGTCACGGATGCTCTCGAGTGCGCGCGAGAGCAGAATTCTGGGAGGACGTCCCTGGACGCCCTCCCAGAGTTAAGCAACCGCCCTGTAGCCGTCATTTGGCTATGAGCCGGTTGTTAAGTGGTTAAGCAGTACACCATAATACATGGCATTTCTGTACTGATGCACTGCAGCAATGATCTGTTGGCACCTACTGTACTTGTGCACAGAAACGTCATTCTAAATTGCCAGCACCACACCACACAAACTTGTTAATAGCAACACACAGTAAGTTTAGCGAAATGAGTTGATCTGAACAGGGTGGTTACTCTTGCATTTAAACTTGATTTTATGTATCCAGCAACCTAACCTGTTAAATGTTTACATTTTTGGCACTGTGCTTTAGCTTTGAATGCTTCATCTAATGAAAAGGCAAAGCATGGTACCATTAATTTAACATCTGACTTGTCAGCATATCTGTAATATGATTGGACACTTTGTATCTTCACACATTAAACTCAATTTATGGGCACTGGCAAAAAAAAACAAAAAAAAAAAAAAACGCAAGAGCAGTACAGATAGGGTCTTCCACTAGCTTATGGAGCTGCATTTAGTATGCGTAGTCTGCCAGCACTGAGCTTCTAGGGTGATGGAAGAGCCGGGCAAGGCTAAATCAGAAAGGTACAGGTTAGGTCAGACAAATGGTCCTGGGTCACGCTGGGAAATTTTTTTTTTACTTTCCGTGAAATCCTTTGAGTGACAGTGGTTCTCAAGTAACCCCCAATAGGCCATATTTGCAGGTTTTCCTTTATCTTGCACAGGTGCTCAATGGCTTGCTAATTTGGACAGCTATTTTAACTAAGAGGAATTCACAAAACATGGCCTGTTAGGGGTACTTGAGGACAGGGTTGAGAACCACTGCTTTAAAAGACACAGGAAGAGTATCGAGAAATGTTGGGTTATGCTGCTGCTGAGGCCAGACACTGCTTAAAAAAAACAAAAAGCTAAGGACAGCCCTCCCAACTCCCAGCATTTCTCAGTTTGTTAACAAGCAATAGGAATGGAACAGAGGAGGAATCTGTAAAAGTACTCCAAGAAAAGTATTTTACAGCAATTTAAAAATCCTACTCTGTTAACCACATATGAAAGCACGCCAGAAGAGTATTCTGGAACATTGGGATGTTTAAAACCAACAAAACTGGGCCCCCCTGGGCAGCTGAGCAAACAATGGATAACAGACCCACAAAAAAAAAAAAAAAAAAAAAAAGTGTAAATCGAGGTGGCTCAACAAAGCCTACAAAGCTGCCCAAAGGACTTTATCATCCAAGATTGCATAAAGAGGCTAGAATATCCAGGTAAAAACTGAAAAATGAACACAAGATCAGGTGGCAGATTTGCATATCTGAGAAACAGATGGATCATTTCTGAAAAGCCCATAAAACTTATCTATTTGTCAAATCCAACTAGAGCTAGAGGATTGAGAAGCAGACAGAACCCTACGGGAAGCATCAGGGACTACAAAGTGGGGCCGTCGAAAGGATGCTGTCGCTGGGAGATGGACTCGACCAGAGCTTACAACATCCAAAATGCAAAATATTTAGGGGCAACACAGATGGAAAAATATCCAAGGTTAACCACTTGCCGCCCGCCTTGGCTGCATTCACTAAATGACACAGGATGGAATTCCTATATGTTTTCCTCGGGATCTCTGACAGATGCAGAAGAAATAACGCTGGATCTTCGAGTATCTCTACTTCACTAAATTTTTGAATGATCTCCCGTACTTCCTTCCAGAATTTCTCAACTCTCGGGCAGGACCAAAACACATGTAACAGGGTTTCCTGTTCCCTCTGACATCTCCAGCATTCACTTAATGTGTTCGGGAAACACTTTTGAAGTATTTCTGGGGTTCTATACCATTGTGAGATCATTTTATAATTTGTTTCCTGTAACTTTGTACATGTCGCTGTTTTAAATATGGATTGTATCGTATTTGTTTTCTGATCCTCCGAAAAGGTCCTCCCCAGATCTATTTCCCATTTTCGAAAGAAGGGCAACTAAAAGTTCTCCGGTGGTTTAGACAGTAACGCATACATTTTAGATATTGCATGCGTGATTGGCTCCTTTTCCATACATTTCTCAAATGGCCTAAAACTACGGTCCAAAAGACCTGGTAGTATCTCAGTATTTAAATAGTGTCTTAATTGCGCCGCTTCCCAGAAATCTAATTGAAAAGGGCCGTTTCTGTCCATCAATTCCTGCAGTGTTGGCCATTTACCTGATCTCAAAGTGCGAGCTCACTGTTTCTAACAGCATGTCAAACAACAAGTTCTGCACTCTTAACCCCCGCGGCGCTGCACACTGATGATGCTCCTCCCGCTGATCATACCGACAAGCCACTCCTTAACGTGCTGTGCGGATAGCTTTCCTCCAGAGCACTGTTCTTGGCTTTGCCTTGCTAACACTGCCCTGTCCTGATCCTGTCTGACATACTATGGCAGGCTGCATGATGGGCACTGGTAAGCTGCTGGGCACTGGTGAGGCACAGACAGGCTGCATGATGGGCACTGGTAAGCTGCTGGGCACTGGTGAGGCACAGGCAGGCTGCATTTGATGGACACTGGTGAGGCTGCATTGATCTCCTGTACCACACGTCTGCAGTCTCTGACCATCTCTCCTGCACCACACGTCTGCAGTCTCTGACCATCTCCAGTACCACACGTCTGCAGTCTCTGACCATCTCCAGTACCACACGTCTGCAGTCTCTGACCATCTCCAGTACCACACGTCTGCAGTCTCTGACCATCTCCAGTACCACACGTCTGCAGTCTCTGACCATCTCCAGTACCACACGTCTGCAGTCTCTGACCATCTCCATCACCTGTATCATATCTGCTAGAGGTGCACCGCATGGAAATTTTGCTAATACTATTAGCAATGTGTTATATAAAAATGTATGCGATTTAAAATATAAAAATACATTTTATATAAAAAGGTTTTAAAAACAGTCATTTTCAGTCAGTTTCGGTTTTAGGCCTAGTGCATTTTTCATTTTCGGTATCGGTTTCAGCACCAAAAAACCCATTTGGTGCACCCCTAATGTAAACAAGGCATTTCCCTGTTCTGCCTAGCAACATGACTGGGATCTACTGCTCCCAGTGAACAGTGTACCGGTAGGGCGATTTGTGCAGTCGAGCCACCTTGCCGCAGCACATCTGTGGCGGGTGGTCGGCAAGTGGTTAAAGCAGATTTCCACCCAAAAACGGAACTACCGCTTTTCGGCTTCCTTCCCCCCCTCTGGTGTCACATTTGGCACCTTTCAGGGGGGAGCAGATACCTGTATAATACATGGTATTTGCTCCCACTTCCGGGCATAGATCGCTGCAGTATCCGCAGCGATCTACGCCATGTCCGGCCCCTCCTCCGTCTTCTGGGAGACACACAAGTCCCAGAAGACAACACGGACCAGTGAGATTGAGCAAGCGCAGTTGGGAACCAGGCTGTGAAATTGCAAGGCTTCACTTCCCGATTCCCTTACCGAAGATGCCGGCGCCTCCACCAGGGAGCCGAGGGACAGATCGGCTTCGGGTGAGGACATTGCGGGCGCCCTGGGCAGGTAAGTGCCCGAATATTAAAAAAGTCAGCAGCTGCAGTATTTGTAACTGCTGACTTAAATAATTTGGCGGAACTCCGCTTTAAAGTATCGCTATTAAAAAAAAAAAAAAAGTAAAAAAAAAGTTTTATAGTTTGCGGTCATCCCCCCTCCTCCAAGTGTGAGGGGGGAGAAGAGATCAATACTGTGCTCAGCACTGGATCTCTTCTCCCCTCTCTTCCTCTGCACAAAAGGACAGGCAGCAGGAGCCAATGGCTTCTGGCAGTCAAATGCAGTGAGGAAGAGGGGCACTTATCTGGGCTTAGCCCCGCCCCCCTCTTCCTCACTGCATTTCACTGCCAGAGTCCCTGATTCGATTGACAAATGTCATGTCAGCGGGAGGTTTTACACACACCCTCACTTCCACAATCACCCCTGTTGTGCAGGGGTTAAAAGCAGTTAACCCAAAAAAAAAAAAATGCTGCTTCTGTCCCTTTAACCTCTTGACGTCCGGGACATAGTCGAATGACGGCTACAGCGCAGACCTCAATTTCCAGTACTCGCTCTCTGTGCGCGCTCACGAGCGCGTATCGGGGAAATTCTGTGCTGGCCGTGTCCCTTGGACACAGCCAATCACAGATCGCTGTAAATGGCCAATCACATCGGCCATTTACAGCGCGACCGGCGTGGCCAATGAGAGATGATCTCAAATGTAAACATATGAGATCATCTCTCATTGCCGGCTCACTCCTCACAGACCGTGTGAGAGGAGAGAGAGCATCTGACAGCGATCTGTAAGTGGAAAAAAAACATTACTGTGCAATCAGCGCCCCCCTGTGCAAACAGCGCCCCTTCAGCGCCCCCCTGTGCAAACAGCGCCCCTTCAGCGACCCCCTGTGCAATCAGAGCCGCCTCATCAGTGCCCAGCCGTGCAATCTTACAGGATGTCTCCATTTTACAAGCCAACCTCAATGCACTGTCTAATTGGGCGATTATGTGGCAGATGAGGTTTAATGTTGAGAAATGTAAAAATAAGCACTTGGGGGCTAAGGATATGCATGCATCATACATGCTAGGGGGGAGTACAACTGGGGGAATCCGTAGAGGAGAAGGATCTGGGGGTTTTGGTAGATCATAAGCTTAATAGCATGCAATGCCAAGCTGCGGTTTCCAAAGCGAGCAAAGTCCTTTCTTGTATTGAAAGGTACGGACTCTAGAGAGAGATATCATTTTGCCCCTGTTCAAATCATTAGTAAGACCTCATATGGAATATGAAGTTCAGTTTTGGGCACCAGTTCTCAAAAAGGATATCGGGGAGCTGGAGAAAGCGCAGGGAAGGGCAACCAAACTGATAAGAGGCATGGAGGAGCTCAGCTATGAAGAAAAGATTAGAGGAACTGAATTTATTCACTCTTGAGAAGAGAATAAGGGGGATATGATCAACATGTTCAAATATATAAGGGGTCCATATAGTGAACTTGGTGTTGAGTTATTCTCTTTACAGTCAACCCAGAGGACACGGGGCACTCTTTACGTCTAGAGGAAAAGAGATTTCATCGCCAAATACGCAAAGGTTTCTTCACAGTAAGAGCTGTGAAAATGTGGAATAGACTCCCGCCAGAGGTGGTTCTGGCCTGCTCAGTAGATTGCTTTAAGAAAGGCCTGGATACTTTCCTAAATATACAGAATATAACTGGCTACTAACATTTATAGGTAAAGTTGATCCAGGGAAAATCCGATTACCTCTTGGGGGATCAGGAAGGAATTTTTTCCCCTGCTGTAGCAAATTGGAGCATGCTCTGCTGGGGTTTTCTGCCTTCCTCTGGATCAATTGAGGGTATAAAATTGGGTATATTGGATAGTACGATATTTTTTATTTTATTTGTTTTTAAGGTTGAACTGGATGGACTTGTGTCTTTTTTCAACCTATGTAATTATCTTACTATGTAATCAGAGCCGCCTCATCAGTGCCCAGTCGCCTCATCAAGGCCCACCTGTGCCGCCTCATCAGTGCACATCTGTTCCACCTCAGTGCCCCTCATCAGCGCCACCTCAGTGTACATCAAAGCAGGCTTAGCACACACCTATGTAGTCGCATCAACACCAGCAACCATGTCCAAAAGATGCTTTTCCGCCGAGGCGTACCGAATACTTTCCCGGGCCAACAAGAGCAACGGGGAGCTCTCTTTCGGATTCCCTTTCAAACTCCGATTCTGAGTCAGATGTAAATTATGAGCCAGTCCTCAGTATTGGAACACTGACTCAGAGGAGGAAGATATTCTGCCCACCAAACGAAGGCGTTCTGGTGGGAAGGCAGTGGCATCCACCAGCACAGGAGTGCCATCCACCAGCACCACAGTACCTCGGCAAGAAAGGCCAAGGACCCATGCCAGCGCTCCAGAACCCCTTGTGTCTTCCTCCTAATTGAGGAGAAGCCAACATTCCCCCTTTTACTGCCCAGCCAAGAGTCCAGGTGGACACAGAGAATTTTTCCCCAATCATTTTTTTTTATTTTATTTTTACAGAGGACATGCTATCAACAATTGTGGCCCAGTGCAACCTTTATGCACAGCAATTTATTTAAAATAATCCAACGTCTTATTAAGCTCGTCCCTACGAGTGGAGACACCTAACTGTGGAGGAGTTGAAGGTTTTTTTTAGGCCTCACATTTTGTATGGGAATCACCAAAAAAACTCTGAATTCCTATTGGTCAACCCACCCCATGCCAATCTTCTCCAAGGTAATGCCCAGAACCAGATACCTCATGATGAGGTTCCTCCATTTCAATAATACCCAGTGCCCTCCCCGAAATTACCCAAATTATGACGGGCTTTTCACAATTCGGCCACTTCTAAATTATTTTTCTGAAGTATTCCCCCAGCTTTTTATCCCAGACCAACACATATGTGTGGAAAATAGTCCCTTGTTAAATTTAGTGGCAGGCTTAAAATCAAACAATTTATTCCCAGCAAAAGGGCCCGCTATGGGGTGAAGGTACACAAATTATGTGACAGGGTACATATATGCCTTCAAAGTGTACGAAGGGAAGGATACCCAGCTGCAACCCCCTAACTGCCCAGACTACTTGGGATCAAGTGGGAAAATTGTTTGGGACCTCATATACCTTCTACTGGAGAAGGGCTACCATTTATACGTAGACAACTTCTACACATCTCTGCCCCTGTTCCACAACCTTCACCAGAAGAAGACGCCAGCATGTGGCACCGTAAAAAAGAACCGGAAAGGCTTTCCTTAAATTTTTGTCAATAAGGGGTTGAGAAAAGGAGAAAGGGCAAGTCTGCGAAACAAGGAGATTTTGGCAGTGAAGTGGAGGGACAAAAGGGATGTCTACATGTTGTCTTCGATCCACAATGATACCTTCATGGAAATCCCCAAAAGGAATGGCCCCATACAAAAACCAAAATGCATCTATGAATATAATTTGTTCATGGGGGGAGTCGACTTGACCAAATGCTGGAACCATACTTTGCCACAAGACGGACATACCATTGGTATAAAAAAAAGTCGCAATTTTTTTTTTTTTCAATTGGCCATATACAACTCATATGTCATTTACCACAACTCCACCCAAAACCCCACAAACGCTTCCTTGGCTACCAGGAGGAAATTTTCACTGCCCTTTTACTCCCGAACAGCCCACCAAAAAAATATATCCGATCAGATGTTCTTAGTCGACTCTCCGAACGCCACTTTGCCGATAAAATCCCTCCCAAACCAACAGGCCAACGACGTCAAAAAAGAATGTAAGGTGTGTACCAGAGCAGGAGTCAGAAGAGACACATTATTGTGCACAATGTCCTTCCCAACCAGGCCTCTGCATAGGTGAATGTTTTTCGCCGTTACCATACTTCAATAAATTATTAGTAAAGTATGGTAAGCGTAATCCTCAGTTCCTGCCTTCACACCCCTTATGCCACTGCCTGCTCTATAACTGACCCTGGCTTGTTATTCGACCACGCTTCTGTCTGTCGATTCTGTACATACCTCTGCCTGATCTGGAACTGACCTTGGACTATTTGACCATGTTTTTTGCCTGCCTCATGGACGGATCTTGTACCCTGCTACTGGACTAATGGGATTCAACACAGAGGTCTCACATATGTGAGGGGCTCCAGAATTGTTTTTCTGGATGAAGAAAACAAATTTTGTTTTCTCATTCCTAGATTAGGGTCTGGAGACTCGGAGGCTTCAAAGAGATTTGGGTGGGAGAAGTCTCTACCCCTGCCCCCATTCTGTACTGAACGAGGCCCTACTTCTGCCTGCTGCTTGTAGGACTTACTGTCATTATGTCCTCTCCTGTCGCACTGACCACACCACATGTTCCTGCCTACTACCAGGACCAATATTTTTGGCACTGCTGACAATATCTCTGCCTGGACTTTATATGGACAGTACCCCTGCCTGCTGCCTGGACAATTGCGTTCGCCGTTGCTGACCAAGTCCCTGCCTGAACCAGTGCTATCCTCCTGTGTACAACTGCGCTACTACAACCACAGGTAATCTTTTGTTTATGCTTTGCTCAGCATAATGTATTTTGGGATGTAATTCTTGGTATGTGCATGCTATGCGTCCCTGGAATACCTGACGGTGTTCCTTGAATGTTGGATCTCTGTATGTGGCCAGGCTGTGAAGAAGTCTCACATGTGGTATCGCCATACTCAGGAGAAGCAGAATGTATTTTGGAGTGTCATTTTTGCTATCTAAATGCTATGTGTTGGAGATATCTTATAAACCAGGGATCTCCAAACTACGGCCCTCCAGCTGTTTCGGAACTACACATCCCATGAGGCATTGTAAAGCTCCGACATTCACAGACATGACTGAGGCATGTCAATGGAAGACAATGGAAATTGTAGTTCCTGAACAACTGGAGGGCCGTAGTTTGAGGACCCCTGTTATAAACGGACAACTTTGTGTATAAAAAAAAAAAAAAAAATTTTTATTTTTTTTTTTCCACATTTTCCAAAAGCTTCTGGAAAAAAATGAACTGTTCAAAAGACTCACTATGCCTCATAGATTATACGTTGGGGTATTAGCTTTCCAAAATGGGGTGATTTTGTGGGCGTTTCCATTGTCCTGTGCTCCAGGGCCTTCAAAAGTGTAATAGGTGGTTGAGAAATGCAATGTGTAATTTATGCTCCTAGAACACCTGAAGGTGCTCCCTGCATGTTGGGCCTCTGTATGGCCAGGGAGTGAAAAAGTCCCACACATGTGGTATCACTATACTCAGGAGTAGCAGAATGTATTTTGGGGTGTAATTTGTGGTATGCATATGCTGTGTGAGAAAAAACCTAATATAACAATTTTGTGAAAAAAAAAAAAAAATCCTTATTTTGCAAAGATTTGTGGGGAAAAGTTACTACTTCAAAGGACTCACCATGCCTCTTACTAAATACCTTGAAATTTCTACTTTCCAAAAAGGGGTTATTTGGGGGGCATTTGTACTTTCCTGGCTTGTTGGGGTCTCAAGAAATGAGACCCCGCCAGTACATCAGATGAGATTTTTTTTATGATTTGCACCATAGCTTGTAGACTCAAACTTTCACAGACCAAATAATTTCCACTAATTTTTGGTTATTTTTACCAAAGATATGTAGCAGTATAAGTTGTGGCCAAATTTTATGAAGAAAAATTACTAATTTGCAAACTTTTATCACAGAAATTAAAAAATATCCGTTTTTTAATCAAAATTTTTTTTTTTTCATTTATAGCGCAAAAAAAAAAAAAAAAAAAAAAAAAAACAAGGTGATCAAACACCACCAAAAGAAAGCTCTATTTGTAAGAAAAAAAGGACAAAAAATATAATTTGGGTAACGTGTTGCATGACTGAGTAATTGTCATTCAAAGTGTGAGAGCACTGAAAGCTGAAAATTGGTCTGCACAGGAGGGGGGTTTAAGTGCCCAGTAAGCAAGTGGTTAATGTGCAAGCTGCAGCATGATGCTTTGCGATGCTGCTGAGCCAAGATTCCGTGGTCAGAATATATGTGCGTCACCCGCAGCTCTCCACTCTCCTCTGCGCTTGTCTTCATCTCCCCCTCAGCACTGTAGTCAGGAGTGAGAAAACTCCTACACTCCTCCCAGCCCCACCCCTCTCCCGTACAGACTAAATGGCAGTAACACTGGAGCGGGGACGAGTCCCTCTGTCAATTGATGCAGCAGCGGGACTCGGGAGCGCACCCACATGGAAAAGCGGCTCTCTGTGGGGGCATCTGAGGAAGAGGGTCCAGGAGCACCGGCGGGGCACCCCAGAAGGAGGATCAGGGTTTCTCTGTGTGAGACCCACAGAGCAGGCAAGTATGACAGGTTTGTTATTTTGATAAAAAAAAAAAAAAAAACACCTTTAAACAAGCCTTTTAATAGCACCCAGCAGAACCCTCTCACGCAAGCATAATTCTGAAATCAGAAGGGGCTAGTGTCTGTAAATTACTCCAAGAAGAAGGATTTACCAGACAAGCCAAAAAATTTTTTTGTAGATGGCAGGACACAGCAGAGTTTAGACCATTAGGATGAACAAAAGCAATCCCACAAGGGGCAAGAAACAGCAAATAAAGGCTAACAGGTTTAACACTAACAATTCTCAACATAAAAGGAACAACTTGACCAGGCCCTTACAGGGCTGTCAGCAGAATTTTCTAACCAAGGCCAGCTACTGCAGATGTCTGAACATCCATCCCGTAAAACTTAGTAAATGTATGAGTAGAACAGGTGGCTGCCCTAGAGACCTGGGAAACCCGAGGCCGGATGTCAAACAGTCCATGGAGCACCGACACTTCTGGATGAGTGGGCCATCACAGGAAAAGAAGTAACCCTACGCTTTAAGATAGTACGCCCGAGTAGGATTTGCCCAATCCACCTAGCAATTGTGGAGGGGACAGGAAGCATGTTTACGTGAGCCTCCCAGCAACACAAACAAGACATCAGATTGACTTATAGAGGTTGTGGCTATGAGATTGTGGTTAGACTTGTACAGCCCTTACAGGCAGTGGCCAGCAATCTCTTTAGGTTTTGGAGCAAAAGCAGACACCACCTTAGGCAAGAAGAAGTTGCAAAATAACCTTGTCCCTGTGAAGTACAAGAAAAGTTCCAAGCACAGACTCCCTCTAAATTTGAGTTAATAGGATAAAAACCTCACGATAGGAAAGGGAGAGAAATATCTGGTAGCCCAACCAGGTTCAAAGGGTGGCCTCTAACAAAACACCAGAATAAGACCTCACAGTCACCAGGGAGAGTACTGGTGGAACAATGTGAGCTACCACTTACATAAATGCTCTGATCAGAGTGGAAAGTCAGCAGTTTTTGAAAAAGCACCAAGGCAGAAACTTGACCTTTTACAGTCCTCCAGGTTTAAAGCCTTGTCTGATCCAGACAAGGATGGATAACGCCTATGTCAAGGAGTGTTTCCTGGGTTGAGGCTTTCCGCACCAAAGCAAAGTATGCTCCCCATGTTCAGTGGTAAACCATACAAGAGTAGGGACTTTCTGCCTTCAAAAGTGGGAATCGCAAAAGTTAAAGTGATTGTAAACTATTTTTTTGTAAACATACCAGTTACCTGCTGTGTGCAATGGTTTTATAAATGGCCTGCTTATGATTTTATAATACTGGACCTTAGCTTTGCTTTAAGGCCATATTGTGGTCCAGACCTGACTGCAGAAAGGTCAGAATGTAGTGTGTGTTCATAGCAGGCAAAGAAGGCTTTCCAGGCACAACCATAGATCCTTTTGGAAGTACCTTTTCTAGCATTTAGCAAGGTAGGAGTGACAATTAAAATTCACTTGAAACCTGGGTTTCCACGGCCATTTCCTTAAAGCTAGTGACTAAGCAGGATGAAAAAAAGGGCCCAGGGACAGCAGGTCTGGCCTGTGGTAAAAGCGATATGGGTCACCTAGTTGCCCGTTTGGTGCAATGAGAATCACTGGCTTCTCCCTATTGCAGAGTAGACTAGGTAAAATTTGCATGGAGGAGGGGGGGTTATAGATTAGCCTGAAGTGAGACCAGGGGAATATCAAGGAATCAAATGCCCTGGCTAAAAGGCCCTTTTGGTCCTGGCCACCAAGAAGCTGAGGTAATCTGCTGCTTTCTAATTGTACACTGCTGGGATGCGGATGCAGACTTCATGACTCTTGGTGGGTGGGTGGGTGCGTGGAAGTGGGCGGAAGTGCAGCTGAGGAAAAAAAAATATATATATATATAAAATCGGGCGGCAAACATGGCTCCTCCTTCAGCTAGAGCAGATAAGAAACCAAGCGGCTGAAACCATAAGAAAAATGTCATGAGGCCAATTAGCATTCCAGTGGGTTTGTAAATTTTATACATGGTGGCCTTACGATTGCTGTGGATTGTTGTTTCAGAGTTCACTACCGCTTTAAAAAGACATCTGGCATATTGTGGTATCCACTAAAGACTTTACATGGCTGACAGTTTTCACTTTAAGGCATCATGCACACAGGGCGTTTTTACAGCTGCTTACAGCAGCACAGACTTTTTTGCAGCTAACCGCTTGCCGACCGCCGTATGTACATATACGTCGGCAGAATGGCACAGACAGGCAAATGGGCGTACAGGTACGTCCCTTTAAATTTGCCGCCATGTGGTGACGCACGCAACCCTGCCGCGAGCTCCATGAGTGTGATCGCGGGTCCCACGGACTCGATGTCCGCGGGGATACCCATGATCGTCTCACGGATAGGAAGAACAGGGAAATGCTGATGTAAACAAGCATTTCCCCGTTCTGACTAGTGACACTGATCACAGCTCCTTGTAATCGGGAGCAGTGATCAGTGTCTTGTCACACGTGGCCCCCCCCCAGTTAGAATCACTCCCTAGGACACAACCCCTGCAGCGCCCCCTCCTTGCTAACCCCTTCACTGCCAGTCACATTTACACAGTAATCAATGCATTTTTAATCGCACTGATCGCTGTATAAATGTGAATGGTTTAAAAATAGCGCCAAAAGTATCCGATCTGTTCGCCATAATGTCGTAGTCACGATAAAAAAAAAAAAAAAAAAAAAATCGCAGATCGCCATTACTGAAAAAAATTAAAAATGCCATAAAAAACTATCCATTTTGTAGACGCTATAACTTTTGCGCAAACCAAACGCTTATTGCGATTTTTTACCAAAAATATGTAGAATACATATCGGCCTAAACTAAGGGAAAAAAAAGGTTTTTTATATATTTTTTGGGGATATTATAGCAAAAAAAAAAAAAAAAAAAAAAAGTGTTTTTCTCAAAATTGTCACTCTTTTTTGTTTGTAGCGAAAAAAATAAAAACCGCAGAGGTGATCAAATACCACCAAAAGAAAGCTCTATGTGGGAAAAAGGACGTCAATTTTGTTTGGGAGCCACGTCGCACGACCGCGCAACTGTCAGTTAAAGTGACGCAGTGCAGAACTGCAAACAACGCTCTGGTCTTTGGCCAGCCAAATGGTCTGGGGCTTAAGTGGTTAAAAACGCCTCTCCATGCTATTCTATGTGTCAATGCACACACAGTAAGTGGCATAGGCGTTTTCAAGCTGTAAAAAAAAAACAAAACAAAAAAAAAAAAAAAAACCAGGGCCATGTTCTGAGGACCGGCGTTAGAGCGGTAAAAACTGCTAAACACAGCTCAACGCTGGATACAGTGCAACCCCCCATACACACATCCCCCCCCCCAAGTGAATGTATAATCACAAAAAATTATTGCGCTATCTTGAAAAAATCTAAAGACGAAGCAGCTACATACGAATGTGACAAAAATTCATGAACAGGAAGTAGAAATGTAGCGCTAGTGAAACCAGTGCAAAAAACGGTGTTAAAATGTGAAAAATATATGAATAAACCTATGAAATAAAAAATGCAGTCAACAAAAAAATAAAAAAAGTAAGTCCCAATGAGTGATAAATCTCGAGTCAGTCCCAAAGGGTGATATATAAACCACAGGTGAAGAATGGTTCATATAGGGGCCACGAGCACATCAGACTGAAAATTTCTTCATACAGCAAGTCAGGAACACCAGGTATAATGTTGACAGTAGGTATCACAAAAGAAAGTAAATGGGTACTCTTACCGGAACCAGTGGACCTGGATGTCAGCGACACCAGATCAAACGAGCATGAAGCGGGAATCTCGATGTAGGCAGGAACAGTTCGAAGTGTCCTTAAGTAGTCAGCATTATACCTGGTGTTCCTGACTCACTGTATGAAAAAATTTTCTGTCTGATGTGCTCCTGGCCCCTATATGAACCATTCTTCACTTGTGGCTTATATATCACCCTTTGGGACTGACTCACTTGAGATTTATCACTCATTGGGGCTTATTTTTTTGTTGACTGCATTTTTTATTTCATATGTTTTTCACATTTTAACACCATTGTTTACACCGTTTTTTCACTGGTTTCACTAGCGCTACATTTCTACTCACCCCCCCAAGAGAATACCAGACCCTTATCCGAGCATGCAACCCAGCGGGCCAGGAAAGGGGGAAGCGTGCACCCCCTGTGACGTCAACGTCCCATCATGCCACGGGTGGTGACATCACAAGGGGCATGGCCTCCGCATGACGTCACCAGGTGGCCCCATCCCATGGTTATATAGTAATGGCACACGGCAGACCCAGCATTACAGTGGGAGAGCATCGGTTGAACATCAGAGGAAGAACAGAGTGAGAAGACAGTGTAGAGAGGAGAACCGGCAGAGTGAGAAGACAGCGCCGAGAGGAGAACCGGGAGAGAAGACAGCGCAGAGAGGAGAACCGACAGAGGAAGAAGACAGCGGAGGGAGAAGAAATGCCGGAGCTGCTTAAATTACTTTATAAAAAAAAAACCTGTGTACCATATACTCATTTGCATAGGGTGGGCAGCTGGGATCTGGGGGGCCCCCTTGGGGCTTCCAGATTCCAATAAGCCCCCTGCCCGCAGATCCGACAACCACCAGCCAGGGTTGTCAGGGAGAGGCCCTTGTCCCCACCCCCCCTTTCCTGGCCTGCCGGGCTGCGTGCTTGAATAAGGGTCTGGTATGCTCTTGGTGGGGAACCCCACGCCAGTGTTTTTTTCCCCATTTTGGCAAGAGTTCCCCTTTAAGATCCTCAGCGCACAAGCAGCACCGCAAGGATTAAGAGCCAACTTGTGGCGCAACTTCTGTTCAAATCAATGGGTTCTCATAGGGTACCACTGACTTTGAAGAGGCAGAGAAACTCTGCTAAAAGCTAGTGTGGCTAAACATGCAACACCAATGCAAAAAGCTACTAAAAGCACTTTTTTACAGCCACTTTTTCCTGGCGTTGGTAGTAGCTTTGCAACTTGTTTTTTTCTAACTCCCTGTGTGCATGAGGCCTAAACATCGGCTTATACGTCAGCAATGTAAATTTGCATACAATGTGTCCATGTCTGTGGGTACCAGGGAGCTTTGGTGTCTTATTTACCTAAACCGAAGGTATGAACAGGATGTGTAGTAGCTGCAATTACACAACAAATCCATTTTATATATGTTCACATTAACTACCCTGTATACACATTCAATTATCAACACAAATTAGATTTTTACAGCAATCACTTGGTAGGAGCAAGTAGGCTTTGAGAAATTCTCTTGTGTGCAGTTCCCTATGGCTGATGGTCCCAGCAGCAGTGTCAATGTAGGGGTAAAGGCAAAACATGTCACCGATACAAAAAAATAAAACGTTTAAGTACAGTTAAAAACGTCATGCAAATAGATTTAAATTGATATTACTAGCATTCGGTTTATTAAGCAACCTAAGATCACTTTGTTAATCTAAACAGGAATGTTACCATCTTCCTAAACTATAACTAAAAATACTTAAAAATGCTACGAGCAGCAACCTTGCATTTCTGTTAACATGACTAAAACAAAGCATTAAAATACAGGCTTGTATTCTAAAATAAAAAACAATCCTTAATCTTGAGGATATAAAAATAACTTATTAGATGAATTGGTCTACCTCTTGTGCATTTAACAAAATCAACTTAAAATAAGATCTTGGCATAGCTGAAAAAAGTCCATTACTAAAATTGGTAACATATTACCTATATATGCTCTCTCTTGTTCACGGCTGAGTCCTGGGGGTATAACTGTTGGCATCCCAGGAATTATTGTCTTCTGGTCTGGGGTTTCATCATTCCAGCGACTGCGTTTTCGCTTGCGTGAAAAATCTGCAGATTGTGCACATGTGTGAGCTACTTTGCAGCGTTACAAAAAAGTTAATTTTATTCTTAACATTTATACATAATACAAGACAGGAATATGTGCATTATTATAGTTTTATTTTGGTATAGCAAGGTGGTTAGAACTGGTCACGTTTTTAATTCTTGTCCTGGCATCATGAGAAGCACAGAAAAACCTTTGTCACAGACAAATGAAAACCTAACATGTTTAATCTTCACAGGAATTAGGTTCTAAAAAGACAATGTCAACTTGACTATTTGGGACAAAATGAGTCTTTGCAAAAAGGCACCATGACCACCTGTACGTCTGACACCTTCTCAGGTACCCCATGTTGCAGCACACTGCAATGCATTGTAGGTAATGCACAGGTGATCCAGCAGATCTGATTCTGGGTCTACTGTGGAGCATAAATTTTTAGACTCCACAATTCACCACCATTAAAGTGATAAAGTCTATTTATATTAGCATGTTACAATAACAAACATGTTACACGTACCTGCTCTGTGAAGTGGTTTGCACAAAGCAGCCTGGATCCTCCTCAGGTCCCTCGCCGACGCTCCTGGCCCCACCCTCTTGTCGCGTGCCCTCACAGCAAGTAGCTTGCTATGGGGGCACCCAGGCCAAGCCGCAGCTGTGTGCCCATCCAGACACGGAGATGCGGTTCAATGTACACTGCTATATATCTTTGGTAAAAATAACCCAAATTAGTGGATATTATTTGGTCTGTGTGAAAGTAAGGCTGGGTTCACACTGGTCCGACAAAGGCTCCGACATTGGGAGCTCATGTCGCATGACGTGTGAAATTTAATGTTTCCCTATGGGAGCCGTCCTAACTGGTCCGACACAAGTCGTTCCGACTTTATAAATGCTCCCTGTACTACTTTGGTCCGACTTTGATCCTACTTCAGCCTATTGACTATCATTGAAGTCGGATCAAAGTCGGATTGCCGTCTTGCATGATCCGACTTCGGCACGCGACTTGTGCTCAGATGTTCTTGAGGGGGAACTCCGCGCCAAATTTTAAATAAAAAACCGGCATGGGTTCCCCCTCCAAGAGCATACCAGGCCCTTGGGTCTGGTATGGACCTTGAGGGGAATCCCCTACGCCGATAAAAACGGCGTGGGGGTCCCCCCCAATCCATACCAGACCCTTTATCCGAGCACGCAGCCCGGCCGGACAGGAATGGGGGTGGGGACGAGCGAGCGCCCCCCCCCCTCCTGAACCGTACCAGGCTGCATGCCCTCAACATGGGGGGTTGGTGCCTTGGGGGAGGGGGCGCGCTGCGGCCCCCCACCCCAAAGCACCTTGTCCCCATGTTGATGAGGACAAGGGCCTCTTCCCGACAACCCTGGCCGTTGGTTGTCGGGGTCTGCGGGCAGAGGGCTTATCGGAATCCAGGAGCCCCCTTTAATAAGGGGGCCCCCAGATCCCGGCCCCCCACCCTATGTGAATGAGTATGGGGTACATGGTACCCCTACCCATTCACCTAGGGAAGTGTCAAAAAAAAAAAAACACAGTACACAGGTTTCAAAATTAATTTATTGGGCAGCTCCGGTATCTTCTTCCGACTTCTCCCGGTGTTCCGCCTCTTCTCCCGGGCCCCGCCGCTATCTTCTTCCAGCTCTATTGCCAGCGAGGGGCCCGGTCTGCTGCCGCTGTCTTGCCGCTTCTTCTCTTCATCTCTTCTTCCGATGTTGACACGACGCTCTCCCCGGCTGGAATGCTCTCTGTGCGCTCTGCTCTGACTTATATAGGCGGTGACCCCGCCCCCTTATGCCGTCACAGTCTCTGGGCATGCTGGGACTGTGACGGCATAAGGGGGCGTGGTCATCTGGTGATGACCACGCCCCCTAAAACGTCACAGTCCCAGCATGCCCAGGGACTGTGACGGCATAAGGGGGCGGGGTCACCACCTATATAAGTCAGAGCAGAGCGCACAGAGAGCATTCCAGCCGGGGAGAGCGTCGTGTCAACATCGGAAGAAGAGATGAAGAGAAGAAGCGGCAAGACAGCGGCAGCAGACCGGGCCCCTCGCTGGCAATAGAGCTGGAAGAAGATAGCGGCGGGGCCCGGGAGAAGAGGCGGAACACCGGGAGAAGTCGGAAGAAGATACCGGAGCTGCCCAATAAATTAATTTTGAAACCTGTGTACTGTTTTTTTTTTTATTGACACTTCCCTAGGTGAATGGGTAGGGGTACCATGTACCCCATACTCATTCACATAGGGTGGGGGGCCGGGATCTGGGGGCCCCCTTATTAAAGGGGGCTCCCAGATTCCGATAAGCCCCCCGCCCGCAGACCCCGACAACCAACGGCCAGGGTTGTCGGGAAGAGGCCCTTGTCCTCATCAACATGGGGACAAGGTGCTTTGGGGTGGGGGGCCGCAGCGCGCCCCCTCCCCCAAAGCACCAACCCCCCATGTTGAGGGCATGCGGCCTGGTACGGTTCGGGGGGGGGGGGCTCGCTCGTCCCCACCCCCATTCCTGTCCGGCCGGGCTGCGTGCTCGGATAAGGGTCTGGTATGGATTGGGGGGGACCCCCACGCCATTTTTATCGGCGTAGGGGGTTCCCCTCAAGGTCCATACCAGACCCAAGGGCCTGGTATGCTCCTGGAGGGGGAACCCATGCCGGTTTTTTATTTAAAATTTGGCGCGGAGTTCCCCCTAAAGATTCATACCAAACACAGTGCCGGGCTTTGGCGGGGATCCAAGTCGGATCCCCGTTCATTGAAAGTCGGACACATGCCGGCTTCATGTCGCAGGGCAAAGTCGGATCCAAAGTAGGACGGCTGTCGTGTCGCACCAGTGTGAACCCAGCCTTAGAGTCTACAAGCTGTGGTTCAAATCATAAAAAATTGATCACACCTGATGTACTGGTGGCCTATCATTTTTTGCGACCTGAACAAGCCAGGAAAGTACAAAATACCCCCCAAATGACCCCTTTTTTGAAAGTAGACATTCCAAGGTATTTAGTAAGATGCATGGTGAGGTTTTTGATGTTGTAATTTTTTCCCCACAATTCTTTGCAAAATGAAGATTCTCCCCCCCCCCCCCCCCCCCCCCCCACAAAATTGTCATTGTAATAGGTTATTTCTCTCACATGGCATATGTATACCACAAATGACGCCCCAAAATACATTCTGCTACTCCTCCTAAGTATGGCGATACCACACGTGTGGGACTTTCACAGCCTAGCCACATAGAGAGGCCTAACATGCATAAATCTAACTTGTTGACTACCTATTATACTTTTGAAGGCCCTGGAGCACCAGGACAATGGAAATGCCCACAAAATGACCCCATTTTGGAAATCTAACACCACAACGTATAATCTATGAGGCATGATGAGTCTTTTGAACAGTTCATTTTTTTCCAGAAGTTTTTGGAAAATGTGCGAAAAAAATGAAAACGCATTTTATTTTTTAACAAAGTTGTCCATTTATAAGATATTTCCAACACATTGCATGTACATAGCAACAATTACACCCCAAAATACATTCTGCTACTCCTGAGTATGGCGATACCACATGTGAGACTTTCACACAGCCTGGCCACATACAAGGAACATATAGCATGCACATACCAAGAATTACACCACAAAATACAGTCTGCTGAGCAAAGGGTAAACAAAAGATTACCTGTGGTTTTAGTAGCGGTTGCCCACAGGAGGATAGCACTGGTCCAGGCAGCAGGCAGGGACTTGGTCAGCAAAAGCGAACGCAATTGTCCAGGCAACAGGCAGGAATACTGTCCATAGTCAGTACAGGAAGCAGGCAGGGATACTGTTCATATACAGTCAAGGTCAGTGAAGGCAGAGATTGTCAGAAGTGCCAAAATATTGGTCCTGGTAGTAGGCAGGAACATTGTCCATGTGGTGTGGTCTGTTCATGCAACAGGCAGAGGCATGATGGCATAGGTCCTACAAGCAGCAGGGTCTCGTTCAGGACAGAATGGGGACAGGGGTAGAGGACTTCTCCCACCCAAATCTCTTTGAAGCCTCTGAATCTCCAGACACAAATCTAGAAAAAAAAAAAAAAAAAATAGTTTTCTTCATCCAGAAAAACAATTCTGGAGCCCCTCACATATGTGAGACCCCTGTGTTATGAATCCCACTAGTCCAGTGGCAGGGTACAAGATTAGTCCAAGAGGCAGGCAAAAAGCATGGTCAAACAGTCCAGGGTCAGTTCCAGATCAGGCAGAGGTATGTACAGAATCAGTAGGCAGAATCAGTAGGCAGAAGCATCGTCAAATAAAAAGCCAGGGTCAGTTCCAGATCAGGCAGAGGTATGAACAGAATCGGTAGGCAGAAGTGTGGTCGAATAACAAGCCAGGGTCAGCTACAGAGCGAGTAGAGGCATAAGGGGTGTGAAAGTAAATGGCAGGAAGCGAGGGTTACGTTTACCATACTTCACTAATAATTTAGTGAAGTATGGTAACGGCGGGAACAGTCAACTATGCAGAGGCCTGATTGGGAAGGACATTGGGGACAATAAAAAGTGGTGTCTCTTAACTCCTTCTCTGGTGCACGCCCGGCATTTTTTCCTGATGTTTTTGGCCTGTTGGTCTGGGAGGGGTTTTTTTTTTTTTTTTTTTGGCCGGAAATTGGTCTCAGAGAGTCTGCTAATCACAACGTATCGAATGGTTTCTGGTGGGCCGTTCGGGAATACAAGGGCAGTGGTTATTTCCTCCTGGTAGCCAAGGAATGATTTGGGGCTTTCAGTGGATTTGTGATAGATAACATAGCTGTTGTATATGGCCAAATTAAACAAATAAATTGAAACTGTTATACCACTGGTATGTTCGCCTTGTGACAAGGTAGGGTTTGAGCATTTGGTCGTTGAAATAGACAACCCCTATGAACATATTGTATTCGTGGATACATGTTGGTTTTTGGATTGGTCCATTCCTCCTGGTGATCTCAACGAATGTATTGTTGTGGATCGAAGAAAGCACATATACATCCCTTCTGTCCCTCCACTTCACAGACAGAATTTCCTCATTCCGTAAATTTGCCGTCTCCCCCTTCTTAGCTTCCTGTTGATGAGGCTTTGAGGAAAGCCCTTCCGGTTCGTCCTCAAGGTGCCACATGTTGGAGTGTTCTTTCAGTGAAGGTTGTGGAACAGGGGCAAACTAGTATAAAAGTTGTCCACATACAAATACTTTCTCCAGGAGTGGGTTTATGAGTTCCCAAACGACTTTCCCGCTTGATCCGATGTAGTCTGGGCAATTAGGGGGATGTGTAGCTGGGTGTCCTTCCCTTCGTATACTATGAAGGCATGTGTATACCCTGTGGCTCGGTCGCATAATTTATAAAGCTTCATTCACCCCATAGCGGGCCCTTTTGGCAGGAATAAATTGTTTTATGCCCAGCCTGCCAGAAAATTTGACAAGAGACTCATCCACGCATATGTGTTGGTCTGGGGTAAACAACTGGGGGAAGATTTCAGAAAAATAAATAGTGGTCGAATTTTATAAAGCTCGTCAAAATTTGGGTAATTTTGGGGAGGGCACTGGGTATTATCATTATAGTGTGGGATTCTCAATCATGAGATATCTGGTTCTGGGCATCACTGAGGAAAAGATGGGCATGTGGTGGATGGGGAGGGTTGACCAATATGAACGCAATAAATTTTTTTTGGTTAGTCCCAGAATGCGAGGTCCATAAAAATTTTAAACTCATCCACTGTTAGGGCTCGCCACTCGTAGGGACGGGCATAATAGGACGTTGGGTTACATGCTATGAATTGTTGTGCACATAGGTTGCACTGGGCCACAATTGATGCTAGCATGTCCTCAGTAAAAATAAAATGGAAAAAAAATAATCAATAGGAAAAATTATGTGTCCACCTGGACTCCTGGCTGGGCAGTGAAAGGGGGAATGATAGCTTCTCCTGAATTAGGAGGAAGCCACAAGGGGTTCTGAACGGAACAGGGAAGGCTGGCATGGGATCTAACCCTTTGGGACTGAGGTGACACCCCACTGGTACATGGCCTTTGCCGAGGTACTGCGGTGCTGGTGGCCTTCGTCTGGCGGGCGGACTCTCATCCTCCTCTGAGGCTGTCAGTGTTCCACTGCTTAGGACAGGCTCGTAGTCCACGTCAGACTCAGAATCTGAATATGAGGATGAATGTGAAGCTGAGAGCTCCCCGTTGCTCTCGTCGGCCGCAAGAATATTGTACGCCTCCTCGGCTGAAAATAATCTTTTAGACATTCTTGGCACTGGCAGATGGCACCAATACGTGGCACTGGCAGATGGCACCAATACGTGGCACATGGCACCAATACGTGGCACATGGCACCAATACGTGGCACTGATGACACTGGCAGATGGCACCAATACGTGGCACTGATGACACTGGCAGATGGCACCAATACGTGGCACTGATGACACTGGCAGATGGCACCAATACGTGGCACTGATGACACTGGCAGATGGCACCAATACGTGGCACTGATGACACTGGCAGATGGCACCAATACGTGGCACTGATGACACTGGCAGATGGCACCAATACGTGGCACTGATGACACTGGCAGATGGCACCAATACGTGGCACTGATGACACTGGCAGATGGCACCAATACGTGGCACTGATGACACTGGCAGATGGCACCAATACGTGGCACTGATGACACTGGCAGATGGCACCAATACGTGGCACTGATGACACTGGCAGATGGCACCAATACGTGGCACTGATGACACTGGCAGATGGCACCAATACGTGGCACTGATGACACTGGCAGATGGCACCAATACGTGGCACTGATGACACTGGCAGATGGCACCAATACGTGGCACTGATGACACTGGCAGATGGCACCAATACGTGGCACTGATGACACTGGCAGATGGCACCAATACGTGGCACTGATGACACTGGCAGATGGCACCAATACGTGGCACTGATGACACTGGCAGATGGCACCAATACGTGGCACTGATGACACTGGCAGATGGCACCAATACGTGGCACTGATGACACTGGCAGATGGCACCGACGACAGATGGCACCGTATGGGCACCATTTGGGCTCTGATTAGCGTGTTTTCACTGTAAAATTGATTTTCACAAAACGGTTAGCACTCACGCTGCAGCACAGAGAAGCTCTCCCTCCTCACACGCGGTCTCTGTGAGGAGGGAGAGCCGGCAATGAGAGATGATCTCATATGTTTACATTTGAGATCATCTCTCATTGGACACTCGAGTGCTAAATGGCCGCTGTGATTGGCCATTTAGCATGATCTGTGATTGGCTGTGTCCAAGGGACACGGCCAACACAGAATTTCCCCACGGCGGCACGCAGAGGGGAAGTAGACAGGAGGCCGTCCAGGGATGCCCTCCCGCCAATTGAGTGCCGCGCTGTAGCCGTCTTTTGGCTATAGCGCGGACGCGAACTGGTTAATCAACTGGCTGTCTAGTAAAAGTGATTCAGGTGGCTCTACAGATGCCCAATCACTTTTGCAGGTACCAAGAAAGGCTTGTAATAGTTAAATAAAAAACCTTAAAATTAGGCAAATTTTGAAAGCAGCCACACCCCAGGAATACATGCAAACATGAGCATATGTCCCACATGCATATGTAAACCGCAATTGTAGCACATGTGAGATATTGCCACGAGTAAGAGCAATCATGCAAAGACTATGGTTCATACTTAACTCTAAACTGATAACCTGAAAAAGCATCGCCTATGAAAACTTTGGGTACCATAGTTGTCGCCATTTCTCGGTTGCATGCAATTGAGTCGACTTGTTTAGCATCTCTCTACTCAACATCTTATATTGTACCAAAAATCTGGTATTGTGTGTGCACTAAACTTTAGTATACTTTTTCCTGAAAATTTGTGTTTGATACCAGGCTGTGCTAATGGGTTGACAAAAAATTGCTACCATTTTACTCTTCAGTAGGGCTGCAACTATTTTCATAATAGATTTAGTTGGCCGATTGTTTCGCTTAATCGAATAACCTTAAAGTGTGGTGTTCATCGTAAGTTAATATGTAAAGTTTAAAAAAAAAAAAAAAAAAAGGCAATTTATTAACTACACAGTTGTGCTCATAAGTTTACATACCCTGGCAGAATTTGTTTTCTTGGCTATTTTTCAGAGAATATGAACGATAACAAACATTTTTCACTCATGGTTAGTGATTGGCTGAAGCCATTATCATCAACTGTGTTTACTCTTTAAATCATAATGGCAACAGAAACTACCCAAATTACCCTGATCAAAAGTTTACATACCCTGGTGATTTTGGCCTGACAACATGCACACAAGTTGACAAAAAGGGGTTTGAATGGCTAATAGGTAACCACCCTCACCTGTGATCTGGTTGCTAGTAATAAGTGTGTGTGGTCAATGAGTTTATGGACTCCTGACAGACCCTTGCATCTTTCATCCAGTGCTGCACTGACGTTTCTGGATTCTGAGACATGGGGAAAGCAAAAGAATTGTCAAAGGATCTGCGGGAAAAGGTAGTTGAACTGTATAAAACAGGAAAGGGATATAAAAAGATAAACAAGGAATTGAGAATGGCAATCAGCAGAGTTCAAACTCTAATCAAGAAGTGGAAAATAAGGGGTTCTGTTGAAACCAAACCATGGTCAGGTAGACCAACTAAAATTTCAGCCACAACTGCCAGGAAAATTGTTCGGGATGCAAAGAAAAACCCACAAATAACTTCAGGTGAAATACAGGACTATGAAAACATGTGGTGTGGCGGTTTCAAGATGCACAATAAGGAAGCACTTGAAGAAAGATGGGCTGCATGGTGGAGTCGCCAGAAGAAAGCCATTACTGCGCAAATGCCACAAACTATCCCGCTTACAATACGCCAAACAGCAGAGTCAAGCCCCAAATCTTCAGGCACAAAGTCATTTGGAGTGATGAGACCAAAATTGAGCTTTTTGGCTACAAGCATAAACGCTACAGGGTATACACAACTTGAGGAGTCAACAAGGCATATGATGAAAGGTACACCATTCCTACTGTAAAACACAGGGGTGGATCACTGATGCTTTGGGGATGTGTGAGTTACAAAAGGCACAGGAAATTTGGTCAAAATTGATGGCAAGATGAATGCAGTATGTTATCACTGGAGGAACATTTGCATTCATCAGCCAGGAAGCTGCGCATGGGACGTACTTGGACATTCCAACATGACAATGATCCAAAAGACAAGGCCAAGTTGACCTGTCATTGGCTACAGCAGAATAAAGTGAATGTTATGGAGTGGCTATTCCAGTCTCCTGACCTCAATATCATTGAGCCACTCTGGGGAGATCTCAAACGTGCAGTTCACGTAAGACAGCCCAAGAATTTACAGGAACTGGATGCTTTTTGCCAAGAGGAATGGGCAGCTTTACCATCCGAGACGATAAAGAGCCTCATCCACAAATGACTTGAAGCTGTCATTGATGTTAAAGGGGCAATACATGGTATTAAGAACTGGTATCGCTCCCGCTGGGCAATCGTATCGGCTCAAAAGTGGTCAAAAGTTGAAGCGACGCAAGGCAATGTCGTTTCCTCCAGGGGAGCCAATCTGCCTTAATACAACTGCGGCGGCTGGTCGGGAAGGGGTTAAACGGCATTCTGTCATTCAGCGAATGTACAAAGATTTTTCGTGTATGTATTCTTGTCTGAAAATCGATAGGCGTATGGCCAACATAAGGCTTGGTTCACACTTATGCAGTTTGCTTTTGATTTGTTTCTGCAGTACTTTTTGCTGTGCGTTGTGTTTTTACACACGTGATTTTGTAGCAATTTGTGGTTTGCACTTTAGCCAATTTTTTGTTGGGCAGATGAAACCACAAATCACGGCAAAAACTCACTACATGCTTTTCTGTAGCTTCTCCACTGAAGTTTGTTGAACCAAAAAAAAAAAAAAAAAAGCACAGTTTTGCATTGAAAAAATAAAAGTCTTTGACCCTTTCAAAAATATGCAGCGAGCGGCAAAAAAAAAAAAAAAAAAAAAGCATAGATGTGAACGTGTCCCATAGGACAAAATGAACTTTGTTTTTATGAACTTTTCAAAGCACCAAAAAACACGCAGTATGCTTTTTGTATCACCTACAGTACCTGACCGCGAGATTGTGTTTCCAGTGCGATACCATCGCGCTGGTTCTCGGCGACAGGGTACTGTGAATGTCGCGCTGGCTCGCTCATCGGGAAAGGAAAACGTTGTTTTCCTCCCGCGATGAGTGACAGGCAGCGCTGACAGCTGTCTAGTATGAATCCTGAGGCGGGAACACCGCGCCAAATTTTAAATGAAAAAACCGGCGTGGGTTCCCCCCTCGGGGGCATACCAGGCCCTTAGGTCTGGCGTGGATTGTAAGGGGAACCCCCTATGCCGAAAAATCGGCGTGGGGGTCCCCCCCAAATCCATACCAGACCCTTATCCGAGCACGCAGCCCGGCCGGCCAGGAAGGGGGGTGGGGACGAGCGAGCGCCCCCCCCCCCCCTCCTGGGCTGTACCAGGCCGCACGCCCTCAACATGGGGGGGTGGGTGCCTTGGGGGAGGGGGGCGCCCTGCGGCCCCCCCACCCCAAAGCACCTTGTCCCCATGTTGATGAGGACAAGGGCCTCTTCCCGACAACCCTGGCCGTTGGTTGTCGGGGTCTGCGGGCGGGGGGCTTATCGGAATCCGGGAGCCCCCCCCTTAATAAGGGGGCCCCCAGATCCCGGCCCCCCACCCTGTGTGAATGAGTTTGGGGTACATGGTACCCCTACCCATTCACCTAGGCAAAAGTGTCAATATAAAAAAAACACACTACACAGGTTTTAAGAATAATTTATTAGTCAGCTCCGGGGTCTTCTTCCGACTTCGGGGGGTCTCCTTCCGACTTCTCCCGGTGTTCGGCCTCTTCTCCCGGGCCCCGCCGCTATCTTCTTCCAGCTCTATTGCCAGCGAGGGGCCCGGTCTGCTGCCGCTGTCTTGCCGCCGCTGTCTCGCCGCCGCTTCTCTTCTTTTCTTCTTCCCCGATGTTGATACGACGCTCTCTCCGGCTCGAATGCTGTGTGCGAGCTGCGAAGCCATTTATATAGGCGGTAACCCCGCCCCCTTACGACGTCATGGTCCCAGCATGCGCAGGGACTCTGGCGTCATAAGGGGGCGTGGCCCCAGAGTCCCTGCGCATGCTGGGACCATGACGTCGTAAGGGGGCGGGGTTACCGCCTATATAAATGGCTCCGCAGCTCGCACACAGCATTCGAGCCGGAGAGAGCGTCGTGTCAACATCGGGGAAGAAGAAAAGAAGAGAAGAAGCGGAGAGACAGCGGCGGCGGCGAGACAGCGGCGGCAAGACAGCGGCAGCAGACCGGGCCCCTCGCTGGCAATAGAGCTGGAAGAAGATAGCGGCGGGGCCCGGGAGAAGAGGCCGAACACCGGGAGAAGTCGGAAGGAGACCCCCCGAAGTCGGAAGAAGACCCCGGAGCTGACTAATAAATTATTCTTAAAACCTGTGTAGTGTGTTTTTTTTATATTGACACTTTTGCCTAGGTGAATGGGTAGGGGTACCATGTACCCCAAACTCATTCACACAGGGTGGGGGGCCGGGATCTGGGGGCCCCCTTATTAAGGGGGGGGCTCCCGGATTCCGATAAGCCCCCCGCCCGCAGACCCCGACAACCAACGGCCAGGGTTGTCGGGAAGAGGCCCTTGTCCTCATCAACATGGGGACAAGGTGCTTTGGGGTGGGGGGGCCGCAGGGCGCCCCCCTCCCCCAAGGCACCCACCCCCCCATGTTGAGGGCGTGCGGCCTGGTACGGCCCAGGAGGGGGGGGGCCGCTCGCTCGTCCCCACCCCCCTTCCTGGCCGGCCGGGCAGCGTGCTCAACATGGGGACAAGGTGCTTTGGGGTGGGGGGGCCGCAGGGCGCCCCCCTCCCCCAAGGCACCCACCCCCCCATGTTGAGGGCGTGCGGCCTGGTACGGCCCAGGAGGGGGGGGGGGCGCTCGCTCGTCCCCACCCCCCTTCCTGGCCGGCCGGGCTGCGTGCTCGGATAAGGGTCTGGTATGGATTTGGGGGGGACCCCCACGCCGATTTTTCGGCATAGGGGGTTCCCCTTACAATCCACGCCAGACCTAAGGGCCTGGTATGCCCCCGAGGGGGGAACCCACGCCGGTTTTTTCATTTAAAATTTGGCGCGGTGTTCCTGCCTCAGGATTCATACTAGACAGCTGTCAGCGCTGCCTGTCACTCATCGCGGGAGGAAAACAACGTTTTCCTTTCCCGATGAGTGAGCCATCTCGGCGCTGGCTCCTGCGACGGGGCTCGTAGGTGTCAAATCTCGCCGAGAAGTGCGGCGAGATTGACACAATATCGCGGTCACCTACTGTATCTTAAAGTGGTTGTAAACTCTGACAACTTTGTCCCATGTAAATCAGCATTAAAAACCCTAATAAACAATGCTTGTAGATATAGCCTTACTTGCTTAGTATTATTGTAATCCTTTTTGTTCTTTAGAAATACTTCACTGAGCATGCCCAGATCTCCCCTGATTTACGGCACACTCTGTACTTATCCGTCTATTATCAGATCTTCCTACGGCACAACTCTGAAATCCCACGAGACTGCATAATCACTCAGAGCTTCATACTACACCCCATGTGACATCATATGCAGTGTAAACTTGGGCATCGGACAGGATTACTGCAGCTTTATCAGCTGAAGCCGATAAGACTGACACAGGCAAACACTAGATAGTAGGCACAGGTAAATACTATGAAATAAAACAAGTCAGCTATGAGCAGTGAAACAGGGTTGCCATAGAAACGCTAGATTGAGAAGGAGGCTTGGTTTACAGTACAGGAAGTGCTCAATGTAAACTCTACTGTGGACTCAGAAAACAATACTTAAGATGGCACTGCCTAACCCCTGGAAATAAGTTTTATAAAGTTTCTTTAAACAGTAATATGTGATTTGGACAGGGTTACAGTGGCTATAGTTTGATAATTACTTATTATAATGAACTAAATGAAAAGCAGCATCAGAGTGGGAGAGTTTACTTCCTCTTTAATGGGGTTAAAAAAAAATAAATAAATAAAATTAGCCCTTTATGGCACTTTCACAATGAGGCGCTGGCCGCGTTAGCGTCGCTAAATTTAGCAGCTCTTTTCACCCCCGCTAGCTAAAAAGGGTTAAAAGCACCGCTGTGGAAGTGCTTTGTCAGCGCTGTCTATCGATTTCAATGGCAGAGGCGGTTAAGGAGCGCTAAATACAACACTCCAGCACCACCCCAAAGATGCTGCTTGCAGGACATTTTTCCTGTCAAAGCACCGCCCCAGTGTGAAAGCACCCAGGCTCACACACTGGGGCTGCAGAAGAGGCAGTTTACAGGTGCTATTTTTAGCGCAAATCGCCTGTAAAACGCCTCAGTGTGAAAGTGGCCTTGTAGTACAAAAAGAGCAGATAATCGCTACTATAAAGGGGTTCATTTATACTGTGAAATAAAATATATATATATATATATATATATATATATATATATATATATATATATATATATATATATATATTAAAAACACCCAGAAGTAGGATATATTGGGCATTTTAACTAGGAGTCAGACAAGAAGCTATATGAAGGGTGACAGGGAGATAAAAATCTTTTATATTAAAAGTAGTACTAAACACAGACTTTTTCATGGATATGATCATTTTAAATACAATGCACAATACTAGTAACAGTCTACTTTGAATGTAATTGCAATGCTTTATATTACATCCAGTCTATCACCCTCCACCTTCTCTGGGTTCAGATGCTGATCTTACCGGCACAGTTTTTAAAAAAAATAAATAAAAAAAATAATCCCTTTAAACGCACGTTATACTTACCTGCTCTGTGCAATGTTTCTGCACAGAGCAGCCCTGATTCTTTTCTTCTGGGATCCCCCACCAATGCTTTTGGCTCCTATAGCCTTCAGAGTGCCCCAATAGCAAGCTATAGAGTGCCCCTCTAGCAAAGTAAAAAAACTTCTGCCTTTAGACCCCTTTCACACCGAGCCGCCTATAGCGTCGGCGGTAAAGTCGGATTTGCGGAGCATTTCGGCCCCTAGCGGGACGCATTTACCCCCATTAGTGGCCGGGAAAGGATTAAAACCGCCCGCAATGCGCCGCAATAGCGGCGTTTTGCCGGCGGTATCCCAGCGCTGCCCCATTGATTTCAATTGGGAGCAGCGGTGGAGGAGCGTTAAACACACCACTCCTTCACAGCTCCAAAGAAGCTGCTGACAGGACTTTTCCTGACACCCTGCCAGCGCAGCGCTCTGGTGTGAAATCCCTCGGGCTTTCACACTGGAGACAATGCTGCAGCTGTTTGAGGGCGGATTGCAGGTGCTATTTTTAACGCTATAGCGCCTGCAAAACGCCCTCGGTGTGAAAGGGGTCTTAGAACCATTTGCTTCCTGCCCAAGACTACATGTCCCTTGAGGCATTGCTCCTCTCACATTCACATGTTCTCAGGCACTTACTGACATGCAAGGACGGTGTACGTGTGTGCTTCACTGTTTGTAAACAAATAATGCATTCTGTATGCAGGCCAACTAATCGATTATGAAAATAGTTGCCAACTATTTTCATAATCGATTAGTTGTTTTGGCCCTACTCTTCGGGGCCTCTGCTTTCAGAAAATATGTTATGGGGTTGTAACTTTTGTGATTTTAATATGCAAAAAAAATACATTTCCCCATTAGCAAGTGGTTAAAAATCTAGATTTCATTATAGTTTGCAGGGTGACTAAAAAGCGATTAAAAAATCTAATGCTTTGAGTGTTTTCTGTTTAGGACACATTAACAATTTTGTTTATTCAGCATGAAATGGAGCTTAGTTATGTGGCATGAGGCTGTATATTCTGCAAAATTTACATTTTTGGTAAATTAATTCAATGAATCCAAGCTCACTAGTGAACGCCAACATGTGGATCTGAATCCATGTCTGTCAGGAAGTCTCATATGACTGCACTGGCCGTCAGAGTACTTAACCTGTGAGCTGTTGTGGCTTCACTTTAAATAAAAGGATATTTATACCTTCTTTTGGACAAAAGAGCTTTACTGATAGAAATCATTTGGATGTATTTCACCAAACCTTCCCCAATGAAAAAGGGAAACTAGTCAGACACCCTTTTTTGCAAGATGCTTCGGCTGACCAACCCTTTTAACCACAGGGTCCTAAGCATGTGTTTTAGCACAAGCGCAAGGCGAGACGCCTGGTGGATAGGGTCTTTTATGGCATCTATGGCAAAACATAGCGTCATTGCAATTATGCATCTTTATTGATGCTGGAAATCGCAGCGTCTACTGCTGGTACTTTCCAACCTTTGTGAATTTTTCCTCCATGACAGAGAACTGAGAAACTCTTTGGAGGGAAAAAATGCTTATCCAGATGATCCCATTCAGCATAAATAAGTGCTGTAAGGGCTCTTTCACACGGGGCGGATCAGTGATGATCCGCCCCGTGAACACCCGCTTGCTCAGCGGTGATCGCTCCGCCGATCCCCGCTGAGCAGGAAGATGACAGGTCCTTCGCTGCACACTGTGCAGCGACGGACCTGTCAGAGCGCCGCTCTCCCCTATGGGGGATCAGATGATGATGGACCGTAGTGTCTGTCGTCACCTGATCCGATAACGGATGGAAAAGTAGGGTTTTCCTCCGTTACACTTTTCGTATCGGAGCGGGTCGGATGTTAGCGGACATGTCACCGCTGACATCCGACGCTCTATAGGGATACATGCATGTCCGTTTTTCATGCGAAAACAGAAGGATGAAAAACAAACATACGGATCCCCCGTGTGAAAGAGCCCTAAAAGGTTTTTTTTTTTTTTAAAAACACCAAAGAAGGGACCTGGACTTTCAGCTTACTCTGTTAGGGAGTAGTATAAAAAGTGGAATGAACCACCTCTAAGTTTGTACCATCAATCTGTCAGATTGTGAGGTTGCATAAGGTTCATCAACTGTTTCCTCCGCAGAGGAAAATTTGGCTTGTTTTTCCCTGTGATCACCTGAGGATAAACACCTCATCCTGTGCCCACTGCTCCCTTGGAAAAAGGGGTTTGAGGTGGGGGGAGAGGGATCTAGCATGCTTCCTATCCTCTTGGATGGAGAATACAATTAAAGCCGCTAATCTTCCTTCTAAGCCCAACAGGGCAGAGGAAAATGCATCTTCAGTCACATACACAGGGGCTGAAGTGTGAGAAGCAGTTGCCCCACCAATTGCTTCCAATGACTCACCCTGGCTTGCCATGTCAGGTATCTCTGGAGAGGATGACAGTGTGGAGGCATGACTGGAGTTCCCAGCGCCTGGGGGTGGAATCCTTGGTACCTTTGTGGTACACTGGAAATCAAATGTGCCAAGCACAACAGCAGAGGCACTTTAACAAATTATAGTAATTGCTGAATAGTTTTAGCAAAAGAAAACAATGTCACCATAAGGATCAGCCTTTGATGCTGAGTACCATAATATTTCCTGTGCTGAAAATGCCTGTTTACACACCTTTACATGCCCAGCGCTCCTGTGTCTTAGTGTGACAGACTTCTGTCTTCAGCATATGAACTGAGAGCGTCTGTGTTAAGCCTCAGGTGAGAACCTGATTACACATTAGTGTCAGCTGCTACCGCACCTCTCCAAGGAGAGGGGAGGGGAATTTTTATCAGCAGTGTTTGTTAGGCTCCTAGTTTTAAAGGAAGACTTCACTTTTTACAAAAAAATGCAAATGGCTGGCTTTGTATGTTCATAAACTACTGCTGTAACCCCTTTAGATCCCTCAGAAGAGGAACACCATCTGTTCAATTAGGAACTCCCGTCTGGCTGCAGGGACCACACCCGCTGCTATAGCCAGACACAGAGCTGCTGAAAAAGGCATCTTACTAGGTAAGTGTAATATACTCCCTCTAGAGGAGACATTTTAAAAGGCAGTTATACATTTTATATATACCTGTATTTTTTGGAGAAAAAGGCATAGGTGGACTTTTTACAGTTCCTAGGCTTCTCCCCTTACCTTATCCTCGCTGCAGGATACTGCTGATTTAACAGACAGATCCAACTTTCACCCATCACGGCGGACAGCGTAGTTAAACCTTCAAAGACTGGGGCCCTTTTTAATAGGGGTTCCGCTCCTTTGGACCTGTATAGCACCCCTCAGGAACAACCTTAGGTAATATGAAAAACCAAAGAGTCCTGGTTACTAGGGTCCAGCTCTCAAAGAGAAGCTTACAGGCAAAACCTCATTCTTCAATGCGAGGCCCAGGTACCATCCTATGGCCTCAGTGGCGAGGATGGATCCAGTTGGAGGTTTTTTAAATTCAGCATGGATCCCTCCCTGGAGCTCCTCAGAGCACATCTTCATTCGTGACCAACACCTTAGACACTGGCGAAAAAACTGAGGACTCCTGGAAGGAGGAGGGGTTATATAGGGGAGTCAACTTCCTGTATTGGTTTTAACAGTGTCAACACCTGAAGGTAGGCCCATAACCCACTAATTAATTACTTGAGGCTATGTGTCCTATGATGTACAATAAAGAAATACCCTTACTTGAATCGTATCTAGGATCAGACCTAAATACTTTAGACTGAGCTGGTCTCAAGGTTGACTTTTCGGTATTTATGATCCAGCTTAAGATTTCCAAATACCGCACTGTGCATGTTATGCTCTGTTCTACAGCCTGTAGCAAGTGATCTCTGAGCAGGTCGTCGTCCAGATACCCGAGCACCAAGATCCCTTGGGCCCTTAAAAGACCCAGTAGTGGTGATAGGACCTTTGTGAACACCTGTGGAGCAGTGGCAAGCCCGAAGTGTAGAGCCACAAACTGAAAACGACATTTCTCTACTGCAAATCGCAGGAACCTCTGATAAGGCTGAAAGAAAGGTACATGTAAATTAGGGGTGCTGAAATTAATCGTTGCATTGCGATTCGGGTGTCCCCGATGCGGCATCGATGCATAAGGACCGGAAAATCTATTGCGGGTGACGCCATGACGACTAGCCCCGCCCCTCCCGGGAAAGCGCTCGGAGCGTATTTTTAAAATCACTTTCTTTTAATAAATGCTGTGTTACAATGGATCATGTGCACTGCTGTATGTGCTTTTAAAAAAAACTGTCACTTCATACCGAATTTCACAGTAGTACTATATATCCCGCTCATGTGACTCCCGCCCCGTCCCTCTCCGCTCTCCTGAGTCCTGACGTCAGCGGGGAATTCTCAGTCCCGCCCGCCTCTCTTCTGATAAGATAGCTATAGTCAGCGGGCGGGGCTGAGAATTCCCCACTGACGTCAGGACTCGTGCGGAGAGAGGCGGGACGGGCCGGGAGTCACATGAGCGGGATATATCGTACTACTGTGAAATTCGGTATGAAGTGACAGTTTTTTAAAAAGCACATACAGTACAGCGGGGCACAACATCCATTGCAACACAGCATTAAAAGAAAGTAATTTTAACAAGAGTAAGTAGAGTACAAATGTGTTTGTACTCTTACACCTCACGCTCCATGCTGACAGGTCCCTGGCTGTCCTGTGCACATCCACTGTTAACTCCTAGTGTGCTGGAAGGTGCAAACAGGAATGCCAAGGAACTGTCAGAACCAGTGGTGGCCCGTGCATTGTGTGTGTGGGGGGGGGTTAGTGAAGTTATGGCTGCATTTAATGGGCACAGGTGGCTGCGTTTGACGAACTGGGAACTGTGATGTGTCCCAGAAGATTGCAGGGTGGAAGGGCCGCCTAGACGGCCCAAGCAGAAGTGGGAGCTCATCGGTAATCGTGATGCATCGCGGAATCGAATCGTTGACCAGATAATCGGATTGAATCAGGAGACAGTGAAGATGCGCACCCCTAATGTAAATACGCATATTTTATATCGATGGAGGCTAGAAAGTCTCCGATCTGGATTGAGGCTACTACTGAGCGGACAGACTCCATCCGAAAGGACTGGATTAGTAGATACTGGTTCAGGGATCTTAGGAGGCAAAATGGGCCTTGTGTCCCAGTTTGGTTTTTGAACCATAAACAGGTTTGAGTAAAACCCTGCGCCTCTTTCTGATACAGGAACCTCTACAATCACTCCTTGATGCACTAAATGATGTAGTGCCTGAAACAATAAGTCTTTTTGGAGGATCCGAGGGAACGCTGGATCTTAGAAACCTCTGAGGGGGAACCCCCCCACAACTCCAGCTTGTAACCGCAGCAGCCTTCCCCCCACCCAATAGAGTGGGGGCGTCCCCTCAAAAGAAAAGCTTTGTGCTGGGTTTAGAAGAGCTATTTCTGGCCCTGCGGCTTGCCCCTCGCTCTAGTGCCCTGTTGGCGGCGGAACTGCCTTGGCGCTGAGACATTTGAGGAAGCAGTCCCTGAGGTTTTAAATGAGGGACGCCTGGTGCTTTTCTTCAGTGTATAGAGAACTCTTCGCTCTGGAAATCTTTTGGATATATTTGTCCAAATGATCACCAAATAAACGTTCCCCATTAAAGGGGAACCTGCCAATAACTTTTTACAAGGAAGCTCGGCTGACCAGTTCTTAAGCCACAAAAGTCTGCGCATATGTACAGAAAAGAGAGCCAAACGAGAAACCTGCTGTACTGAAGGCTTTAACAGCAAAACACAGCGCTCGAGTAATATCTGTCTTATTTTCAGCCAGACCATCCTCCCGGTTAGGCCTGTCAGGCCGTCTGACCTAGACCTTTACAGACTGGCAGATACCAATTGCTGCAACAGCTGGCTGAATAGCTGATCTGGCCAAAGAAAAGAAAGCCTTTAATAATGACTCCAATTTCTTGTCAACAGGGTCTTTCAAGCCCTGTGCGTTATCTACTGGACAAGTTAAGTTCTTGTTTAAGGAAGAGACTGCTGCATCTACGGCTGGCATGCTCCACTTCTTAACGAACTTTTCATCCATGGGATATAAAAGGGAAAACCCCATATGCCACTAACACACGACCGGTTTTGCCATCGGAATAAATTCCGAAGGTTTCTCCGACGGAACTCCACTCAAGCGGTCCAGCCTACACACGGTCAAACAAAAGTCAGACCGTCCAGAACGCGGTGACATACAGCACGTACGATGGGACTAGAAAAAGGAAGTTCAATAGCCAGTAGCTTCCCTCTCATACTTGCTCATGCGTCGTTTTTGGTCAGTCGGAACAGCATACAGATGAGCGGTTTTCCCGTTTGGAATTGGTTCCGTCGGAAATATTTAGAACATGTTCTATTTCTAGGTCCGTCAGAATTTTCGAAAAAAAAAAAAGTCCGATGAGGCACACACACGATTGGAATAGACGATGAAAAGCTTCCGTCGGACTTTTTCTGTCAGACATTCCGCTCGTGTGTATGCAGCTTTAGGAGGAACAAAAATCCTGTCAGGATGTTCCCAATCAGCATACACCGCCTGTTCCAACAGAGGGTGTAAGGGGAAAGCCTGTGCGGCCTGAAGAGGCCTCAGGGACTCCAAACAGGACCAGGGGGTCTCAGTAACCTCTGTAAGAGGCAACTTAATGGCAAATCAAACCATCTCAATAAGAGTCTGGATCAAAAGCCTCTGCGACTGAGGCAGACATCAACTGGATATCTTCTTGTCCAGATTGATTAGAAGCACTCATCCGCCAGGCCCTCCACAGAATCCTGAGCTTTTAGCTCTTCCCCATCTTCAACCCATTCCTGCTCCAAACTAGGACGCTCCGGGGAAGGGAATCGGTCACGCTTCTTGCCAACTTGCGAGATGGATGCAATCCTATGCTCTAACCCGGCAAGGGCCGAGGACAGGTCATCCTTGGTGATAAAGGGTGAAGCAGCACTGTTGACTGTAGGCGTAGTGGCTCAGATTGCCCGGAAGCCTCTGGTGCTTCAGGGGATACAACACTAGGGATACGACTAGGTTCATCAGGAACTACTGACGACATAGGTGTGCCCTTTCCTGTAGTGTTAGTCTAGCTCCTCTTTTTTGATGACATTTACAAGCCACAAAAAGAGTACCTGGGTGTAGTATTAACACACCTCAGAAGGGAGACCCTTTATTAGGGCTCACCAAGCCCCTATGCAACAATCCTGCTAAGCACCTTTTGTCTGCCCAGCAACACCTGGTGACTCATTTCACCTCGGTAAGGAGAAATGAACTGCTGCAAAAGCCTGGTTCAGAGCCTACTCTGTGTCCCACAGCTGCCTTCTGGAAGCACCACATGCTTGGCATACACAGCTTAAATAAGCTGGCTGTGCGCCGATATGTTCTGCGTATGCATGCGGTCCCAGCGAATGGGTGCAGCAGTATTCGCATATGACGCAAATCTTTGTGCGCCTAGATAAAGGCTACGGCTGCAACGATTATTTTCATAATCGATTAGTTGGCCGATTATTGTTTCGATTAATCGGTTAATAACCTTAAAAAGAAGTGTGGTGTATAATTTAGTTAATATGTAAAGTTTAAAAAAGGGCAATTTATTCCTAAATATCTTTATAGAGGTAAATATAAATAACCAACTATACGGTTAGGGAGTAAAATCTTTAATCCTCTCTGAGAATAACAGACAGAAGAGATATACTCTATATACTATTAGAGGTTGAATCTGGTAAATATCAGACTCAGATCAAATTTTTTTATTTAAAGAAAAAAAAAGAATTCTAGACTTTTGCAGATTTTCAAACAGAACTGTAATATTACATGCTTCTCTGCAGCTTCTCCATTGAAGTATATTGAACCAAAAAAGCACCGTTTTGCATTGAAAAGGGTCCTTGACCCTTTCCAAATACACAGCAGCTGAAAAAAGCATAGATGTGAACGTTAAATGAACGGTAATGCATTTCTGCAAAAAGCACCAAAAAACACATGGGTGGGAACCAGGCCTAAAACATATAGTAACATAATGGAGTTAAAAAAAAAAAAAAAAATTAAAAATTAGCCCTTCGTTTTTTTACTGTGCAACAGTGAAAGTAATATTTATAGTAGAGATTTGCTCCTTTTGTACTATGTAGGGCTAATTTTAGCTATTTTAACACCATTATGTTACTGTCTGATTAATTGTTTATGAAAATATTAATCGATTAATTTTATAATCGATTAGTTGTTTCGGCCCTAGCTACAGCGCATGTGCAGTAGAGGTCGACCGATATATCGGCCGATATTTGGTGTTTTTTACTTAATTGGCATCAGCCGATTGTGCTGATAAAAAAGGCCGATATAACTCAGCATGACTTGCAAATGACTTCTGTCAATACAAGTTGCCTGTATTCCACTGTGAAGCGACTTCTCCCCCTCTCTGGGCAGCCTGCCAAATCTGATAAAAAGAACCTGAATTGATACAATGTTTACACTTATGAATGGACTGAGCTCTGTGTGTAGAAGTTCTCAGTTTAACCATTTAAAGACTAAATCTTTTCTGACACTTGATGCTTACAAGTAAAAATCCTGTATTTTCTGCTAGAAAATCACTTAGAACCCCCAAACATTATATATATTTTTTTTTTAGCAGAGACCCTAAGGAATAAAATAGCGGTTGTTGCAATATTTTATGTCACATGGTATTTGCAAAGCGGTCTTTCAAACACAATTTAAAAAAAAAAAAATACACTAATAAATTTAAAAAAAAAACTAAGTAGTAAAGTTAGCCCATTTTTTTTGTCCAAAAGTTTTGATTACCTGTTTTTGTGTATTTATTTTTAAGATATAGTTTTTTTTTTTTTTATAATTTTTTAAATCTAAAAATTCTACATACAAGTGAACTGATTGGAGGTTTGTTTTGTTTAATAAATGTTTAAATGTAAAAAATTTTCTGTATCACTTTAGGTTGCTTTCACACTGCAGCGGGCATGCGTTGACGGTAAAACGCTGCTAGTTTTAGCGGCGCTTTACCGTCATTTTAGCGGCGCTATTCGGCTGCTAGCGGGGAGCTTATAACCCAGCTAGCAGCCGAGGAAGGGGTTAAATGCGCCCCTGAAGCGCTGCTGCCGAAACGCTTTGCAGGCACTTTGCCATTCATTTCAATGGGCAGGAGTGGTGGAGGAGCGGTATACACCGCTCCAAAGATGCTGCTTGCAGGACTTTTTTTTTTTTTACATCCTGCCAGCGCATCACCTCAGTGTGAAAGCACTCGGGCTTTCACACAGACTGCAGGGGAGCCGCTTTACAGGCACTTTACAGGCTTTATTTTTAGCCTAAAAGCGCCTGAAAAACGCCCCAGTGTGAAAGGGGTCTAACTGTTAAATTTTATGAGATGAAGGGAAAAAAAAAAAAAAAAAAAAAAAATCGGCCTAATATATCGGCCCAAAAAAAAAAAAAAAAAAAAAAAAATCGGCATCACATATCGGCCATCGCGATTTCTAAATATCGTCATCGGCCAGAGAAAAACCAATATCGGTCGACCCCTAATGTGCAGCTTCGCAAAGCCGCGTTCGCCATAGCCAAACTGCTGAGCATAGCAGCGCTTTTGCGAATGCACACGCACCAAGAGGCAAAATGGCGTGCACCATCATACAGGTAAAAAAAATAGCCAGACAAGCAAAAAAGGTACACTCTGCAAACACCCACAGCTAGCCCAAAACTCCGCCCGTATGATCACCACACACAGGTGTCCAGCCTCTAGCTAGCTTGAATGATTGTTACAATCACTGGGACACCCCGCAAGAAGTAAATAAAGGGGTTTCATTTACCCATCCAGGCGCAGGGCAGCTTAGAAACTAAGAGCCCAATCTTCACCCATCACAGCGGCTTCCTGTCATTTGAGGACTTTCAAGGACTGGGTACCCTTTTCATGTTTAGGGTCCACTCCCTTGGACCTGTACAGCACCCTGCAGGAATGCCTTAGCGTTGTGGTGTCCAGCATTCCACTTCGCAGGGTCCAGCGCACGGAGGTCGCATTACAGGCAAAACCTTATATAGGGGATCACTTCCTGTCTAAAGACCTTCAGTCTACCAGTGTCCATTAACCTGGAGATAAAGTATAACCCAGTAGATAATAAATTTTAGCCCAAATGTGTCCCATGATGTACAAAAAAGAAAATAGGATTTTTATAATAGCTTACCTGTAAAATCCTTTTCTTTGAGTACATCACGAGACAGAGCCACAGTATTTACTGATGGGTTATATAGGCACCACTGGGTGATGGACACTGGCACACCCTAGACAGGAAGTTTTGAATCTGGTGAATGTATGGACTGAAGACCAAGTTGGGGCCTTGCAGATTTGAGCCATGGAGGCTTGGTGACGCGCTGCCCAAGAAGCACCAACAGCCCTTGTGGAGTGCACTTTGATTTGAAAAGGTGGAACTTTCTTCTTCAAACCATAAGCTTGAACAATTACCTGTCGAATCCACTTAGCAATGGTAGATTTCGAGGTGCCTGTCCTTTAGGACCTTCAGGCAACACAAACAAAACATCCGTTTTGCAAATCTGACCAGTTGCTTCCAAATTGGGTTTTGACCACTCTCACTACATCCAGAGAATATAGTGACTTTCCTTCCGAAAAACAGGGATCTGGAAAAAATGAAGCCAGAACAATATCCTGGTTTAGATGAAAACCTGAAACAACCCTCAGTAGAAAGCTAGGATGAGGACGCAATACTATTCTATCCTTGTGCATGATTAAATATGGCTCTTTACAATAAAGAGCCGCCAATTCTGATACCCTTCTTGCAGAAGAAATGGCTACCAGAAAAATTGGCTTCCTTGTCAAAAGGACCAAGGGAATATGTTGTATCGGCTCAAAAGGCTGTTTCTGTAATGCCGACAGAACTAAATTCAAGTCCCAGGGGTTCAGGGGTGCTCTAACCAGTGGATTAAGCCTTGTTACCCCCTGTATAAAGCTTCGGACCAAAGAATGCAAAGCAAGCGGACGTTGAAACAAGGCCGAGACCTGGCCCTTGACTTGATAGTACTCAAGGCCAGCTTCATTTCTAACCCCATTTGCAGAAAAGCAAGGATTCTCCCTATGACAGTTTCTGGGATGCCAACTCCTAGATTCACACCAGGAGACCTATGCCTTCCAGATTTTATAATAAATGACTCTGGAAGCTGGCTTCCTTGCATTAATCAAGGTCAAAATTACTGGGCCTGGAAGCCCACAACTCTTCAGAATATGGGTTTCAATAGCCAAACCGTTAAATTTAGCGTTTGTAAGGTAGGATGGAACACTGGTCCTTGCGATAGCAGGTCTGGACGTGGTGGTAGGGTCCATGGGGACCCTACCGCCATCTTCACTATTTCTGCATACCAAAATCTTCTGGGCCACTAGAAGCACCAACTTCTTTTCCTGCTTGATCCTGCGAAGAAGTCGTAGCAGCAGCAGAATAGGAGGGAATGCATAAATCAGTGAGAACCGATGCCACGGAGTCACCAACGCATCTGTCCCGCATGCAAGTGGATCCCTTGTTCTTGACACAAAGTTGTGGAACTTGTTGTCGAACCTGGACGCAAACAGATCTACATCCAGAATCCCCATCTTTGGCATATGGCCAGGAAGATGTTGGGGTGAAGAGACCATACCCCTGGGAATAACTGCTGGTGACTTAAGTAGTCCGCCTGCCAGTTCTCTACCCCTGGAATGAAGATTGCCAATAAGCATGGCACATGTTTTTCTGCCCAGATTAGGATTTGGTTTACCTCTCCCTGGGCTGCACGACTCCTGGTGCCCCCTTGGTGATTGATATAAGCCACTGCTGTGGCATTGTCGGATTGGATCCTGCCAGGACAACCCTGCAACCTGAATGTCCAGGCCTTTAGGGCCAAGTACACCACACAAATCTCTAGAATGTTGATGGGTAAGCTCCTCTCGGTTTTGGAGCATCTCCCTTGGACAGTCTCTTCCAGAACTGCTCCCCAACCTGAAAGGCTGGCATCTGTTACCACCTTTCAGGTAACTGGTAAAAAGGATTTCCCTTTCCGCAAAGTCTCAGGTACCAACCAACTGAGGCTCTGACGCATTATTGGTGACAAGCGCATCCGAAAATCTAGTGCCTGGACTTTCTTGTTCCAGGCAGACAGGATACTGTTTTGCAGCAGTCTCGAATGAAACTGAGCATAGGGAACCGCTTCGAATGAAGCCACCATCTTTCCCAACCTCATACAAAGGCGAATAGAAGAAAGACTCTTCTTCGCTTTGACTACCTGAACCAGCTCCTTTATGGCACTGATTTTTGCCTAGGTAAAAACACCCTCTTCTGGGTTGTATCTATGACCAGACCCAAGTACTCTAGTCTTCTTACTGGTTTTAAAGAAGACTTCTCTATGTTGAGGACCCAACCTAGGTATTCCAGGTAGTTGACCGCGGTGACCAAGCTTTGGTCTAAGCGGGCTACCAACCAGTCTATTAAGAGCAGGTCGTCCAGGTAAACTATAACCGTTATACCCTGGGCCCTTAATCTGGCCAGAGGAGGAGCCAGGACCTTTGTGAACACCCGAGGTGCAGTAGCACAAACTGAAAATGATGTTTTTCCACTTCGAAACGCAGATATTTCTAATGAGCGGGGAAAATAGGTACATGCATGTATGCATCCTTGAGGTCTATTGATGCCAGAAGTTCTCCTCCTTGTAGTATGGAGACTACTGATCAGATTGATTCCATGCGAAAAGATTGAATTTTTAGGAATCCGTTTAGATCTTTGAGATCTAGGATGGGTCTGACCTCTCCATTTGGCTTTGGCACCATGAAAAGGTTTGAATAAAACCCCAATCCCTGCTCTTGCATGGGAACTACCACGATTACTTTTTGCGACAAAAGTCGCTCCAACGCTTGAAAGAGACCTTTTTCTCTGGGTCTTCGGAACATTTGATCTGAAGAAACGAGGAGACGGGAATTCTCGGAACTCTAATTTGTAACCCAGAGTTATTGTGGAGACCACCCATCTGTCCTGAAAATCCTCCTGCCAGACCCTTGAGAACTGTAGCAGTCTTCCCCCCACTAGAACGAGCGGGGGCCCCTTCATAAAGAGGCTTTAGCATTCTGTCTAGTATATTCCTTCTACTACTTTTGTCCCTGGAGTGGCGGCAATTGGGGAATGTTTTGTTTTTAACCAAAAATATGTAGCAGAACACAGAGCTGCACGATTCTGACTAAAATGAGAATCACAATTTTTTTGCTTAGAATAAAGATCACAAATGGGTAACATTTCACATTGTTTTTATTCATTGAAGTGTTTTTCCGCCAAAAAAAAGTGTTTGAAAGACCGCTGCGTAAATGCAGTGCGACATAAAATATTGCAATAACCGCCACTTTATTCTCTAGGGTCTCTGCTAAAATTTATATATATATATATATATATATATATATATATATATATATATATATATATATATATATATATATATATATATATATATATAAAAATGTTTGGGGGTTCCAAGAAATTTTCGAGCAAAAAAATACAAATTTTACCTTTGTAAGCAACAAGTGTCAGAAAAAGTAAATATGTAAAAAGTGATCAGCGCAACTAGTTAAACTAAACTGTATAACAATGAGGTATAAATATAATCACTGTGCAAATGATGCTAGTAAACAATATAATAAAGGTGACTAAATAAATGTGTAAGTGTCCAATGGTCCTGTGCAAAAATCAAATCCAATAATCCAGTGCAAAATTTGAAAACAGTGTACATAACACTATAAAGTGCAAAACAAATAAAATGGCTGTTACTGAATAATCTGTCAGTTAATCAATAACAAATGGATGGTTCATTCAGTCCCAGATGGTCACAATCAATATCAGAGACTATCAAAATGACTAGGATAGTAGTCAGTCCATAAAAGAGGAAAAGAAAAAAAGTGCAAACGTGCAAAAAGTGCATTCAATCGATATCTTCAGTGAATAATCTCCAATGTGGGATCTTTGTGTGTACCACACAGTGCTCGCTACACTCTGACCTCCATGCAGATGGCTTTAAGGTTAATGTGACTCGGGGGGGCCTCCCAAGGTTCAACGAAAGTGAATGGTGCCTCTCCTGGTCCTGCGTTCCAAATGCTGGCTCCCAGTTTATCAGCATGAGTGTTCACACATAGCCGGTATATGTACGGGATGAAAAAAGAATCTCCCATAGCATAGTAACGTATGAACAAGTAAGTTTATTGATTAAAAGGGGGCCATATGGGCGCTTACAGTTATGTAATGAAAAAACAGCAGATCTGTAATAACGGCGGCGTTACAGGCGCCTCTTACAACACTTCCAGTTCTCGCAGCGCCCAATCATTTCCTATGCATTACGACACGCCACGTGTCTTCATCAGGGTAACCAGATTGGTTCTGAGCCAAATCAATTTATGTACAGAGACAGGAAGTGTGTTATCGGCCATTTTGTTGGAGTATTGTCTCCAACATGGGCGCAGTCATTTTTGATTGGTCCATAGACAGATAAAATCCTGTATTGTGTAAGTCGTGGCGGCCATATTTTGGGTGGATAAATTAACCATATGCATAACTGCATATGTCCATGATCCAGCCAGTTAATTACAAGATAAAGATTAAAAATTATTATAAAAAAAAATAAATAAAAATATATATATATATATATATATACATACACACACACACACACACATACATACATATACACACACACACACGAATGTGTGTTATATAATTTATTAATGTTAAACCCCCAACAAGTAACATGGGTAAGGATATATGGGTGGTGGTATTAACCACTTGCCGACTGGGCCATTGCCGAAAGACGGCAACAGCACGGTCGGCTAGTTCTAGGTCGACGTCCGTGGGACGTCATTCCAGAATGTTGCTCCCGCGCACCCCCTGGGGTGCGCACCCGGGAACATCCGTGACCGCCAGGTCCAGAGGACCCGACGGATCACGGTAAATAGCCGCTGATTGCGGCCGTTTACCACGCGATCGTTCCGTCAAATGACGGAGCGATCACATGTAAACAAACCGGCGTCACGTCATGACGCCGGTTCCTCCCGCCCCTCTGTGTACAGTGCGAGGGGAGAGGGGGAGAGATGGCAGCAGCACTGTGGGCTGGATGTTTAGTGCCCACAGCGCTGCTCAATACTCGGCCAACACGGCAGCCAACACGGCGGCCATCAATTTTAACAGAAACAAAGATTTTTATTTTATTTTTTTTTTAATTTATAGCGCAAAAAATAAAAAACCCAGCGGTGATTAAATACCACCAAAAGAAAGCTCTATTTGTGTGAAAAAAAAGGAAAAAAAAATTTCATATGGGTACAGTGTTGCATGACTGAGTAATCGTCATTCAAAGTGTGAGAGCACCAAAAGCTGAAAATTGGTCTGGTTAGGAAGGGGGTTCAAGTGCCCAGATGTCAAGTGGTTAAACATGATTATGTGCTCACATTATAGTCCTTAATGTGAATATCTAAATGACTGGTGTTCCTAAAATATGTATTAAATGGTAAGAGAACTATTCTATAAAACCGATTACTATATCACAGAAATATTACATTAAATGAACCGGAAATGATGTTGAGGAGATATATGTAAAATTATATAAAATCCTATTAAAAATTGCTTAAAAAAACGTTCAAATCAAATTCTACATTTAATCCATTTGGTACTAAAGTATATAAGTGGATACACTCCTTCCATTTCTCAATACCACAAAATATAAATTTTGTGGGTTCCTTGTTATGTACCTGTAGAAAATGTCTGCTAACATTGTGTTTTGGGAACACATTCAGGATGTTTTGGACATGTTCCCTCATTCTGACCATTAATGCTTTTTGTCCTACCCACATACTGTAAATTACAGCTACACTGTATAACAAATGTGAATTTGATTTGAACTGTGTAACCACTTCAATACCAGGCACTTAGACACCTTCCCACGCAGGCCAATTTTAAGCTTTCAGCGCTGTCGCAATTTGAATGACAATTGCGCGGTCATTTTATCATTTTGTTCCCACAAATAGAGCTTTCTTTTGGTGGTATTTGATCACCTCTGCGGTTTTTATTTTTTGCGCAATAAAAAAAAGACCGAAAATTTTGTTAAAAATTTTTGTAAATAAGTTTTCTTCTTCAATGACAGGCACTGATATGGCTGCACTGACGGGCACTAATGAGGTGGTGCTCATAGGCGGCACCGATGGGTGGCACAGATGGGTACTGATAAGTGGGCACTGACAGGTGGCACCGATGGACACTGATTGGTGGCACTGATGACCCCAAGGGTGGCATTGCTGGGCATCACCATTTGTGGGCACTGATTGGCACAGATTGGGCACTGACTGGGCACATGTGGATGGCCATGGGGTACATACCTGGCCATCCACATGTTGCCCCCTTCCCTGGTGGTCCTAGTGGCGATCCCTGGTGGTCCAGTGTGGTCATCTGAGGGGAGGCTGCACTGATAATCAGCGCAGACCCCCCCATCAAGAGAGCTGCCATTCGGCTCTCCTCTTCTTGCGTCTGTCAGACGCGAGTGAGGGAAGGCTGATCAACGGCACTTCCTATTGACATCGTGATCAGCTGTGATTGGACACGGCTGATCACGTGGTAAAGAGCCTCCGCCGGAGGCTCTTTACCAAGATCGGTGTGTCAGACTGACACACCGCTCCACTGATTGCCGTGATGCGCGCCCCCGCAGGAGCGCGGCAGCATGTTATCCTGCTGAACGTCATATGACGCCCAGTCAGGATAACTGAACCACCGCCCGGCCGTCATCTGCTATGGGTCGGGCAGACGTGGTTATTTTTAATAGGATTTTAAATGATTTTACATAGAACACCTCGAAACATCATTTCCGGTTCATTTAATGTAATATTTCTGTGATATAGTAATCAGTTTTATAGAATAGTTCTCTTACCATTTTAATACATATTTTAGGAACACCAGTCATTTAGATAATCACATTAAGGACTATCATGTGAGCACATAATCATGTTTAATACCACCACCCATATATCCTTACCCATGTTACTTGTTGGGGATTTAACATTAATAAATTATATAACACACATTCGTTTTAATATAATGATTTTTAATATCAATTTTTAATCTTTATCTCGTAATTAACTGGCCAGATCATGGACATATGCAGTTATGCATATGGTTAATTTATCCACCCAAAATATGTCCGCCACGACTTACACAATACAGGATTTTATCTGTCTATGGACCAATCAAAAATGGTCATGCCCATGTTGGAGACAATACAAATGGCCGATAACACACTTCCTGTCTCTGTACATAAATTGATTTGGCTTTGAAACAATCCGGTTACCCTGATGAAGACACGTGGTGTGTCATAATGCATAGGAAGTGATTGGACGCCGCAAGAACCGGAAGTGTTGTAAGAGGCGCCTGTAACGCCATTACAGATCTGCTGTTTTTGCATTATATAACTGTAAGCACCCATTTGGCCCACTTTTTAATTAATAAACTTGCTTGTTCATACATTACTACACTATGGGAGATTCTTTTTCATCCCCTACATATACCAGCTATGTGTGAACAATCATGCTGATAAACTGGGAGCCAGCATTTGGAACGCAGGACCAGGAGAGACACCATTCACTTTCATTGAACCTTGGGAGGCCCCCGAGCCACATTAACCTTAAAGCCATCTGCATGGAGGTCAGAGTGTAGAGAGCACTGTGTGGTACACACAAAGATCCCACATTGGAGATTATTCACTGAAGATATCGATTGAATGCACTTTTTGCACTTTTTTTTCTCTTCCTCTTTTATGGACTGACTAGTAATTTTGATAGTCTCTGATTTTAATCGTGACCATCTGGGACTGAATGAACCATTCATTTTTTATTAACTAAGATTATTCAGTAACAGCTATTTTATTTGTTTTGCACATTATAGTGTTATGTGCACTGTTTTGAAATTTTGCACTGGATTATTGGATTTGATTTTTGCACAGGACCATGTTACACAATTAAACAGACCTCATTTACATATTGAAGTTCATCCCTTTGATCTAAAACAGGGGGTCTCCAAACTTTTTAGCCCAAGGGCCACATTGTAGAGTTCACAAATATTCACAGGCCAAATTTTTTTTTTATAAAAAAAAAAAAAGTAACTCTCATCATAGTCTGTCCCCCTTCAGACACACACACCCCCCTCCACCATCACACACACCCACCCCCCCCAGCCCCCTCCACCATCACACACACACACACACACACACCCCCCCCCCAGCCCCCTCCACCATCACACACACACACACCCCCCCCCAGCCCCCTCCACCATCACACACACCCCCCCCAGCCCCCTCCACCATCACACACACACCCCCCCCAGCCCCCTCCACCATCACACACACACCCCCCCCCAGCCCCCTCCACCATCACACACACCCCCCCCCAGCCCCCTCCACCATCACACACACCCCCCCCCAGCCCCCTCCACCATCACACACACCCCCCCCCCAGCCCCCTCCACCATCACACACACCCCCCCCCCCAGCCCCCTCCACCATCACACACACCCCCCCCCCCAGCCCCCTCCACCATCACACACACACCCCCCCCAGCCCCCTCCACCATCACACACACACCCCCCCCCAGCCCCCTCCACCATCACACACACACCCCCCCCCAGCCCCCTCCACCATCACACACACCCCCCCCCAGCCCCCTCCACCATCACACACACCCCCCCCCCAGCCCCCTCCACCATCACACACACCCCCCCCCCCAGCCCCCTCCACCATCACACACACCCCCCCCCCAGCCCCCTCCACCATCACACACCCCCCCCCAGCCCCCTCCACCATCACACACACCCCCCCCCCCCAGCCCCCTCCACCATCACACACACCCCCCCCCCAGCCCCCTCCACCATCACACACACCCCCCCCCCAGCCCCCTCCACCATCACACACACCCCCCCCCCAGCCCCCTCCACCATCACACACACACCCCCCCCAGCCCCCTCCACCATCACACACACACCCCCCCCAGCCCCCTCCACCATCACACACACACCCCCCCCAGCCCCCTCCACCATCACACACACACCCCCCCCAGCCCCCTCCACCATCACACACACACCCCCCCCAGCCCCCTCCACCATCACACACACACCCCCCCCAGCCCCCTCCACCATCACACACACACCCCCCCCAGCCCCCTCCACCATCACACACACACCCCCCCCAGCCCCCTCCACCATCACACACACACCCCCCCCAGCCCCCTCCACCATCACACACACACCCCCCCCAGCCCCCTCCACCATCACACACACACCCCCCCCAGCCCCCTCCACCATCACACACACACCCCCCCCAGCCCCCTCCACCATCACACACACACCCCCCCCAGCCCCCTCCACCATCACACACACACCCCCCCCAGCCCCCTCCACCATCACACACACACCCCCCCCAGCCCCCTCCACCATCACACACACACCCCCCCCAGCCCCCTCCACCATCACACACACACCCCCCCCAGCCCCCTCCACCATCACACACACACCCCCCCCAGCCCCCTCCACCATCACACACACACCCCCCCCAGCCCCTTCCACCATCACACACACACCCCCCCCAGCCCCCTCCACCATCACACACACACCCCCCCCAGCCCCCTCCACCATCACACACACACCCCCCCCAGCCCCCTCCACCATCACACACACACCCCCCCCAGCCCCCTCCACCATCACACACACACCCCCCCCAGCCCCCTCCACCATCACACACACACCCCCCCCAGCCCCCTCCACCATCACACACACACCCCCCCCAGCCCCCTCCACCATCACACACACACCCCCCCCAGCCCCCTCCACCATCACACACACACACACCCCAGCCCCCTCCACCATCACACACACACACACACACACACGCCAGCCCCCTCCACCATCACACACACACACACGCCAGCCCCCTCCACCATCACACACACACACACGCCAGCCCCCTCCACCATCACACACACACACACCCCAGCCCCCTCCACCATCACACACACACACCCCAGCCCCCTCCACCATCACACACACACACCCCAGCCCCCTCCACCATCACACACACACACCCCAGCCCCCTCCACCATCACACACACACCCCAGCCCCCTCCACCATCACACACACCCCAGCCCCCCCACCATCACACACCAGCCCCCCCACCATCACACACACACCAGCCCCCCCACCATCACACACACACCAGCCCCCCCACCATCACACACACACCAGCCCCCCCACCATCACACACACACCAGCCCCCCCACCATCACACACACACCAGCCCCCCCACCATCACACACACACCAGCCCCCCCACCATCACACACACACCCCTCCCTCCACCAACACACACACCTTTGTGTTTTCCAGTCCTGCAAACAGTTCCTCCCAGTCTTGCGGCTCTTCCAGATGTCAGTGGAGGAATCTGCAGCACACCAGGGTGGGTTATCTGTCACTGTCCAAATCTCTGGTGGCAGTTGCAGAAAGCCTCCTGCACCTCGACCTGCTCCTCTGCCAGCACCCCAGCACCCCATCCCCCCCCCCCCCAGCCTGACTCCAGCATGCATAGCCAGCCCACACATCCTTGCACGCAAGGGAATCCGCCCAACACTTCACCACTCTCTCCCTTATTGGATCCGCTCTGACAGTGGTACACACATCACCCCGCCTGCCTTCTGCTCTGTCCTGACAGTGGCTTGCCTAAAATGCACAGGGGGGAGCTGCGATCCAGATAGAACATACAAGTGGGCCGGATGTGGCCCCCTGGCCGGGGTTTGGAGACCCCTGATCTAAAATAACCAAATGATACAATGTTTATAGTTAGCACAGCTCGGAGCAATGTTTAACAGCTCTGTGCAGGACAGCTCTGCACTTGTTACATAGAATCCTGAAAAAGCCAGATTAAGATTGTGGGGGGGGGGGGGGGAGCGAGATCTCAATTTTTTTAACGATTAATCCTGCAGTTCTAATACACATTTGCCTAAATCAGAATTTTTTTTTTTAACATTTCATTTTTTATTTAAAATCAGATTTTTTTTTTTTGTATCACATGTGTTTTAACCACTTGCCGACCGCCTAACGCAGATATACTGCGGCTTAATGGCATGGGCAGGCAAAATCACGTACCTGGTATGTGATTGCTTGCCGCAGGCGGGGGGTCCGATCGCCGCCCCCCCCCCGGTGCCCGAGGCGGTCGGCTTCTGTCTGGGAGCGTTCAGAGATGAGGGGGAGGCCATCCGTTCGTGCCCCCCCCTCACGATCGCTCCCAGCCAATGAGAATCTTCCCCTGCCTCTGTATAGTACACAGAGGCAGAGGAAAAGATGTCATCTCTCCTCTGTATTTTCCGTTCCGACGCCGAGGAGAGAAGACATCTGAGTGAGTTACACCAACACACACACTGTAGAACATGCCAGGCATACTTTACACCCACCATCACCCCCCGATCACCCACTAATCACCACCCCACCCCCCCCGGTCACACTGACACCAGTGTTTTTTTCTGATTACTGCATTGGGGCCAGTTTGTGACAGTGTGGTAGGGCAGTTAGCGTTAGCCCCCTTTAGGTCTAGGATACCTCCCTAACCCCCCCCCCCAAAAGTTTTAACCCCTTGATCACCCCCCCGTCGCCAGTGTCACTAAGCGATCATTTTTTCTGATCGTTGTATTAGTGTCACTGGTGACAATAGTTAGGGAGGTAAATATTTAGGTTCGCCGTCAGCATTTTATAGCGACAGGGACCCCCATATACTACCTAATAAAGGTTTTAACCCCTTGATTGCCCCCTAGTTAACCCTTTCACCAGTGATCACCGTATAACTGTTACGGGTGACGCTGGTTAGTTTATTTTTTATAGTGTCAGGGCACCCGTTTATTACCCAATAAAGGTTTAGCCCCCTGATCGCCCGGCGGTGATATGCGTCGCCCCAGGCAGCGTCAGGTTAGCACCAGTAGCGCTAACACCCACGCAGCATACGCCTCCCTTAGTGGTATAGTATCTGAACGGATCAATATCTGATCCGATCAGATCTATACTAGCGTCCCCAGCAGTTTAGGGTTCCCAAAAACGCAGTGTTAACGGAATCAGCCCAGATACCTGCTAGCACCTGCGTTTTGCCCCTCCGCCCGGCCCAGTCACTGACACTTACAAAACACTAAACACATAACTGCAGCGTTCGCAGAGTCAGGCCTGATCCCTGCGATCGCTAACAGTTTTTTTGGTAGCGTTTTGGTGAAATGGCAATCACCAGCGGCCTAGTACACCCCGGTCGTAGTCAAACCAGCACTGCAGTAACACTTGGTGACGTGGCGAGTCCCATAAGTGCAGTTCAAGCTGGTGAGATGGCAAGCACAAGTAGTGTCCCGCTGCCACCAAGAAGACAAACACAGGCCCGTCGTTCCCATAATGCCCTTCCTGCTGCATTCGCCAATCCTAATTGGGAACCCACCACTTCTGCAGCGCCCGTACTTCCCCCATTCACATCCCCAACCAAATGCAGTCGGGTGCATGAGAGGCATTTTCTTTATGTCCTCCCGAGTACCTCTACCCAACGAACCCCCCCAAAAAAGATGTCGTGTCTGCAACAAGCGCAGATATAGGCGTGACACCCGCTATTATTGTCCCTCCTGTCCTGACAATCCTGGTCTTTGCATTGGTGAATGTTTTGAACGCTACCATGCGCTAGTTATTAGCGTAGGGTATAGCACTGCACAGACTAGGCACACTTTCACAGGGTCTCCCAAGATGCCATCGCATTTTCAGAGAACCAAACCTAGAACCGGTTACAGTTATATAAGTTACCAAAAAAGGTGTAAAAAAAAAAAATATATATATAAAATAAATACAAAAATAGTTGTCGTTTTATTGTTCTCGCTCTATTCTCTCTCTATTGTTCTGCTCTTTTTTACTGTATTCTGTTCTGCAATGTTTTATTGTTATGTTTTATCATGTTTAATTTCCAGGTATGTAATTTTTTATACTTTACTGTTTACTGTGTTTTATTGTTAACCATTTTTTTTTGTTTTCAGGTATGCCATTCACAACTTTGAGTGGTTATACCAGAATGATGCCTGCAGGTTTAGGCAGCATCTTGGTATTCTTTTCAGCCAGCGGTCAGCTTTCATGTAAAAGCAATCCTAGAGGCTAATTAGCCTCTAGACTGCTTTTACAAGCAGTGGGAGGAAATGTCCCCCCCCCCCACCGTCTTCCATGTTTTTCTCTGGCTCTCCTGTCCCAACAGGGAACCTGAGAATGCAGCCGGTGATTCGGCCAGCTGACCATAGAGCTGATCAGAGACCAGAATGGCTCCAATCATCTCTATGGCCTAAGAAACCGGAAGCTACGAGCATTTCATGACTTAGATTTCGCTGGATGTAAACAGCGCCATTGGGAAATTGGGAAAGCATTTTATCACACCGATCTTGGTGTGGTCAGATGCTTTGAGGGCAGAGGAGAGATCTAGGGTCTAATAGACCCCCCAAAAAAAAAAAACAAAAAAAAAGTACCTGTCACTACCTATTGCTATCATAGAGGATATTTACATTCCCTGGCATAACAAAAATGATAAAAACAGTTTAAAAATAAGATAAAAAAACAAAAAAAAAAACACCCCTGCCCCCCCCCTGCTCTCGCGCAAAAGGGAACGCAAGCGTTGGTCTGGCGTCAAATGTAAACAGCAATTGCACCATGCATGTGAGGTATCACCGCGAAGGTCAGATCGAGGGCAGTAATTTTAGCAGCAGACCTCCTCTGTAAATCTAAAGTGGTAACCTTTAAAGGCTTTTAAAAATGTATGTAGTTTGTCGCCACTGCACGTTTGTGCGCAATTTTAAAGAATGTCATGTTTGGTATCCATGTACTCGGCCTACGATCATCTTTTATCTCATCAAACATTTGGGCAATATAGTGTGTTTTAGTGCATTAACATTAAAAAAAGTGTTTTTTTTCCCCAAAAAATGCGTTTGAAAAATCGATGCGCAAATACTGTGTGAAAAAAAAAAATGAAACACCCACCATTTTAATCTGTAGGGCCTTTGCTTTAAAAAAATATATAATGTTTGGGGGTTCAAAGTAATTTTCTTGCAAAAAAAATAATTTTCAAAAACAAATGAGAGCTGCAAAATACTCACTATGCCTCTCAGCAAATAGCTTGGGGTGTCTACTTTCCAAAATGGGGTCATTTGGGGGGGTTTGTGCCATTTGGGCATTTTATGGCCTTCAAAACTGTGATAGGTAGTGAGGAGTGAAAGTAAAAATTTACGCCCTTAGAAATGCTGAAGGCGGTGATTGGTTTTCGGGGCCCCGTACGCGGCTAGGCTCCCAAAAAGTCTCACATGTGGTATCACCGTACTCAGAAGCAGCTGAATGTATTTTGGGGTGCAATTCCACATATGCCCATGGCCTGTGTGAGCAATATATAATTTTGTGACAACTTTTTGTAAATTTTTTTTTTTCGTCATTATTCAGTCACTTGGGACAAAAAATAATATTCAATGGGCGCAACATGCCTCAGCAATTTCCTTGGGGTGTCTACTTTCCAAAATGGGGTCATTTGGGGGGGGGTTGTACTGCCCTGCCATTTTAGCACCTCAAGAAATGACATAGGCAGTCAAACTAAAAGCTGTGTAAATTCCAGAAAATGTACCCTAGTTTGTAGACGCTATAACTTTTGCGCAAACCAATATACGCTTATTGACTTTTTTTTTACCAAAGACATGTGGCCGAATAAATTTTGGCCTAAATGTATGACTAAAATTGAGTTTATTGGATTTTTTTTTTTTATAACAAAATGTAGAAAATCTTTTTTCAAAATTTTCGGTCTTTTTCCGTTTATAGCGCAAAAAAATAAAAACCGCAGAGGTGATCAAATACCATCAAAAGAAAACTCCATTTGTGGGAAGAAAAGGACGCAAATTTCGTTTGGGTACAGCATTGCATGACCGCGCAATTAGCAGTTAAAGCGACACAGTGCCAAATTGTAAAAAGTGTTCTGGTCAGGAAGGGGGTAAATCCTTCCGGGGCTGAAGTGATTAATAAAATGCTTTTGGAGTAAAAATCTAAAAAGATAGTTTTCTATTTAAGATACATTAATAATTAGACTCAATGATGGACCCACTAGGGCAATGTGTTTCTGTATTGCAGACTGTTTACATTAAAGTGGTTGTAAACCCTTTACCACTTTAAACTACAGGCAAGACATCGCGGGCAACCAGGACAATTACTTATTTAAAGTCAGCAGCTACAGTGTTTGCTGACTTTTAATTTTTTTTTTTTTTACGGCCGGAATCCCGCTTTAAGCCAGCTGAAGCAATGGCATGTACGTGCCGTTGTTTCAGTTGTACTGTGCCATTCCCGGCGGCTCCCACGCACATACATGCGCGGGAGTGACGTCATCGCAGCTCCGGCACCGCGATACCCGGAAGTAAACCCCCGGGGGGAGATGTCGGCCATGAGGACTGAGGGGACTTTGATCTCAGTTAAGTAATTCATAATGAGCGAGTATGCTCTGCATACTCGCTCATTATGCCTTTGTCTTGCAGGTTTTTTTTTTTTTTTTTTTTAATATTTCAATAGGGTTTACAACCAAGTTAACTGATTATTGCATTTGTCTATACCCCCCCCCCCCCCATTCTCTAGAGAGATTTTACAACACCTTCTTCGTATTTAGTCGATAAGCCCGAAGTCCCCACCATAATTCTGGGAAACTTTAAAGGCTACCTGGACCCTAGGTTGGACAGGCATCCTCCGGTCCAGCCTCTGTCAGGCGGAAGAGGCACTATTCTTAGCTGGTGGCTGGTGGAGGTGGGATGGACAGATGTATGGCGAATGAAACACCCTATAACCAAACAATTTTCATGCTTCTTCAAAACTTACGGCTCTTTCCCGCATAGACCTGTGCGTCAGCTTCTCAAATACCCTTAACCTAGCTACTAAAGTAGAATACTTTCCCAGGGGGATATCGGATCACTCCCCAATGGTGGCGCATTTAACTACACGTCCTGCTATGATCTCCCTGCCGAAAGCCCCATGAAAAATAAACGCCTTTTGGCTAAAACTTCTTTCCTCCCATGAGAGGGTAGCGAAACAAATAGATGGATTTTTCCATGACAATCAAGCATATCAGGAAGCTTCATTGAGGTGGGATTCCTTTAAGGCAATTTTATAGCAGAAATTGTAGCCATAAAATAGAACTCCTCTGCCCTCCTGGAGCGAGTACAAGATGCTCCAATGGGCAGCTGGTAAATGACCCCGAACTCATTACTGAATTAGCATCTTTCTACAAAAACTTGTACAATCCATGCGTTACTGTGATGAAGCACTACAGGCGTTATTTGGAAAATATCTCCCTACCGGTTCTGACCCATCAAGCTCGCCAAGAGCTGGAAGCTGCCTCTTTCCCTACCTGTAAGGCGCCAGGGGATGATGGGATCCCCATGGAAGTATATACCCAGTATGGGGAAATAACCCTACCTAAAATACTGACAGCATTTAACTTGAAAACGGGACAGCTACCCATAACCAGGGCAAATATACTACTGCTCAAACCAGGAAAAAAAAAAATGGCAGCTCCGAGCTCCTATAGGCCCATCTCCCTGCTGCAAAGGGACGTGAAAATACTGGCCAAAGTCCTAGCAATAAGACTTAACAGGGATGTCCTGACTATTGTTCACTCGGATCAGGCGGGCTTCATGCCACGCAAATACACGGCAACCACTTCAGAAGACACTTTGTGAATGTGCAAACCTCAGCAGATAATGCCGGCCACAGGGCACTGTTGTCTCTTGACGCCAATAAGGCATTCGACAGTGTCAGCTGGCGCTATCTTTGGGCTGTATTGTCCAAATTTGGATTTGGCCCTAGGTTTATAGCCTGGACAGGGCTGCTGTATAGTTCGCCAGAGGCCACCATGCGCATGTCTGACAGGATGTCCCTAGCCTTTGCACTGGGCAGGGGGACCAGGCAGGGATACCCCCTGTCCCCCCTGCTCTTTGCACTTGCTATTGAGCCTCTCGCGACCCAGGTGCACGACTGCCCACAAATCAAGGGATTTCAATTTGGTGAAATGCATGAGAAAATCATGTTATACCCAGATGACATGCTTTTTGGAGGACGTGGAAGACTATCTAAAACAATGACCATTGTCGCCGATTTTGGCCAATATTTTTGGGCCTAATCATCAACGGTCCAAATCCACATTGATGTTTCTGGAGGAGGCACCTGGACAGCGCAGGTTACATCCCTGCCCTATCCCTATAGTGACTACCTTTAAATACCTGGGCATTCAAATATCCCCCAAACTTACTGACTACTGTAGCCTACATATATATCCTTTACTAATCCATTTTAGGGATAAAATAAAGATCTGGAAAAGACTTCAAATGTAGAGTACAGCCATTCACAAATAAACAATGTTTAAAACGTGTTATATTTACCCACCTATAAATGGTTACTAAATGTCAAGGTCATCTTTTTATATGTACTTGTTCTCTAAGATGACAAATTGAAGTGTAATGTCATACTTTCATGGATATGTTTCATACATTGCAATAAAAACCATTTGATATTAAAAAAAAAAGATTAATAATTTAGTTTACTCAGCATGAAATGGAGCTTCGTTATGTAGCATTAGGCTTTATATTCTAGAATATTTCCATTTTTGGTAAACTCATTCAATGAATCCAAGCTCTGCAAAATGAGATAACATGCACTGCATTCATGCATTTACACAATTTCACAGTAACCATGAGCTAAAACAAAGTTCAGGAATATTCCTTTATCCCATTGTTTTGCAAATCTATGTACACTACAAACTGTATGATTGAACCGGTTCTGATATCGCTTTTATTAACCTGACAGTAGAGCTGCACGATTCTGGCCAAAATGAGAATCACAATTTTTTTGCTTAAAATAAAAAGATCACGATTCTCTCAACGTAAAATCTTATGAAAAAAACTTTACTATTCCCCCCCCCCCCAAAAAACTGCATTTGAAAGACCGCTGTGCGAATACAGTGTGACAAAATATTGAAACCACCACCATTTTATTCTCTAGGGTGTCTACTAAAAAAAAAAAAAATTATATACATATATGTTTGGGGGTTCTAAGCAATTTTCTAGCACAATAAAAAAATAATTTGAACTTGAAACCACAAATGTACAAATGTCAGAAAAAGGTTTAGTGTTTAAACTTTTTTCACTTAGGCCCCTTTCACACGAGGCGGACTCCGCTTCCACTGAGTCCACCGGCTCAGCGGGAGATCTCTCCGTTGATCTCCGCTGAGCCGGCGGATGACAGGTCCCTCTCTGCTCACTGAGCGGGGAGAGGCTTGTCAAGAGCCGCTGCTGCCTATGGGGAGATCGGACGAAAGTGGACAACATGTCCGTTTTCATCAGATCTCGCCCGATCCGATAGCGACGGATCCGAACGTAGAGGCATCCATCTGCTTTTAGCGGATCGGGTGTCAGTGGACATGTCTCCGCTGACATTCATCGCTCCATAGGCTAACATGGAGCGCCCGTTCAGGTCCACCGTCAAAACTGACAGGCAGAGCTGAACGGTCCGATCGTGTGAAAGGGGCCTCACACACAATCTATTCCATTGACAAGTTGTTACAATGGTTACACTTAAGTTCAAATGATAAAGAATGTTTTGATTCTTGGCAGACTGCCCAGTTTTTCTCTTCCTTTCTTTTGAGGGCTCTGGCTTCAGAAGAGCAGAGAGAATTATTTGCATAGAAAGAATTGTGAAACACTTTAGTCAAGATTGTGGTAACGATTCTTGACGATTATTTGTGCAGCTCTACCCGACAGCTTATTCTAAATACAATCTTTAATATTTTCAAAACAAAATGAAGTTTTCCTAACCAGCAAGAATGAGTTCTTACATTTAAAGCACACCTGCCATTTCAGATCCATCACGGCAGGGCATGTTAGCGGGCATTCACTCACCTGCTGCCACCACATCCCTCACCTTGAGGCACTGCCACATCCCCAGCCATCCCATTAAACTGAATGGGACTGTCGGTGAGTCAACAGCGGGTCAGAGGAGGAGCAGCTGCGGGACAGAGATGACCGTTTATCTTTAACCACTTAAGGACCAAGCCTCTTTCTGAGATTTGGCGTTTACAAGATTTTTTTTGGTAGAAAATTACTTAGAACCCCCAAACAATATATATTTTTTTCTAACACCCTAGTGAATAAAATGGCAGTCGTTGCAATACTTTGTCACACCGTATTTGCGCAGCGGTCTTACAAGCGCACTTTTTTTGGAAAAAAAATGCACTTTTTTGAATTATAAAATAAGTCAACAGTAAAGTTAGCCCAATTTTTTTTTTTTTTTTTTTTTTTTTTATACGGTGCAAGATAAATGTTACACCAAGTAAATTGATACAAAACATGTCACGCTTCAAAGTTGTGGCCGCTCATGGAATGGCGTCAAACTTTAACCCTTAAAAATCTCCATAGGCGACGTTTAAAAAAAAAAAAATTCTACAGGTTGCATGTTTTGAGTTACAGATGAGGTCTAGGGCTAGAATTATTGCTCTCACTCTATTGATCGCAGCAATACATGTGTGGTCTGAACACAGTTTTCATATGCAAGTGCTGCTCCGGTATTCGTTCGCTTCTGCACGTGAGCGCGGCACGTTTTTTCTCTTATTTATTTTACCTTTTATTTTTAATTTTTACACTTTAAAAAAAAATTTAAAAATTGGGTCACTTTTATTCCTATTACAAGGAATGTAAACATCTCTTGTAATAGAAAAAAAGCACGACAGGACCTCTTAAATATGAGATGTGGGGTCAAAAAAGTCCTCAGATCTCATATTTACACTAAAATCCAATAAAAAATAATGTAATATTTAAAAAAAAAAAAAAAATGGCCCTTTAGGAACATTGGGCGGAAGTGACATTTTGAGGCTGCTTCCGCCCTGCAATGATATGGAGACGGGTGGGGGCCATCTTCCCCTCACTTGTCTCCATGTCAGGCTAGGGAGAGGATCCGATCACCTCCGCTGCTACCGACGGCCCTGGTAAGCGGCGGAGGGCACCAGAATCCGCCGCAGAGACCACTTTCATCTTGAAGCGGATCGCCCGCTCATGAAGAGGATATTGGGGTTATGGTAGCTAGCTGCTACCATAACAACGGTATTCCTCTTCAAAGTAGCGACGTAAAACGACAGCGGGTGGTAAGGAAATGGTTAAAAATTATGATTTAAAGGGAGTTGATTTGAATCAAGTCTTTTTACTAGTGCTTTAAATAGACTTGATATAAATCAAATCCACCCTGGCCTAAATTGATGAATAAATCTTTTTAAGTTTTATTTTTATTGGACGTGTTTTAGAGCAGAAAGTAAAAAATGATTTTTTTCCCCAATACTGTCGGTCATTCTTAGTTTATAGCACAAAAAAAAAATAAAAAAACAGAGGTTATCAAAGCTCTATTTGCGCAGAAAAGAAGCACACATTTTATTTGGGGACAGTGTTAAACAGCTGGTCAGGAAGGGGGGTAAATATTCCAGAGGTCAAGTGGTTAATGGATTCTATCCGTTAACCACTTCAGCCTCAGGATTTACCCCCTTAATGACCAGGCAATTTTTTGCGATAAGACACTGCGTCGCTTTGACAATTGCGCCGTTGTACCCAAACAAAATTGATTTGTTCTTTTTTCCTCATAGAGCTTTTTTTTGGTGGTATTTGATCACCTATGCAGTTATTTTTTGCAAAAACAAAAAAAGACCAACAATTTTGAAAAAATAATGTTTTTATTTTCTGCTATAATACATGTCCAAAAAAAAAAAAAAAGAATTGAAAACAAATGTACTCATCAGTTTAGGCCAAATATGTATGCTGCTACACATTTTTGGTTAAAAAAAAAAATATAAAAAAAATTGCAATAAGACCACTTTCACACAGAGGCGTTTTTCAGGTGCTTTTGGGCTAAAAATAGCACCTGAAAAACGGCTCCCCTGCAGTTTCAGTGTGAAAGCCGAACCATCGGCAAAGCGGCGCTTTGCAGGTAGTTTTCACCTTTTTGGCCGCTGGCGGGGGTTAAAAGCGCCCCGCTAGCAGCCGAAAAACACAGCAAAAACGACGGTAAAGCGCCGCTAAAAATAGCGGCGCTTTACCGCTGACACCCCAGTGTGAAAGGGGTCTTAGCGTATATTGATTGGTTTGCACAAAAGTTACAGTGTCTACAAAATAGGGGATAGATTTATGGACTTATTTCTTTTTAATGTTTTTACTGGCAATGGCGGCAATCTTCAATTTTTAGCGGGACTGCGACATTGCAAGGGACAAATCTGACCCCAAGTGACATTATTACAGAGATCAGTGCTATAAAAATGCACTGATCAATGTATAAATCAAACTAGCAGGGAAGGGGTTAAGACTAAGGGCGTTCAAAGGGTTAACCGTGTTTCCCTGGGTGTGTTTTAAGTAAGGCCTGGGCTCACAGGGACAACACAGATCGCTGTTCCTGATCACTAGGAACAGATCTTTGTGTTGTCCCATCAGAAAGGATATCCACCTTGTTTACATAGGCAGATCCCAGTTCGATGTCCGCCGGACTTGCGCGCCCACAGTATCTATTGCATGAAACGACGTACAGGTATGCCATTTCCCGCAATAAAGCCACCCTGCCGCAGTATATGTGGTTAAAAACCTGTGCTGCAAAACTTCCCCCGTACCCTTTTATACTTAAGCCTGATCTGATCCAGCTATGTGCACGAGAGAAGCGGCTCCAGCCGCTGTGTCCCACCTTAATGGGCAGATAGATAGCAGCGGCAGCCATTGGCTCCCGATGCTGTGCTCTGGCAATAGACGCAGCTTGGGAGTGAGCACGCATGGGTGCCCCATGAAAAAGCAGCTTTCCATGGGGACACTTGCCGGAGGAGCCTAGAGCCCCAGCGGGGGACCCCAGAAAAAAGAGGATTGGGGCTGCTCTGTGCAAAACGATTGCACAGAGAAGGTATGATGTTTATTTTCATTAAAAAGCAAAAAATAAAAATAATAACAATAATGCTTTAAAAGAAACCAAAAAAAAGCAATAGGGCTTACTATATAACACAATCTATAGTAGACAAGCAAAGAAATTTGTCTTTTCAGGCCACTAAAATCAGGTATAGGAAGGAGGTAAACGGAAAGAGATGCAAGCCCGTTAGGATACAATCTGCTTCCTACCAAAGTCAAATGTTACTTCCAAAGAAAGGGGACGTTTTCACACCTCTTGTACCCCAGCATCATTCACGATGCAGTCACTTTCGAACATACTAGGCCTAAGCAAATCGGCAGGGCAGTGTGCCTCACAGTAAACAAACACGGACTCACAAAAAAAAATCTTTATACATCTGCACAATTGTCGGGAACAGTATGACAAACACTAGAATGTGTGGTGGAGGTGGAGCAGGTTATGTGTCTTTGCAGACAAGTGCATTTCAAAATCGGTACAGCGTGCGCGCATGCGAAATGCGATGCGGATAGTATAAGACGCTGGCCTCCTTATGGGACATTACAGAGAACCTTTTACCGAATTTACACAACTAAATTTAACAGTCCAATGCTACATAAAGTGTTCGACGCCTAACTAAAATATGGACAACTGGACATCACTGGCTTTTGCCGCCATACGGAAACACATTTGCACTTAAACAAAGGCACGAATAGTGCTGGAGCATTTTAAAAAATCATTACAGCCATTAGTAAACTGTCATAAAATAGCTTATTACCCATTACGCGTCTTGCTCCCCCTCTGAATCACACCACCACAAATATGAAATTAACACCAGCAGCTACGCGATGACTGAGATAGTATGCGCCGCGGATACGTTATATAAACTTCGTTGTACCGCCCATTAAAGAAAAAAAACAGCGCTCATTGGCTTGGAAGAAATGCTGCCGATTGGGCCACATATTGCCATGTGATGTCAGGGAATGGAAATGAGCGAAGGTTGGCTTTGAGAATGGATGCGCCAATGAAAATAAGTTCCGTCCATTGTCAGCCGGCTAGCGTGCTGTAGATAGGCCAATTTTTTACCGTGTAGAAATTCTGATTGGTTCCGTTCAGCGTATGCACGTGCCCCTAAGCAGTTTGCGGTCGCCATCTTGTAGGTTGCACTTCATAATACGTCTTATAAAATGGCGGATATTTGCATCTAGCAATTGTTTGAAAAGCGAGCTCTGCTGTCATATCACATAAGGGTTGCCTGTCCTGATCTGCAAGGACCACAGATCACAAAACCTATAAATTAAAATTATATAAATTATACTAGCACATTCTGAAAGACTTGCCTTGAAATAAAGCCTTGTACTGCTGCAGAGGCTTCTGTCTTCACCCGTTCTTCCTTCTGGGTTCGTGGGCTGCAGCCCCTTGAATGGCCAATCCACGATGATATCCTCGGCAGAGAGCTCTGAAGGAACAACACAGTTATGCCGTTCTTTCAGAGAGCTTGCACCAGTGACATCAGTGGCTGCTGCTAACTAGAATATCTCCTAAACGGTGCACGTTCAGATGATATTCGTTTAACGTACAGACAAGCTTACCTATAGGTAAAAATAGAAAGTTTACTAACAGTTTAACTTTATTGAAACAAACAATAGTTTTGCACTAGTGCTCCTGGCTCCTCCCTCCATAGCAATCCGCTCGCTATGGGGACACTCATACAGGCTCAATACTAAGCCACGCTCTCTGCATCTATTCATGCACACAGCACAGCTCAGTCTGCCCCCAGCTCCCTTCGCACAGGCTGTGATTGACAGCAGCGGGAACCATTGGCTCCCACTGCCACGCCTCTGTCTAGTAAAAAGAAAGAGACGCTGCTCTCAGGCACAGCGCTGGATCGAGATAAGGCTCAGGCAATTGAAGGGGGGTAGTTGAACACAGAAGGTTTTGTACCTTTAAAAAAAAAAAAAAAAAACTGCCTTTACCACCACTTTTTTTTTAACCACTTCCCATAGTAATATGTCAGCTGCGAGGTGGCTCTCTCATCCTGGGTGGCCGTCATATGACGTCCTCGGCTTCCTGGCCGTCTAAGGGGCGCGCGCGCCCGCTGCGTCACTCGGGAGCCGATGCACGTGCCCGCGATTACTTGTCACAGAGCAGGGACGTGGATCTGTGTGTGTAAAAAAGAACACACAGATCCACGTCATGTCAGGGGAGAGGAGACAGATCGTGTGTTCCTTGTATATAGGGACACCGATCGGTCACCTCCCCCAGTCAGTCCCCTCCCCCCACAGTTAGAATCACTCCCTAGGTAACACATTTAACCCCTTGATCGCCCCCTAGTATTAATCCCTTCCCTGCCAGTGACATTTATACAGCAATCAGTGTATATTTATAGCACTGATCGCTGTATAATTGTCAATGGTCCCAAAATAGTGTCCAATTTGTCCACCGCAATATCACAGTCCTGACAAAAATCGCAGATCGCCGCCATTATTAGTAAAAATAATAAAAATGCAATAAACCTATCCCCTATTTTGTAGGCGTTATAACTTTTGCGCAAACCAATCAATATACGCTTATTGCAAATTTTTTTACCAAAAAAATGTAGAAGAATACATATCGGCCTAAACTGAGGAAGAAATTTGATCTTTTTTTTTTAAAATTGGGACATTTATTATAGAAAAAAGTAAAAAATAGGTTTTTTTTTTTCAAAATTGTCGCTCTTTTTTGGTTTATAGCGCAAGAAATAAAGACAGCAGAGGTGATAAAATACCACCAAAAGAAAGCTAATCATAGCTTAGCTATGATTAAGCACTGACTACAGTGTGAAACGTGTCAGTTTTCCCACTTTGTGATGCTGTGGCATGTATTTTTATGATCATATTTAAATAAGGATCAAAGATTACTTTTGAGTGTGGCTGTCCAGGATTTCTCGTTTACCTCTCAATTACCAGCATTGCCTGCACCTGTTACTTCCAACATGGAGAAAATGTTTGTTCCTCACAGACATCTTTCAGAACGGTGATATTTTTCTTTCTCTACAACCCCAAGGAGACCGACATTAAGCAAGACTACAGAGCAGCCACCCTATTCCATCACATTCTGCAACTGTTATCTCCCAGCCCACTCCCCAAAGCTCAGCTGTCTGCTGGGCCTTTTTCAGCACACCTGCAGCAGTTTGCACTGTTGCTATCTGCAAACTATGTCTCAGGCACATCAAACGTGGCAAAAACACCAACCATTTGGGTACCACATGCTTAACAAGGCATTTAACGTCCAACCACTCAGCCCATTGGCAAGAGCACCTAAAAGCCACACAAAAGGGCCACAAATCTGTCCCTCCTCCTTACCCACTTCAGTCTGCCCCTGCAAAATGGAGTCATTACCTCTCAGCAGCCTCCACTGACAGGAATGATGGTATAGCACAGGGTGTCCCAGGTCCTAACAACACATCTGCAAGCAGCACACCACCAGCTGTAGACTGTAGCCAGCAAATTTCTCTGCCCCATCTGCTGCAGCTGAAAAAAAATACTGCCACCCACATGACCAGCGTCTGAATGCAAGCTTGTCAAAGCTGTTGGCTCTCCAACTTCTGCCTTTCAGCCTGGTGGATTCTGCCCCCTTCCCTGAATTCACACAATGTGCTGTACCACAAGGGCAGGTACCCAGTCACAATTACTTTTCACGTAAGACAGTTCCATCTCTCTACCATCATGTGGAAGGGAATATTCTGGCATCAATGGGCAAGGCAGTCAGTCGTAAAATCCACCTTACTGCTGACACGTGGTCCAGCAAGCATGGGCAGGGACGATATATTTCATTCACACCACACTGGGTAACGCTGCTTGCAACTCGAAAGGATGCAGGACAGGGCTCGGTGCTCCAGCTTGTTGTGCCCCCACGTCTCCACACAGCTGGTGGTGATGATGCCAGACCTGTGAGCTCTACCCCCTCCTCCTCCTCCGCCACCTCCATGCCCTCCTCTGCAAAATTGTCCTATGAACATCAGGTACTGTCAGGGTTGGGCTCAGCCCTTTCTTCTCTGAGCTGGCCGCTCAGCTGTCTGCTAATTGCCAGCTCCCATCTCTCTCCATAGTTACCCAGCTGTTGTTGCTTCTGCTCGTCAGTCCTGCCTACTTAAAGTCGTCCAGCTCACTTGATCTCTGCCTTCGCCTTTGTCAACATCACAGAGACTTTCTCCTGCATTCCTGTTGAAGACTTGCTCGGCTGACGTTCCTTCTGGCTCCTGATCCTGCTTGCTGTACTACTACATTTATCTCTGGCTCTCTGACATTTGCTTGGCTGACTACCCGATCCAGTTACTGAACTCTGGCTTGTTTTGACTACGCTTACTCTGTTTACCTTATTATTATTATTATTATTATTAAACAAGTGTGATTTAACTATACTTCTGTCTCAGTCTGATTCATGGTACCCGATAGTAGGCGAAGGCCATGAATTTAGAAGATACAGTCAATACACTTGTTGGTAATATTTTTTCCAGATTGGATGAGCAAGATCACCGCATGGATCAGTTTACCATAGCATTACAAACGCTCCTGAGTCGCACGGCTCACCTGGAGACTCCAACTGTGGCTGCTCCGTTACAACCTGAGTTGCAGGCCGTTCCTGCTGCTGCGCCAGTCTCTGTGCAGGCACCCGCCTTGAGTATTACCTCTATAAGAGGTATGTCTGGTTCCGCTCTGCTTCCCCAGCGATTTGGGGGCGATCCAGTTCAATGCAGAGGTTTTCTCAACCAGGTTGAGATTTACTTTGAGATGCTCCCCCAGGCGTTTCCCAAGAACAGAAGCAAAGTAGGTTTCGTGATATCTTTGCTTTCTGAGAGAGCCTTGGCCTGGGCAAACCCTCTATGGGAGACGCAAAACCCTGTTGTCTTGAGTTACCCTGACTTTATGGCCTCCTTTAAAAGGGTATTTGACGTTCCCGCACGCTCCGCTTCTGCTGCCAAGTGCCTCATGTCCATCAGAGTACGAGAACTGTTGCGGACTACACCATTGAATTCCGTACTCTGGCAGCAGAGGTTGCTTGGAACAATGAGGCGCTCGTGGCTGCTTTTTCTCATGGTCTTGATTCCATCAAGGATGAGATAGCAGCATTGTTTCATCCCCAGTTATCTAGAAGGATAAGTCCCTGGTTTGGGTCACCCTTTCTTGGGCTGAGTCGTCCATCGTGATACAGGCTTTATTCGACTCTGGGGCTGTAGGCCTGTTTATTGATGCTGCCTTTGTATCAAAGCACTCGTTTCCGCTGTAGCTGCGTGACACTCCACTTGCTATTGAGGCTCTTGATGGGAGACCTCTACAGCCTGCCCATGTGACTCATGAGACGGTTCCGTTGTCCATGGCCATAGGGGCTCTTCACCATGAGATAATCCAATTCCAAGTTATTTCCTCACCTAGGTTTCCGCTGGTTATTGGTTATCCTTGGTTACAGAGGCGCAACCCCTCTTTTGATTGGCTCCGTGCTGAGGTTCTCTCCTGGTCACCACAATGCAGTGAGACATGCTTCCAGAAGGTAGACAAGGTCCTGTGCACCTCTTCACTCTCCTCCCTGCCGGAGGAGTACTGCGATTTTAGCAATGTCTTTGACAAAGGTCAAGCCAGTAGTTTGCCTCCATACTGGTCTTATGATTGTGCAATTGACCTTCAACCTGGTGCCATACCCTCTCGTGGCCCGGGTTTACCCTTTGTCAGTCTTGGAGGATAAGGCCATGGAGGAGTATGTTGCAGACGCACTTTCTCGAGGTTTCATCCGCAAATCCTCGTCTCCTGCTGGTGCTGGTTTCTTCTTTGTGAAAAAGAAGAGCGGTGAACTGAGACCTTGTATTGATATTAGGGGTCTCAATCATTTCACGATTAAGAATGCCTACCCGATTCCGTTGATTACAGAGTTATTTGACCACCTCAAGGGAGCAACGTTTTTCATGAAGCTTGATTTGAGAAGGGCATAAAATCTCGTGTGGATTAAGGAGGGCGACGAGTGGAAAACTATGTTTAATACCAGAACAGGCCATTATGAGTACCTCATAATGCCTTTTGGCCTTTGTAACGCCCCAGCAGTTTTCCAGGAATTTATTAACGATGTCCTCCGAGATTTGTTGCAGTTATGTGTGGTGGTTTATCTCAATGATATCCTCATATTTTCCAAGTCCCTGGAGAGTCACCACACTGATGTCTGTCGTGTGCTTCAGAAACTAAGAGAAAATAATCTCTATTGTAAACTGGAGAAGTGCGAGTTCCATTGTGAACAGGTTAAATTCCTGGGCTATGTAATTTCCACTGCTGGTTTTTCGATGGACCCAGAGAAATTTTCGTCAGTCCTACAGTGGCCTTGACCCATGGGGTTACGTCCTCCGCAGCGTTTCCTGGGTTTTGCCACTATTATCGGAAGTTTATTCATAACTTCTCGTCTCTGGTCAAGACCCTGACTGATCTGACCAAAAAGGACGGTAACCCACAGAGTTGGTCTCCAGAGTCCATTAAGGCCTTTGTGAGTCTCAAGGCTGCCTTTGTTTCTGCTCCTGTGTTGGCACATCCTGATCCTACGTTGCCTTTTATCCTAGAAGTTGATGCTTCTGAGACTGGAGTTGTCTCAATGTCCTAACTCTGAGAGCGCTATGCATCCGTGTGGCTACTTTTCCAAGAAATTGTCACCTGCAGAGTGCAATTACGAGATTGGTGACAGAGAGCTGTTGGGCAGAAGGGCGCGATGGGCTCTTTTCTTGTCGAGTTTTAATTACATTCTCTTTCTTACCCAGTACTAAGAATGTAAGGGCTGACGCCTTGTCCAGTTTTCCTCCACTTCCAAGTTGGAGTCGGTTCCGGTTCCTGTGATTCCTCCTGATCATATCATGGCTATGGTTCGCACCAGTCTTACGTCTCCTTTGGGTGAGAAAATTCTTGCTGCTCAGGTCCATGCTCCTCCTGAGAAACCTTGTGACCGCTGCTTTGTCCCAGAGAGTCTCCGTACTGCCGTGCTCCAGACTTACCATTCTCCCAAGGCAGCTGGCCACCCTGGGAAGAATCAACTCGTTTGGGCCATTTCCCAACAATTCTGGTGGCCTAGTCTACGGGCTGATGTAACTGCCTTCATAGCTGCCTGTTCCGTGTGTGCTCAGAGTAAGACTCCACAACACCTTCCAGTGGGCCTAATACAACCCATACCCAATGGAGAGAGGCCCTGGACCCACCTGTCTATGGATTTCATTGTGGAGTTATCAACTTCCAAGGCAACACTGTTATCCTTATTGTGCTTGACCAGTTCTCAAAGATGTGTCATTGTATTCCACTTAAGAAGCTGCCCACTTCTAAGGAACTGGCTTCCATTTTTGCTTGGGAGATCTTTCGCTTACATGGACTACCCAAGGTGATTGTCTCGGACAGGGGTAGTCAGTTTGTCTCCTGGTTCTGGCGAGCCTTTTGTGCACAGTTGGGAATTCAGCTTGCTTTCTCCTCTGCGTACCACTCGCAGTCTAATGGGGCCGCAGAACGAGCCAATCAGTCCTTGGAGCAATTCTTATGTTGCTATATTTCTGACCATCATAACAACTGGTCAAACCTATTACAGTGGGCAGAGTTTGCTCACAACAGTTCCATGAATTCTGCTTCCCGATTGTCTCGGTTTATGGCAAATTATGGTTTCCAACATTCCATGTTGCCTGACTCGTTTGTTCCTCAGAGTATTCCTGCATTAGAGGAGCATCTCCGTGGTCTTCGTTCCACTTGGGCACAAGTTAAGGAGGCTTTGCAACATGCTAACAATAGGTACAGACTCCATGCTGACCGCAGACGCCTGCCTGCACCTTCCTACCAGGTTGGGGACAGAGTCTCGCTATCGTCTCGCAACCTCCGACTTCTTGTTCCTTCTTTGAAGTTCACACCTCGTTTTATTGGGCCTTTCCGTATCCTTCGCAGGATTAACCCAGTGGCTTGCGCCTTGGACCTTCCTCCTAGTATGCGCATCTCAAATGTGTTTCATGTCTCCTTATTGAAACCTTTGGTCTGCAATCGCTTTACCACCTTGGTGCCATGTCCTCACCCTACACAGGTTGAGAACCATGAGGAGTATGAAGTACAATCCATTGCTGACTCCCGTAGGTTCTGTGGGCGCATACAGTACTTGGTGCATTGGAAGGGGTACGGTCCAGAGGAACGCTCTTGGGTCTCATCCTCAGATGTTAATGCCCCTGTCCTCCTCCGTGATTTCCATAGACTTTTCCCCCTCAAGCCTGGTGGTCCTCCGAGGGGGAGGGGTCATTGAGGAGGGGCTACTGCCAGGGCTGGGCTCAGCCCCTTCCTTCTCTGAGCTGGCCGCTCAGCTGTCGGCTAATTGCCAGCTCCCAACTCTCTCCACAGTTACCCAGCTGTTGTTGATTCTGCTCGTCAGTCCTGCCTACTTAAAGTCGTCCAGCTCACTTGATCTCTGCCTTCGCCTTTGTCAACATCACAGAGACTTTCTCCTGCATTCCTGTTAAAGACTTGCTCGGCTGACGTTCCTTCTGGCTCCTGATCCTGCTTGCTGTACTAATAAGTTTATCTCTGGCTCTCTGACATTGCTTGGCTGACTACCCGATCCGGCGCTAACATATCTTTTATAATCATACCCGATCCAGTTACTGAAGTCTGGCTTGTTTTGACTACTCTTACTTTGTTTACCTTATTATTATTATTATTATTAAACAGGTGTGATTTAACTATACTTCTGTCTCGGTCTGATTCATGGTTCCTGATAGGTACCCCCTAAGCGTTCAAAGGGCTATTCCTAGAGTCAGGGTAAAAGGTGCCATGCAGTGCTTCAGCTGCTGTGTTTAGGGGACAGTAACCACACCGGAGCAGAGATTTTTGAAGCTCTGCAAGGACAGGCCCAGAGGTGGTTCACACCACACCAGCTGGAGTTAGGAATGCTGGTGTCCGATAATGGCTCAAAGCTCCTGTCCACCCTTAAACAGGGAAAGTTGACACATGTGCCATGCCTGGCACATGTCCTCAATTTGGTGGTGCAGCATTTCCTAAGTACGTACCCAGGGTTGCAAGATGTACAAAAGCAGGCCAGAAGAGTCTGTAGCCATTTCAGGCGGTCATACACAGCCAGTGCACGGTTGGCTGAAATTCAGCGGGAATTCCACCTGCCCGTAAACCGCCTGATTTGTGACATGCCCACCAGGTGGAACTCAACTTTGGGAATGCTGCAGCGGCTATACAGGCAGCAGAGGGCCGTCAACGAGTACCTGTGCCAGTATGGCACGACGACTGGCTCAGGCTTTTCCCCACACTAATGGCTGATTATTAAGGATGCATGCACTGTATTGTCACCATTTGAGGAGGCCACAAGGATGGTGAGCAGTGACAGTGTATGCATCAGTGACACAATCTCTGTTGTGTTCCTGCTGGAGCAGACTCTGCGTGGCATTATGGACAGGGCACTGGAGGCAGAGCAGCAGGACGAAGAGGAGGATTTCCTTTCCTCTCAAGGCCCACTTTATCCAGACACCATCATTCCTATTTCACAGAACACACAGGAGGAGAGAGGGGAGGAGGATGAGGATTCTGGCACTTTCAAAAGCTTCGAAGAAGAGGAAGACATGCGTCAATCTGTAAGCGATGGCTTTCCAAACCCAGGACCCTTGGGATCAGTACGTGGCTGCGAGGAGAAAGTTCCAGATGCTGTCACCCTGAGTGATCCCGAGGAGTCTGCTTCTCAAGCCTTGGCAAATTTGAAGCTCATGGGCAACCTCATGCTTCAAAACCTGCGAAAGGACCCAAGAATACGTGGCATAAAGGAGAAGGATGATTACTGTTTGGCAACCCTCCTTGACCACCGTTATAAGGGGAAGGTCTGAGAACTCATCCCGTCCCCACAGAAACTGCAGAAGATAAAATCTCTTGAGGACGACAGTCCGAATGATCACTCAAAAATTCACAGAATACCCGATAAGAGACGATCCAGCTTTCATTCTGCTGCACGCCACTACCATCCCGGCTCCGAAATACAAAAAATCGATAGTACGACATCTATTAAATGCAGCCAAATCTTGCATCCCACTATTGTGGAAAAAATGCTCGCCCCCGACTATAGGGTTATGGCTGCGCAGGGTGGAAGAGATCAGGAGATTGGAAGATTTAGTCCTTAGGGCACAGAACAAGCAGGAACAACACCTTCAGGCAGAGGCGTCATCAGGGGGTGGCTATTGGGGCTACAGCCCCGACCCTGGGGCTAATAGCCCAGAGTCTCTTGTCCCGGTCCTAGAATGCAGGGGACAGGGGCGGACTGAGCCGTGGTAGCGCTGGCTCCGGCTCCAGCTCCAGCTCCGCCCCCCCCGACTCTACTCTTGGTCACTGGTTGCTATAACCGCCTAGCGGCTAGCAACCAGTGACGTCACTGCCCACTGTGCCCACACTGCCCGGCATTTAAAGCGGAGGAGGATTGCACTTCCTCCTCCTCCGCGCTAGGGCTCATGCCATTTCTGGACTGGAGCGGCCCTCCGGTGGCGCCGTGGACCTATCAGTCCTAACCCAGCACGCTGTGACAGGAAGAGGAAGAAGGCGGCAATTACAATTTGGCCGCCGGCGCCGTGCGACATCGATCTGCGCTCGGGCAGGCGGCTCTCCTCCTCTCCTCTGGCTGCCTCACACACCAGCACCACGGCTGAGCTGCTGCTGCAGGACCTGGACACAGGTAGGTCAGTCAGTGTGTGTATGGCAGGTACCAGGTCAGTGTGTGTGGGTCAGTGTATGTAGGTCAGTGTGTGTGGGTCAGGTAGGTCAGTGTATGTGGGTCAGTGTATGCAGGTCAGTGTGTGTGGGTCAGTGTATGTAGGTCAGTGTGTGTGGGTCAGGTAGGTCAGTGTAGGTCAGTGTGTGTGGGTCAGGTAGGTCAGTGTGTGTGGGTCAGGTAGGTCAGTGTGTGTGGGTCAGTGTATGTAGGTCAGTGTAGGTCCGTGTGGGTCAGGTAGGTCAGTGTATGTCAGGTAGGTCAGTGTGGGTGGGTCAGTGTATGTAGGTCAGTGTACGTCAGGTAGGTCAGTGTGTGTAGGTCAGTGTGGGTCAGGTAGGTCAGTGTTTGTGGGTCAGTGTATGTAGGTCCGTGTGGGTCAGGTAGGTCAGTGTATGTCAGGTAGGTCAGTGTATGTAGGTCAGTGTGGGTCAGGTAGGTCAGTGTGGGTCAGTGTGTGGGGGTCAGGTAGGTCAGTGTGTGTGGGTCAGGTAGGTCAGTGTGTGTGGGTCAGTGTATGTAGGTCAGTGTAGGTCCGTGTGGGTCAGGTAGGTCAGTGTATGTCAGGTATGTCAGTGTGGGTGGGTCAGTGTATGTAGGTCAGTGTAGGTCAGTGTGGGTCAGTGTGTGTGGGTCAGGTAGGTCAGTGTGGGTCAGTGTGTGTGGGTCAGGTAGGTCAGTTTGGGTCAGGTAGGTCAGTGTAGGTCAGGTGGGTCGGGTATGTCAGTGTATGTCAGGTAGGTCAGTGTGGGTCAGGTAGGTCAGTGTGTGTGGGTCAGTGTATGTAGGTCAGTGTGGGTCAGGTAGGTCAGTGTGGGTCAGTGTATGTAGGTCAGTGTGGTTCAGGTAGGTCAGTGTGGGTCAGTGTATGTAGGTCAGTGTATGTCAGGGAGGTCAGTGTATGTAGGTCAGTGTATGTCAGGTAGGTCAGTGTGTATCAGGTAGGTCAGTGTATGTCAGGTAGGTTAGTGTATGTTAGGTAGGTCAGTGCATGTCAGGTCGGTCAGTGTGGGTCAGGTAGGTCAGTGTATGTAGGTCAGTGTGTGTGGGTCAGGTAGGTCAGTGTGGGTCAGGTAGGTCAGTGTGTGTTGGTCAGTGTATGTAGGTCAGTGTGTGTGGGTCAGGTAGGTCAGTGTAGGTCAGTGTGTGTGGGTCAGGTAGGTCAGTGTAGGTCAGTGTGTGTGGGTCAGTGTATGTAGGTCAGTGTGTGTGGGTCAGGTAGGTCAGTGTGTGTGGGTCAGGTAGGTCAGTGTAGGTCCGTGTGGGTCAGGTAGGTCAGTGTATGTCAGGTAGGTCAGTGTGGGTGGGTCAATGTATGTAGGTCAGTGTGCGTCAGGTAGGTCAGTGTGGGTCAGTGTGTGTGGGTCAGGTAGGTCAGTGTGGGTCAGTGTGTGTGGGTCAGGTGGGTCGGGTAGGTCAGTGTGGGTCAGGTAGGTCAGTGTGTGTGGGTCAGTGTATGTAGGTCAGTTTGGGTCAGTGTATGTAGGTCAGTGTGGGTCAGGTAGGTCAGTGTGGGTCAGTGTATGTCAGGTAGGTCAGTGTATGTAGGTCAGTGTATGTCAGGTAGGTCAGTGTGTATCAGGTAGGTCAGTGTATGTCAGGTAGGTTAGTGTATGTCAGGTAGGTCAGTGTATGTCAGGTAGGTCAGTGTGGGTCAGGTAGGTCAGTGTATGTAGGTCAGTGTGGGTCAGGTAGGTCAGTGTGGGTCAGGTAGGTCAGTGTGTGTGGGTCAGTGTATGTAGGTCAGTGTGTGTGGGTCAGTGTACGTCAGGTAGGTCAGTGTGTGTAGGTCAGTGTGGGTCAGGTATATCAGTGTGGGTGGGTCAGGTAGGTCAGTGTGGGTCAGTGTGGGTCAGGTAGGTCAGTGTGTGTGGGTCAGTGTATGTAGGTCCGTGTGGGTCAAGTAGGTCAGTGTAGGTCAGTGTATGTAGGTCAGTGTGGGTGGGTCAGTGTATGTAGGTCAGTGTGGGTCAGGTAGGTCAGTCTATGTAGGTCAGTGTGTGTAGGTCAGTGTGGGTCAGGTATTTCAGTGTGTGTGGGTCAGGTAGGTCAGTGTATGTCAGGTAGGTCAGTGTATGTAGGTCAGTGTATGTAGGTCAGTGTGGGTCAGGTAGGTCAGTGTGTGTCAGGTAGGTAGGTCAGTTTAGTGGTCAGCATTGAGGGGCACTGGTAAGCCAGGCAGCAACCAGCAAGTCAGCCTACCCCCGCCACACAACCACACAACCCCTCCGCCCAACCAAAAAAACTAGAGCCCCCCCCGTGCCAGCCTTGGACTTCGGGCTGAAGCCCCTGGTCTTTTTGACACCTAGCAACGCCCCTGCCTTCAGGTATGGACACTCTGGAGCATGTTCATATACTCAGATGAAGGAATGGCTATGTTAGCTACTTGATGACACAACAATATAGCAGATATCTCACACAATAGATCCGGGTCTACCGTTTCCACAGGTCTCTCCCCCCCCCTCTACCTTTTTCCCCCTCCCCTTTTCCCCTCTCTGATCCTCTCTCTTTTGTTCTATCTCTCTCTTTTCCTCCTATCCTCTTTTTTTTCCTTCTTCTCTTTATAGGATCCTTACGTTCCCAATTGTTTGGTTTCTGGAATATTTCTGAGATGTTTCTGAACAATGGGAACACATGGTTCAACCAGACATGTAAATACGAAGAAATAGTGCCAGAAACTGTTTTTCATATATTCAGTTCCAGTTGATTTATATCAGCCAATGTTAAATACAAACACTGAATGTCCAAACATAAAGATTGTGGTACTTATATACGTTAGGTCTTGTACTCACCTGCGAACACCAACTATGACGATGGACACTGAACTGTATTTTATATGTTGACTCTATGTCTATGGAAAATAATAAAATTTACATTTGAAAAAAAAAAATCTCTTGAGGACACGTTAAAGAGGATTTTATTGAACGTTTTTCCTGACTCCAGTAGGATACAGTGTCGTAGAAAACGTAGTTTTGAGTCTTCTGTTGGTCAAGAGAGGAGCGTTGGAGAAGGCATCCGCCTAAGTGAGGCATTTTGGAATTTTTTTAGTCCTTGCCGCCCAGGGCTGTCAGCTTCCACATCCCATCTGCAGCGTCTGCATCACATGGTAGACGATTACCTCAGGGCCAAAACAGAGATATAGAGCTTTCCAGCTGATGATACACTGACTTACTGGGTCATGTGAATAAACCACTGGCCAGAACTTGCCCAGTATCATATTGAGTTGTTGGGCTGCCCTGCATCCAGCCTGCTTTCAGAATGGGCATTCAGTGCTGCAAGAGGTTTCGTTACTGATCATGGAACGCGTCTGTCCACAGACTCCGTGGACGTTTGACTTTTATAAAAATGAGTCAGTCCTGGATTACCAGCTATGAAGCCCCTGATGCCGATGTCACGGATTAAGTCTTTTTGGGATGTGGAATCTCTGTAGGACTTCGAGGCTGCCTAGCTTTGAGCGTGTTCAATCATCTGAAAGAATGTTTTTGGTATAGTTTTCATGGGCACAATTAACACCCAAAGACCAATTTTTCTGCACCTGTTTGACAGGTGCATATCATTGCAATTTTTTACAGCAAGGCCAATTCTTGCTTTCATCAAGAGTACCTCTATAGGGTTATGGTGGGAAGGCGCCGTCAACACCCAAAGAGTAATTTTTCTGCACCTGTTTGACAGGTGCATATCATTGCAATTTTTTACAGCAAGGCCAATTCTTGCTTTCATCAAGAGTACCTCTATAGGGTTTTGGTGGGAAGGCGCCACCGAGACCCAAAGACCAATTTTTCTGCACCTGTTTGACAGGTGCATATCTGTCATGTACCTGGGTGTATTCGAACCGGGATGTTCCTGGTCCCACAGCTGCAGTCTTTCTTGTGCCACAGAAGAGCTCTGGAGTTATGGCTATGTTCTCTCAGTTTGATGCATTACCTTGGACTCACTAGCCCCACCTGCTGCCAGCTGTGGACAATCTACAATCAAAGCAGCCGATAAATAGCAGCACTTCCTATCTCTCAGTGCCCGTTTGTATGGACTAGCTCTCTGGGTGTTGTGACTGCTTTGTGACTCTGAATACCGTATATGAACTTCTGCCTGAATCCCTGACTACTCTCTAGCCTGCTGATTTTGTACTTCACCGCCAGCTCGTGTATGACCTTTGCCTGCCTGACCTCTCTCTGGATTTCGATCGTGTACCGATTTGCCTGATCTGTTGCCAACCTGATCTACCTAAGTTTTCGCATGAATACTCAGCACACAAGCTCCACTTCGGACATTACCTATCACAGGTACCTTACATTACAAACGGGCCACAATGGCAGTGGACCCTGCTGAGATTGTTAAGACGATTTCACGTCAGGGACAATTGATTGGAGCTCGTGAACAGCATCTTTCTTCCCTGGACGCCAAGTTAGATGAACTTTGTACTATGCTTAAATCTTGCTTGCCTGGTACTTCTGCAACGGTCCAGACTCCTGCTCCAATCCAACCTACCTCTTCTGTACCACCCAAATTCCCCTGCCTGAAAAATTTGGTGGTGATATTGAGGACTGCAGAGGCTTTTTAAATGTTTGCCGTTTGCATCTCGACTTTTAACACTTCGTCTGCCAAAGTGACTTTTGTAATTTCCTTGCTAAAGGGGAAGGCCCTGGCCTGGGTCTCTCCTTACCTGGAACGCAATGATCCTGTGCTGCAAGATACTGACAATTTTCTGGCTTCTCTCCAGACTGTATTTGGCAAGCCAGATAGAGCTTCTGCAGCTGAGTATTCACTTTTGGACATACAAAAAGGTACCAGGTCTGTGGCACAATATGCTATTGAGTTCCGTACCCTGGCTGCTGAGACTAATTGGGACTCAAGGGCATTATGTGCAGCCTTCCGAAAAGGTCTTACAGATCGCATCAAGGACGAATTAGTCTATAAGGATTCCCCAGAAGTCCTTGAGAAATTCATAGAGCTGTTTGTTCGTCTGGATGTCCGGTATCATAAAAGGTGCCAAGGGAGACTTAGAACTCGTAAGTTTCCTAGGCCAGTTTATCGTTTGGCCTCTAACTTCCAAAAACCACCTCAGCCAGAACCTGAAATCTCAGTTGAACCCCAGGCACCTGTGGAACCCATGGAAGTAAGCCATCTCCACCTAACTGAGTCGGAGAAACAAAGGAGGTGTGCATTGGGTCTATGCCTGTACTGCGGACTTAAAGGACATTTGTTATCTGTCTGCCCTTCCCGTCCAGTAAAAGGCAGGGTTGGAGGAGCTGGGTTAGATCTTACAGGTATATCCAAGTTTACCATTCCCGCAATTATCCATTTACCCTCGAAACTTGTATCCTGTGAGGCTTTTGTGGATTCTGGAGCCGCTGGCATATACTTGGACTACACTTTTGCTAAAGAAAATAACATCCCATTTGTTCCAAAGTCTACACTCCTAAACATCACCACCCTGAATGGACAACCCTTGGGAGATGGCATTGTACAATTTGAGACTACGACAATCACCCTTTAGGTAGGCGTACTCCACAAAGAGGAAGTTGCCTTGTCTCTTATTGATTCTCCACTTCTGCCCATTATTTTTGGTTACCCATGGTTACAACAACATAACCCTTCTTTTGATTGGAGAAATGGAGAACTAACCTCTTGGGGGTCGTTCTGTCATCTAAACTGTTTGTCTCAACCCAAAAGACTTTCTGGTTGTCTGTTGGCTTCCGTGGCCATCCCACCTACTTGCCTTGTGAATATCATAAGTTTGCAGACGTATTTTGCAAGCAAAAGGCAGAGGTTTTACCTCCACATTGTTCTTTTGACTGAGCAATTCATTTGATTCCTGGAGCACCTCTTCCCAAAGGAAGGACCTATCCCCTGTCTTTGCCTGAACACAAATCCATAGAGGAATACGTAAAAGACAACTTGGAAAGAGGTTTTATCCGACCCTCTTCTTCCCCAGTAGGGGCAAGTTATTTCTTTGTTGAAAAAAAGATGGGGGTCTTCGACCATGCATAGACTATCAAGGGTTAAATCAAATCACTGTAAAAGACTCCTACCCTTTGCCTCTCATTCTTGAACTGTTTGATGTACTTAAGGGAGCCATTACCTTCTCTAAGCTGGGCCTACGAGGAGCTTATAATCTGATTCGAATTAAAGATTGGGACGAGAGGAAGACAGCATTCAACACTCGTAATGGACATTTTGAATATCTGGTTATGCCATTTGGGTTGTGTAATGCCCCTGCTGTCTTCCAACGTTTCATGAATGACATTTTTCACGATTTCAGCAACAGTTTTGTGATCATCTACTTGGACGACATTTTATTTTTTCTAAGACTCATCTAGAGCACATCTCACATGTAAAGCAGGTATTACAACGACTGAGAGAAAACCATCTTTACGCGAAGATTGAGAAATGAGTTTCCATCAAAGCCATATTCCTTTCCTTGGATACATTATAAGTGCTGTCGATTTCCAAATGGACCCTCAAAAACTTTCCGCTGTCTTGCAATGGCCCCAACCGACCACTTTAAGAGGGCTCCAAAGCTTTCTAGGGTTCGCAAATTACTACAGACGCTTCATCAAAGGTTTTGCCTCCATTGCGGCCCCCTTTACTGCTATGACTGCTATATATAAGAAAGGTACAAATTGCAAGGTGTGGCCCTCAGAAGTGGAATCGGCTTTCCAGCAATTAAAAGACATGTTCAGCAAGGCTCCAATTCTTCAGTATCCAAATCCCGATCTCCAGTATATAGTTGCGGTTGATGCCTCTGAGGTAGGAGCAGGTGCCGCGCTGTCCCAGAGACAGCCTAAGTCCGGTAGAATCCATCCAGTGGTGTTTTTTTCTAGAAAGTTTTCTCCAGCGGAGATGAATTACGATGTTGGGAATCGAGAACTACTGGCTATCAAATTGGCATTGTCTGAATGGCGACATCTTCTGGAAGGGGCTCCCAAGCCTTTTTCTATCCTCACTGACCATAAAAACCTGCTGTATCTTCAGACTGCAAGACGTTTGAACTTTGACGTCAGGCTCAATGGGCTCTGATGCTCTTTCCAGACATTTTGCTACCTCTGAAGAAGATCAACCTATCGAGCAGTATATATAATCCCACCTCACAAAATTGTCGCACAGATCTCTACAGCTCTTTCCAAACAGTTACAAGAAACCCAGAATCATGTTCCCCAAGGCTTGAAGATACCACCAGGTCGTCTGTTCATAGCCCCTAGCCTCGGAGAACCTGTACTCCTGGTGTGGTGTGCTATCCGGTCATCCTGGTGTCACCATCACTCTTAAGAACTTGCAGTGTCATGTCTGGCGGCCTCATATGAAAAGGGATGTTACTGACTATGTGGCTGCCTGTCCAACTTGTGCTGCTAATAAAGTACCCCGCACATTGCCTACTGGAGTGTTACAACCACTTCCGGCACCTCGCCAGCCTTGGACCCATTTGACTATGGACTTCATTACAGACTTACCCAAGTCCGAGTGCATGACTGCTATATGGGTCATAGTGGATCGCTTTTCCAAAATGTCTCATTTTGTGCTGCTCCTGGGATTACCTACAGCGGAAGCACTGTCTACCCTCTTCCTTTCCCATATTGTGAGATATCATGGCATACCTACCAATGTCATCTCAGACTGCAGATCCCAGTTTGTTTCCCGATTCTGGAGAGAGTTCTGCAAGAAACAGGGAGTAACGCTTTCACTCTCTACCTCACATCACCCTCAAACAGATGGTCAAACCGAACGCATGAACCAGACCCCGGAAACCTATCTTCGACATTATGTCAATGCCTTACACTCCAAATAGTCTGAGTATTTGCCTTTGGCTGAGTTCACCAAAAATTCCCAATGGCACAGTGCTCTTCATACCACACCATTCTACACAGCCCTAGGCTATCAACCTCGTTTTTTTCCCTACTTCAGCTTTCTTCTGGTGCACAGCAACAGATCAGCGGGTGAAAAATACTCTGCTACATTGAAAAAAGATTCACTTATTACAACGGAAGTCAGCAGGCAAGTATGCCCTTTTCTCCAACAAACGAAGACGCCATATACCTCCATATGTGGTGGGGGACAGAGTTTGGCTATCAACCAAATACGTGAGACTGAAACAACCTTTTACCAAATTGGGTCCTCGATTCATCGGTCCTTACAGAATTATTGCTCGAGTCGGGCCAGTCTCCTATCAGTTGAAATTGCCCTTCTCTCTCCAGATACACCCCGTATTCCACGTTTCCCTCCTCAAAAAGGTAATTTTCAATCGCTACTCCAGAACGCAACAGCTACCTCCTCCTGTTCTTGTTGATGGACAAAATGAGTTTGAAGTCTCTAAGATTCTTGATTCCAGAAGACAGGGTCCTGGCCTATGGTATCTGGTTCATTGAAAGGGATATCCCGTCACAGACCGTTCCTGGGTCCCAGCCAAAGATTTGCATGCTCCTGCTCTTATTCGAGACTTCCATGCCTCCTTTCCCACTAAGCCCCGCTAGCCCTCCGGAGGGGTCCACTGGAGAGGGGGCCTTGTCATGTACCTGGGTGTATTCGAACCGGGATATTCCTGGTCCCACAGCTGCAGTCTTACTTGTTGTGCCACAGAAGAGCTCTGGAGTTATGGCTATGTTCTCTCAGTTTGATGCATTACTTTGGACTTACTAGCCCCACCTGCTGCCAGCTGTGGACAATCTACAATCAAAGCAGCCCAAAAATAGCAGCACTTCCTATCTCTCAGTGCCCGTTTGGGTGGACTAGCTCCCTGGGTGTTGTGACTACTTTGTGACTCTGAATACCATATATGAACTTCTGCCTGAATTCCTGACTACTCTCTAGCCTACTGATTTTGTACTTCACCGCCAGCTCGTGTATGACCTTTGCCTGCCTGACCACTCTCTGGATTTCGATCATGTACTGCTTTGCCTGATCTGTTGCCAACCTGATCTGCCTGACTAAGTTATCGCCTGAATCCTCAGCACACAAGCTCCACTTCGGACACTACCTATCACAGGTACCTTACAATATCATTGCAATTTTTTACAGCAAGGCCAATTCTTGCATTCATCAAGATTACCTCTATAGGGTTACGGTGGGAAGGCGCCACCAACACCCAAAGACCTGATTTTACGCACCCGTTACTTCTATCTAAAGTCAAAGTGACACCATAATGTATCCAAAAAATCTCTACTCTTGTTCCCAGTGCACTACATTGTGGCTTCATCATACACACTGGCTCCCCAGCTGTTGCTGAGCAAAAGAAAGACAGCTTGCAGGGAAAATGTTTTTTTTTGGCTTTATTAATGCAATTATTGCTGCAGCAGATTCTAGGCATGGTACAGATCTGCCACTTTACAGGTAGACTAAGGGAACCCCCCCCCCCCCCCCCCAGGCACTATATTGGAAGGATTTTTTCATTTTTATGCTTTCACTTTAAAATTAAAAAAATCACTGCTCATTTAAAATGAAGTTTTTCACAAACTTTTTTTTAATTGATACATGTCCCCTAGGGCATGACTCAGACCCCTATAACCATTGTATGCCCAATTACTTGCATATAAGCCTTCAAAATGGGCACTTTTGATTTTTGATGTTCAGGTCCCATTGACTTTATTGGGGTTCGTTATTCGGGTCTGAACTTTTGCAGTGTTCGAAAGTTCTGGTGTGAACCAAACAGGGTTCTGTTTGGCCCATCCCTAGAGAAGACTGAGAGCAGAGAGGGGGCCCTGAGATGAGGACAGAGAGGAACCCCTGGGATGAGGGCAGAGAGGGGGGCCTGGGATGAGGACAGAGAGGGACCCTTGGGATGAGGGCAGAGAGGGGGCCCGGGGATGAGGGAAGAGAGGGACACCTGGGATAAGGACAGAGAGGGGCCCTGGGATGAGAGCAGATAGTGGCAGGGGGCATCTCTTTGATTTGGGAGAGGGGGGGCAAGAGTATATGTGCTGGGGGTGTGCTTTTGGAGGGTAGAGTACTTGTGCTAGTACTCTACCCATATCCTCTTGCCCCCCCACCCCACCATCACTTCTGCATGTGTGCATCCTTGTTACCTGCTCCCCCCCCTTTCCTGGTTACTGTGTCCCCCTCCTCTATCCATAAACTATGCGTAGACCTCAGATAGCAGATATTTAGCGCGGCTCTTGCAGCGTAAGATCTCTCCTCCCTGGCTGCTACTTCTCCTGTCTGTGTACATCGGAGCAGTATGCAGGATCAGTGGGGAGAAAAGCCAGTGTTGGCTGCCACAGAGGTGGGGTCGCTGCATGTGGGAGCCCGGGCACCCCGCGGGAGATGCAGGGAAGGTGTCCTGAGTGCTCGACACTAGCAAGCCCCTGTCAGGCCAGTTAGCGGAGCTCAGTGCTGGAACTTGTTCCAGCACTGGGCTCCGTGATAAGCACAGATTATCACGGAAGGGCGGATGCCCTGGGCGGTACAATTTATTGGGGGTGGGGGGGCGCAGTGAAGTGTCCTTCTGAAACGGGCATCACTAAATGGCGGCCCACGGGCCAAATGCGGACCGCCTCACTTTCTATGCGGCCTGCCGCTGTACCGCCATTTAGCAGCCTTTTCTTCCCCCTGCCGTCTCTGTTATCCTCACACAGAGCCGACAGCGGGAGGCAGGACAATTCTGGATTTAGGGCGGAGGTTGACAAGCAGGTGATTGGCTGCTAGGATGAAGGGCGGTCTTAGCAATCAATCACCATCTTGCAACACCCGTCCTCCATCCGAGACATGCCGTGCCTCCCTCCGATCTTCGGTCTGCGCAAGGTAAGTGAGGGAGGGGGCGAAGTTACAGGGAGTGAGGACACTAGTCTGAAAAGCTGATGCAGCAATAACTCTCGATGGAGCTGCTGGTTTAAGCGGGCTTATTACCTTCACTCTCCTTCCCTCTGTTTCACCGGCACCGGGTCTAGGGTTCAACAGAGTTCAAAGGGGGTGATGCATGGCCAGATGGTATTCACAGAATTTTAGTCGCACCGACTAAAATTCTGTGAATACCATCTGGCCATGCATCACCCCCTTTGAACTCTGTTGATGTTTTCTTCACTATTTTTCTACACATTTTTTATGGACTTTTAAAGTTTTATGTTTTTGGTGTCTGGCTCATGGAACCAGCACGGGTTTCTACTAATCACTGGCACATCTGATGATTAAGCATTATTGTGTATTTACTTTATATGTGATCAACACTGATTAATTATTTGACACTATCCATTTTATGATCATACATTTTTTGGTAGTATTCACTATTTTTATATGTCTTTATTGTAATACACACGGCTGTGGATGTGATATATAGCGCCACACTTTTGTTTCTTTTGTTTTTTTTCTGCCTTGAGTCTATAGGTGTGTTGGCTGCTTTTCACTTTCTTTCTAAACGTAGCGCTGTACTTAATTTTTATTTTTGCTTTCCTAACACCAATACACGGTACAGCATACATATGATATAGCTCCGCCCCTGTATCCACTCACAGGACCTGTTTAAATCTATAAAAGCCTGACTGAGAGCAACCTCCCCCATTCTCCATATAAAGCACAAAGATCAGAAGGAGGGTTCGTATGCTGCCATGTATTGGTGTCAGTAAAGGAAAATGATGGTAAGTATTTGATACAATTTAATTTTTTTGGCGCCAATATAGCAGCATACATACAGGGAGGAATAGTTTTTCTCCCAAACTCTACTGTAGTTAAAGCTGCTGGGCCCACCCTGTAGTGTCTTAAGAACGTATGATGTGATGACCAGCTAGCCGTTTTGCAGACTGTCTCCAGAAACACTCCCGCACATGCAGCCCAAGAAGAAGACGTAGTCCTGGTTGAGTGAGCTCTAACCACCTCTGGAGGATCCTTCCCGGCCGTTCTACATGCTTGATGAATAATTTTTACTATCTAGGCCAAGATGGTTCTGGACGAAGCCTCTTTCCCTTTAAATTTTCCAGGTAGGATGAATAGTCTATCAGAATGTCTGAATACAGAAGTAGCCCGGAGATAGGATTTGAGGATATTTGGAATGTTCAACTCATGCAGGTCAGAACCTGATTCTGCTGGGAAGGCTGGAAGCACCCATTCACTGGAGAGATAAAAAATATAAGCCACTTTTGGGACAAAGTGATCCAATGGTCTCAGCACAACCCTATCTGGAAAGAACATGGTATAAGGTTCAGCTGCCCCCAGTGCTTGGAGTTCCGACACCCTTCCCCCTGAAGTTATGGCTATGTCAGGCCTGGCTCGGCCCTTCCTTCTCTGAGCTGGCCGGCTAATTGCCAGCTCTCATCTCTCTCTACAGTTAACCAGCTGTTGTGGATCTGCTCGTCAGTCCCGCCTACTTAAAGATCTCCAGCTCACTTCATTCCTGCCTTCGCCTTGGTCACATCACAAGAAACCATCTCCTGCGTTCCTGTTTAAAGACTGGCTTTGCTGACATCCCTTCTGGCTCCTTATCCTGCTTGCTGTTCCTCTACTTGGATCCCTGACTTCTGGCCTGGCTGATTACACGATCTTGTTACTGAACTCTGGCTTGGCTGATTACCCGATCTGGTTACTAAACTTTGGCTTGGCTGACTACCTGATCCGGTTACTGGACTCTGGCTATGCTTTGACTACGCTTACTCTATTTACCTTTTTATTTTTATTAATAAACAAGTGTGATTTTACTTTACTTCTGTCTCAGTCTGGTTCATGGTTTCTGACAGGCTATTAGGAAAGCCATTTTTAAGGTGATATCCCATAATGAACAGTTTTCCATGGAGGCACAGGGAGAGTTTGCCAGAAAATTGAGTACTATTACCAGGTTCCACTGAGGGAACCAATTTTTCTTGGGAGGGCATAGTCTAAGCACCGCTACTACCAGCAGGCTTGCTGCCCATTTCTTTCTGGTAAAAGCCGAGATAGCCGAAACTTGCCCTTTAGGTGAACTCAGGCTGAGCCCCATATCCTATCCGGACTGCAGGAAGAAAAGGATTAGAGACACATTCGGGTCACCCGGGTCAAACTGATGTCTGGCTACAAAGCTTGTGAACCTATCCCAAATTCTGGAGTAGGAATGAGCCGAACATCCCCCTTTTCAGGCAAAAAATTAGTTTGAACACGCGAACAGCGTTAAAGTCTATGGGACTCAAACATGAATAATCAAAAGTGCTAATTTTAAAGGCTTATATGCATGTTATTGTCATAAAAAGTGTTACGTAACCGGGTGACCTCGCCCCCTCTGACATCACGGGGAAACCCATAGGGAAGTCTCCGTCAAGTCCCTGTGCGTCAGAGGGGGGCGTTCTCACCGGGTGGTTATTTAAGAAGTGTCAGAAGAAGAGAAGCGTCACACAGCAGGAGCCTCCCATGGATGCGGAGCGGCCCAAGAACGAAGCGGGGAAGAAGACGCCGCGGAGAAAGATGCCGGACGAGAACACCGGAGCAAGAAGCAGAGGATCGTAGGAAGAACCAGAGGAAGAAGAAGATGGAGGAAGAAACCGAAGGAAGATAGAAGGAAAAAGACCCGAATAAGATGGAAAGAAGAAGACTTTAAATAAAGGAATTGTCAAAAACTGTCTCTTGTCATTTTTAACACTTTTGACACTTTTTTTGTGAAATGGTAGGGGTACTTTTGTACCCCATTACCATTTCACACAGGAGGGGTGGGATCTGGGGGTACCCTTGTTAAAGGGGGCTTCCAGATTCCGATAAGCCCCCCGCCCGCAGACCCCCACAACCACCTGCCAAGGGTTGTGGGGATGAGGCCCTTGTCCTCATCAACATGGGGACAAGGTGCTTTGGGGGGCCGCTACCCCAAAGCACCCTCCCAATGCTGAGGGCATGTGGCCTGGTACGGTTCAGGAGGGGGGGCGCTCTCTCGTCCCCCCCTCTTTTCCTGCAGCCTGCCAGGTTGTGTGCTGGGATAAGGGTCTAGTATGGATTTTTGGGGGGACCCCACGCCATTTTTTTTATTTTGGAGCGGGGTTCCCCTTAAAATCCATACCAGACCAAAAGGGTCTGGTATGGATTTTGAGGGGGACCCCCACGCCATTTTTTTAAAAAAAATTTGGTGCGGGGTTCCCCTTAATATCCATACCAGACCTGAGGGGCCTGGTATGGAATTTAGGGGGACCCCCACGCCATTTTTTTTTACATTTTGGTTCAGGGTTCCCCTGTGGGGAAATCCCATGCCGTTTTTATTAATGAACTTTTATGTGTATTGTTGGACCGACAATTCATTAATATCCGCGAGTAGTTTTAAATGACTTTTTTCCTTTGAAATGTCATCTTGCTGTCAGACTGTTCTAAACACTGGAAACATGCGCCCCTTTACAGGCCTACTATAGACACCCCCCAGGTATGAAATTTAAAGGAATATTACACTTTTATTGTTTCACTTTAAGCATTATTAAAATCACTGCTCCCGAAAAAACAGCCGTTTGTATAACTTTTTTTTGCATTGATACATGTCCCCTGGGGCAGGACCCAGGTCCCCGAACACTTTTTATGACAATTCCATGCATATAAGCCTTTAAAATTAGCACTTTTGATTTCTCCCATAGACTTTTAAAGGGTGTTCTGCGGCTTTCAAATTTGCCACGAACACCCCAAATTGTTCACTGTTCGGCGAACTGGCGAACAGCCGATGTTCGAGTCGAACATGAGTTCGACTCGAACTCGAAGCTCATCCCTATTCTGGAGTAGATGGAATTGGATGACCCCATTCTAGAACTTTGTAAAGTTCTAATTACTTCTTGAGAACATCCTAACTCTTGTAGCCCCTGCCTTTCAATCTCCAGGCCGCTAAGGCCAGTCGTGATGGCTGGGGATGCAGGATCTCTCCCTGCGACAGGAGATGAGAAGTCACAGGCAGAGTGATCAGTGGGCACATGCTGAGATCCATTGCCAGAGAGAACCATGGTCTGCGAGGCTAGTAAGGTAACACTGCAATGACTGTCAGATTCTCTGCCAACAATCTCTTCAGGAAATTCAAGATTAGAAAAATTGGATGGAAGGCTTAAGCCAGTTGCGCAACCCAAGGATGGGTGAAGGCGTCCATCCCCTCCGCCAATGAATTATAGAGTAGATGCCACGGGGTTAGAAAAAGAAAGGTATATAATTAGTGGGTACCATCATCCTTCGAGGATTATTGGGAAAAATAGGAGAGGGAATGACCTGGACTTCTCCAATTAAGTCCTACCTGATCCAGAAAAATGGTTGTGGACTATTACGGTACCTCATAAACACATACAAAGTAGATAAAATTTCAATTTATTCAAAAAGTAGACATATTAAAAATTCTATATACAGACATAATATAGATTAACAACAATACAGTGAAGACAAATTTCAATATAATGTTGATTGGGATAACAGTTTAAAGCGCCCGCAAGGGTAAGTGAAGGCAGATTTTGAGTACTTATGAACGTGACCTCGACAGTTTCGCGGTCAAGCTGCTTTTTCAGGAAGCATCTTAGTACAACTTCTACAACGTGAAATAGTCAACATTACAAATACATGATAATAAACCAAATAATGTAAGATAAAGAACATGACATTGGAGTAGTTAATCAAATTTTATATTTGCACACACCAACCAATGCCCCTTAGAGCTAGGACGACACTTGTGAGACGCCCTCGTCGGGCGTTCCCCCGGGGGCGAGCAAGGGGGGGGATTTGGCAAGGTAAACTAATATATGCAAAAATAAATGTAAATAAAGTTGGATAAAGAGTATTAATATAGTTTGTCAATAATTAGAAAAGTGATTGCCACCTCAGTGAGTAGGATTGGAAAGATCGTGAGGTAAAGATAAGAGGGAAGGAAAAAGAGAGAGGGAGAAAAGAGTCATAAGGAGGAGGGGAGGGAGAAAAGGAAGAGGGGAGGGGAGGGGGGAAGGGGGGGAAAAGGGGGGGAGAAAGAGGGGAGTAAGAAAAAAATAGGAAGGGAAGGGGGGGGGAAGAATGAGGGAGGAGGAGAAGGAAAAGGGGGAGGGAACGGGGAGGAGAGTGAGGAGGGAGGGAGAAAGGGGGAATGGAAAGAAGGGGGAGGGTAAAAGGGGAGGGGAAGAAGGGGAGAATAGAAGATGGGGAAGGGGGGAAGAGAGGGAGGGGAGGGAAAAAGGGGAGGGAAGGGGAAAGGGGGGGAGGAAAAGGGGGGGAAAATAGGGAGAGGAGGGGGGGGAAAATAGGGAGAGGAGGGGGGGAAAATAGGGAGAGGAGGGAGGGAAAAGGGAAAGGGGAAAGGGGGAGAAAGGGGGGAAAAAGGGGGGGTAAGGGTAGCCAGAGAGGTAGGGAAGCAGAATGAAAATAACCCTCCACACTGGTGCAGTTGGTAATCATTAGTGTAGGAGTAGAGCATAACCCACCAGTATTAGATTACAGCATATCTAAGCCAACAAAGGAGCCCTTAAAAAGAGGGGTATAGCATTACAATCAAGTTGTTGTTAGGGGATGATACAGCCACGGGAACCTCCAAAGGAGGTGCGTCGTGGCGTAAACATCCTCCAAACTTGAAGGGATAAGGGGAAGCAGCGGAGTGGCCCTCACAAGGGCTGGTTACTTACTGTGAGTGTGCTGAAGAGTCGCAAACCTCTGGGTGTGCGCCGTTCATATAAGGCAGACATGTTTGGCTGCCTTATAAGCCCCCAACCCGGAAGACATGCGGCGCTGTAAACGTCAGACGCCGCCGTCACCGGGTCCGGCTCTCCTCTATCGCGCATGCCCGGGAATCAACCTGGCTCATGCGCATAGCCCCAGTATTGGTGACGCTGAAGACGTCACCATCGGGAAACAGAGGCAGGGCACACCTGATAGGGGAAGCCCAACCACTGACCGAAAGTCGCATGCCCGTCGTACGGGGGAGAACAAACTCCTCACGCCGTCTTGATGGGAGGTCAGTGCAATAAAAATAGCAGTGAAAATAGCAAACTTCAGTCTGTTCCAGAAGGATGTCAGGAAAGCACTGCATCCAGACAGGGAAAGATTTTTTTTTCACTGGCATGGATGCTGGCAAACTGACATAAGGTGCATGGATGGAATAAACATTACAACGGCAATGCAGTAACATTTTGGTATACAATATTTTTACAAGCCAACAAAAGAAATAAGAATACATAATATTACATAGTTACATAGTAGGTGAGGTTGAAAAAAGACACAAGTCCATCAAGTCCAACCTATGTGTGTGATTATGTGTCAGTATTACATTGTATATCCCTGTATGTTGCGGTCATTCAGGTGATTATCTAATAGTTTCTTGAAGCTATCAATGCTCCCCGCTGAGACCACCGCCTGTGGAAAGGAATTCCACATCCTTGCCGCTCTTATGCCCCGTACACACGGTCGGACTTTGTTCGGACATTCCGACAACAAAATCCTAGGATTTTTTCCGACGGATGTTGGCTCAAACTTGTTTTGCGTACACACGGTCGCACAAAATTGTCGGAATTTCCGATCGCTAAGAACGCGGTGACGTCAAGCACGTACGATGAGACTAGAAAAGGCCAGTTCAGAACCAAGCGCGGCACCCTTTGGGCTCCTTTTGCTAATCTTGTGTTAGTAAAAGTTTGGTGAGAGACGATTCGCGCTTTTTCAGACTCGTGGCTTTCAGATCGTTTTCTGCCGTTCAGTTTGTGCTTGTGGGTTTGTATCTGCTCTTTAGTGCGTGCAAGCAAGTTCCGCGTGACTTTAATTAGTCATTGTATTCTTGTTCGTTCGTTACTGTTTTTCAGGTCGCTCTTCACAGGCCTTGCTGTTCTTCAGTGCGTTCTGTTACTTCGTTCTGAGCAGCCGACCGTTTTCTAGCCATGTTGCGTATGCGTACTCCTCGTAGAGTTCGTGCTGTGCGGGGGCTTGGTGTTGGGGTCCTGACCTTGACACAAGTCCAGTCCATGAACAGGGTGGGGAGGAGTTCATGGACCAAGAATTGGTTGCTTCAGCGTGACCAGTTCTCTCATATGCCTTTGCTCCGTGAGATCCGTGAGAATAATCCTGATGATTTCAGGAACTTTCTCAGGATGACGGACCCCGTGTTTCACCGTCTGTTGGCTTCGCTGACCCCTTATATTAGCAGGCAGGATACCTGTATGAGGCAAGCCATCACTGCGGAGCAGAGGTTGGTCGCTACCCTGCGGTACTTGGCGACAGGGAGAAGCCTGCAGGACTTGAAGTTCTCGACAGGTATCTCCCCCCAGGCTCTAGGGATCATTATCCCAGAGACCTGTTCTGCCATCATCCAGGTCCTGCAGAAGGAGTATTCGAAGGTAAGATTTATCCTTTAATATCACATTTTATTGTATTAAATGTTTGCTAATATATTGTATTTCTTTCCTCATTCCCTAATTACCATGATTGGAATATGCTGTGAATGTCCCCTTTCTCCTCATGCATGCTGGATTTTTATGTAATTATTATTTTAGGTCCTTCATACATATTTGCCCTTCAATAACCTCTCCAGCATGGTGTCTCCTGGCCCTATATTCACCTCATGTAGTCACTTAACAATGTATTTTATCAGCTCCATAGTAGTGCTTTACCCCAAACACCCCCTAAAATGTTTTGAAATGTTATTTTTTCTTTAAATTCAGGCAGAGTGCCAGAGGCTTTTTTTTTTGTGGTGTCCCCAAATAATTTTTAGTAACCCTCCCTCCCCCAACTGCTAACTCAGCTGATCCCAATTCTCTATCTAATGTGTACAATGTGTATTTATATCTTGGTATTATGACACTTCTTACCTGTCCAGTGGGCTGCCAATAGTGTAACTAAGGAGGGGCTGTTCCAAGTAATACCCATTATTTAGGCATTCATCTCTCAATGAAGTGAAGAGGGTTACCTGTCCAAGATTTCCACACACCCCATAATGTTAGAAATCGCCCATGAGAGGGGGGGAGGGGGAATATGATAGGTGTACCTTATACTTTGGCGTTGTTAAATTCCCCTTACTCAATGCTATCTGGAGGTTGACCCATATAATGTTTGTGCCTAATCTGCTTGCCATGTTTCTGAGCAAAAATAGTAATGTTTTATTTTCTCCCTCAACAGTTTCCTTCCACGCCACAGGAATGGCAGACTGTGGCCTCCCACTTTGCCCAGCGGTGGGACTTTCCTAACTGTGGAGGGGCAATTGATGGGAAACACGTCCACATCGTCCCACCACCCAACTCGGGGTCGTACTATTTCAACTATAAGGGGTTCAATAGTATAGTGATGTTGGCGGTGGTGTCGGCTAATTACGACTTCTTGTATGCGGACGTAGGGAAGAATGGCCGGATGTCTGATGGTGGAGTCATCGCCCAGACGGAGTTCTACAGGCATCTCCAGAATGGCAGCTTGGACTTGCCACCTCCAGAGGACAATGTGGAAGGACTCCCATTTGTGTTCGTTGCTGATGAAGCGTTTGCGCCGGGGGACCACCTGATGTGGCCATTCCCGATGAGGACCCTCACCCCGGAACAGAGGGTTTTTAATTACCGGCTGGCCAGAGCCCGAAGAGTGGTGGAGAACACATTTGGAATCCTGGCCAGCCGGTTCCGCCTATTTATGACACCTATCCATATAGCGGAGTATAAACTGAACCATATTATACTGGCGTGCTGTATTCTCCATAACTTTTTAAGGAAACATTCGGCCAACTATGCTGGCTCAGTTGGACCTGAGGCCGGAATGATACATGAAACCACACTGACGGCGCTTGAAAGTGGCCGTCCTGGCTTGCCCTCCTTGAGTGCCCATGATGTCCGGTTACGCTACCTGGAGTTCTTTGCGGGTAGGGGGGCTATCAATATGCCAGCAAATCTGTGAAGCCTTTTTATAATAAAAAAAAAAAGAAATTCTTTGTGGACATTTACTGCTTGTGTTTGTTTTAGCTGACCCTGACAGAAATGTGTTGAGTCCAGAAAATGTCGTGATTGTGTAACCTTATTATACAAAGCACTGTTGGCTGTTATTTACTAAATGCAAAAAAACATTTCACTACAAGTGCAGTTGCAACTGCACTGAAACTGCACTTGTAGTGCCAAGAGGATTTGCCCTTAGTAAATAACCCCCATTTTCTCTGAAAACACCAATGACATCACCCCAAAAGTGTTGTAGTGTTGAGACAATAATCCACACATTCTTGCTTAAGAGCCCTTGCACACTGGGGCGGGGGGCGGCGTCGGCGGTAAAACGCCGCTATTATTAGTGGCGTTTTACCGTCGGTATGCGGCCGCTAGCGGCCGAGAAAGGGTTAAATACCACCGCAAAGTGCCTCTGCAGAGGCGCTTTGCCGGCGGTATAGCCGCGCCGTCCCATTGATTTCAATAGGCAGGAGCGGTAAAGGAGCGGTATACACTCCGCTCCTTCACCGCTCTGAAGATGCTGCTAGCAGGACTTTTTTTACCGTCCTGCCAGCGCATCGCTCCAGTGTGCAAGCCCTCGGGGCGGCACTATTAGCGCAATAGCGCCTGCAAACCGCCCCAGTGTGCAAGGGCTCTAACAAACTTTTTTATACCTGCACAATCACATGTGCATTTACCAAAGGTTTTTCAAACAAACCAACATGTTTGTTGTCTAACAATTTTTGGGGTAGCATTATCAAAAATAAAATGTCCATTTTAGATAAAACAGGCATGTGTAAAACCAACAAGAAAGACACAAATCTTGAACTTACAAACGTCACATTTTGTAGAACTTGAAGGCAATATCAGACATGAGTATTTAGGAACTGTGTTTGATATTGCGTTCAGATGGGGTGAAGTCACCCCAGGAAAAGCCAAATTTGGAAGATGCACAGCAATTTACTAATGTCAACATGTGCGACCTGCCATCACGGGGGATCAAGGGACGTGTTTTGGGGGAGCAAGCCCTTCCTCACCGCTACTTTATTATTGAGGAAGGGGTTGCATCCCCAAAACGCATCCATTGATCTCCCGTGATGGCAGATAGCACATGTTGACACACTGTGTGCATCCTCCAAATTTGGCTTTGTGAAAAATCACAAAAACATTTTGCACATTGTAGCACACAAAAGAAGAAAGTGATTTGGAGGGGTTTTAAACTCGCCCCAAAACATCAATGATGTTTTTATTTTTTTGAATAACATCATTGATGTTTTTCTTGATGTTTTCCAATTGTAAATTACACCCCATGATCTCCCCGATCAGGATCTGGGCACTTTCGGATGTGAAAGGATCTGGATCCACAACATCACGATCACCTAAAAAGAGAGGAACCCCAAAAAAAAATTAGGTGTCAAAAATATGCCGCCATCCATCTCTTACCTGAGCCTGTGGTCGCAGACACTCACCTGTTGTGGTGACTAGTTCCACCACATCTTCCTCCTCCTGCTCTTCTTGGGTTGGGGGGTTTTCCCCTTCTTCCAGAGGTGGGGGGTCTGTGGTCTCCTCGGATGAGGGGTGTCCTCCGAGTCTTTTATCACCTATGTCAAACAAAATGGTATAATTAGCACACAGATATTTGATGGCAGAACTAGAAATAGGAAACATTGCTTGGAAGTGGGGTACAATTGTCAATTTTAGCAGAGTTCCAAAATGTAGCATTTTCAGTGTCCTTTGTCAAGCTGCAATACTTTACCTGTTTGGTACAAGCTTCACAGATGTAGCCCCCCCCCCCATAGTATACACTGGAGCACCTGTGTGGCCCCCCTAATAAAAATGGTGTTCTGGGGTCCCACACTAGTGCTCCAGTGTCCAGATGTGAAAACAGCTGCTCAGTGTCCTCTCCTTACACAAAATCTAGTTTGCATTTCATTCTAGTAACAAAGCCATCTACACAACCCAATTTTTTTTAAGACAAGTATAGGGCGTAAAAATGGTGGCCAAATGCATATGGCCTAAACAATGGTCTTTTTGAGTCCGAAAGAAAAATGTTTGATATGAACGAATAATGTGCCCATGAACATGAAAGTTGCCATTTAAAACTGGACAACAGTTCCTAAAAGCACATGGAGCAGCACGAACGTAATAAAGACAAAAAGAATAGGAACACAGCACAACTACTTACTTTTTTGCAGCACTCTCCGGATCTTTCTGTACTGCTCATGTTCTCGTAATTTGAGGTCCGACCACCGCTTCCTGAGCTGATCTTTCGATCGTCGTACCCCGAATTTCCGGTGCAGACTCTTGACCACTTTTGCCATGATCTTGGCCTTTCTGATATTGGGTTTGGGGTAAGGCCCATACTTTCCATCATAGTCGGCCCTCTTCAGGATGTCCACCATCTCCAACATCTCCCCAAAGGACATATTTGAGTCCTTAAATCTCCTTCTGGATCGGGACGTGTCCGGATCCGGCCTTTCCTCCTCCTCCTCGTTGCTTCAATTAGCACGATCCTGCTGTGTCTCTGCCATGTGCTCTTCCCCCACTGCGCCGAACGAAAAGGGGCGGGGAATAGACTAGAAAGATCGTCAGGGGCGGGCGGAGTTACACGCATGCGCAGTGTGTATAAAGCGTAACACGCGTGCGTCTTACGTACGATCTGTGAGCAGAGGAAGGAGCATCAGAGGTGCCGATCGTGATAACGAAGGTAGGATCTAAACTTGGGCCTATACTGCTTCGAAATGGAAGCCTATATTGTAACAAGATTAGGGGAGTTTGGCCTGACATTAGGGTTTGTCTCGTGTTGTGTCTTGCAGAGAAAATGGATGGGTTCAACGAACACAATTTCCTCCCCCTGTTCATAGACAAGTACAGGGAGCTGCCCTGTCTGTGGCAGGTGAGACACCGCCACTATAACCATAAACAAAAGAGGCAGGCAGCGCTGGAGAAACTGCTGGAGTTGGTGAAGACGGTGGTCCCCACAGCAACCATCCCCTATTTAAAAAACAAAATTGGTGGCCTGGGGAGCACTTATCTGAGGGAGCGCAAGAAGGTCACAGATTCCCAGAGATCCGGAGGTGCAGCAGATGACGTTTATGTCCCCAGGCTGTGGTACTATGAGAGACTGCGATTTCTGTCAGACCACACTGAAGTCAGGGAATCCCTCTCTACTCTTCCTTCCACTCTTCCTTCCACCCCAGCTGAGGCTTCCAATGTCCAACCTGGTCCTTCCAGCCAGGAGGAAGTGGAGGAGCCCAGCTGGAGTCAGGTATAGCATTCTTCTACAGATTTCTTGTCAATAAAGAAATGATCTTTACTAGATGTTATTATTGATCACTAATTGCTGATTGAAAAAAGAGTTTTACATATCAATAGACAGTAGTGGGCACCCAAATTTGGGACAAGAATGAAAACTGCTGGGCTCAGAAGGATAGTCTGTTATATTTGTTAACATTCAATTTGCAACAGTCAGGAGGTGAAAATTGTGTGTGATTGATGACTAAAATACTAAAACTATGTCCCTTTTTCATACACAGGAAGACCTCAGCCAGGAGGAGGTTGTGGAATGTGGCAGTCAGGAGGAGGCGGGGATTAGTGGCAGCCAGGAGGAGGCGAGGCTAAGTGTCAGCCAAGAGAAGCCTGGGACAAGTCGCAGCCTGACTGAATCACAGGTTCCTCCCCTCCGCCTTCCATATAAAAGAGCCAGGAAGACGACTCCGAGTCCCGTGCAGGATTCTGCGTTCAGGCTAATTCAGGAGGCTTCGGCGTCCCTACGAGCCTTACCCACTCCTGAAGAGGCCTTTGCCTGCATGGCTGCCACCAAACTGCAGGGCATGCAGGAGGGTCAACGCAAGCTCTGTGAGGACCTTATGTATAAAGTCCTACGTAAGGGGGTGAGTGGGGAACTAACACCCAAGACCGACGTGGTTGAGTTGGACCATCCTCCTCCTCCTCCTCCTGCTGCCACAACTCCACCACCAGAGCCACCGCGTGGAAGGAGGCGTGGAAAGAAGACCTGAGAGTGATGGCCCTGGGTTCAGTCTGGTCTGACAAAAGCTGCAGTCTCTTGTATGACCACAGCCTGGGGACACAGATGTCATCTGCTGATTTCCGGATCTCAGGGACTTCTGGACCAGACTGCACTCCCTTAGGGGGTCCAAGGCTTCACCCACTTCTGCAGTTTCTCCAGCGTTGCCTCCCTCTTTGTTTAGTTGTGACCCCTTTTAATAAAATTTTTTGAGGGAAATTCTACTCTCCTGTGTGTGTTTTCATCCAAAAAGGACAGTTTGTTGGTGACGATTCAGGTACATTTCTAACATAAAATGTGAAATTAACAAGGGACAACAACACCAAACAATCTCCTACAGATTAAATATAACAACATATCAATGGTGTTGTGGGAACTTGTCACAAAAAACACACACAAACATTTTCGGGAGTACAAATCAAAATCCCCCCCAAAAAATAACACCCTTCAAAAAAATACAAACACAAAAAAAGAATCTACATTAAAGCCAAAAAAAAAAAAAAAAAATACAAAAAAAAATGTTGTCAGATGTGAGAAATCAAAATATATTGAGGGAATCCCGATAAATAGTAACAAAATAAGTTTGTGAGAAGTCTGTATGAATATGAGCAGCAAAACTACTATATTCTTGTCACATTATAAAGAAGAAGAGATTGCGCTGTATTAAACCATTTTTAACATTGCAGCGTGACGAAAGTGCTGTATCCATTGCGAACGCTAAGTTTACCAGAACGAGCTGTTCCGTGTCGGAATTTCTTCTGAGCATGCGTGGCACTTTGTGCGTCGGAACAGGCCACACACGGTCGGAATTGACACGATCGGATTTTGTTGTCGGAAAATTTTATCTCCTGCTCTCCAACTTTGTGTGTCGGAAAATCCGATGGAAAATTTCCGATAGAGCCCACACGCGGTCGGAATTTCCGAAAACACGCTCCGATCGGACATTTTCCATCGGAAAATCCGACCGTGTGTACGGGGCATTACAGTAAAGAACCTTCTACGTAGTTTAAGGTTAAACCTCTTTTCTTCTAATTGTAATGAGTGGCCACGAGTCTTATTAAACTCTCTTCTGCGAAAAAGTTTTATCCCTATCGTGGGGTCACCAGTACAGTATTTGTAAATTGAAATCATATCCCCTCTCAAGCGTCTCTTCTCCAGAGAGAATAAGTTCAGTGCTTGCAACCTTTCCTCATAACTAAGATCCTCCAGACCCTTTATTAGCTTTGTTGCCCTTCTTTGTACTCGCTCCATTTCTAGTACATCCTTCCTGAGGACTGGTGCCCAGAACTGGACAGCATACTCCAGGTGCGGCCAGGCCAGAGCCTTGTAGAGTGGGAGAATTATCATTTTATCTCTTGCGTTGATCCCCCTTTTAATGCATGCCAATATTCTGTTTGCTTTATTAGCAGCAGCTTGGCATTGCATGCCATTGAGGTCATCTACTAGGACCCCCAGGTCCTTTTCCATCCTAGATTCCCCCAGAGGTTCTCCCCCCAGTGTATAGATTGCATTCATATTTTTGCCACCCAAATGCATTATTTTACATTTTTCTACATTGAACCTCATTTGCCATGTAGTTGCCCACCCCATTAATTTGTTCAGGTCTTTTTGCAAGGTTTCCACATCCTGCGGAGAAGTTATTGCCCTGCTTAGCTTAGTATCGTCTGCAAATACAGAGATTGAACTGTTTATCCCATCCTCCAGGTCATTTATAAACAAATTAAATAGGATTGGTCCCAGCACAGAACCCTGGGGAACCCCACTACCCACCCCTGACCATTCTGAGTACTCCCCATTTATCACCACCCTCTGAACTCGCCCTTGTAGCCAGTTTTCAATCCATGTACTCACCCTATGGTCCATGCCAACGGACCTTATTTTGTACAGTAAACGTTTATGGGGAACTGTGTCAAATGCTTTTGCAAAATCCAGATACACCACGTCTACGGGCCTTCCTTTATCTAGATGGCAACTCACCTCCTCATAGAAGGTTAATAGATTGGTTTGGCAAGAACGATTCTTCATGAATCCATGCTGATTACTGCTAATGATATCGTTCTTATTACTAAAATCTTGTATATAGTCCCTTATCATCCCCTCCAAGAGTTTACATACTATTGATGTTAGGCTAACTGGTCTGTAATTCCCAGGGATGTATTTTGGGCCCTTTTTAAATATTGGTGCTACATTGGCTTTTCTCCAATCAGCTGGTACCATTCCAGTCAATAGACTGTCTGTAAAAATTAGGAACAACGTCTGGCAATCACTTGACTGAGTTCCCTAAGTACCCTCGGATGCAAGCCATCTGGTCCCGGTGATTTATTAATGTTAAGTTTCTCAAGTCTAATTTTAATTCTGTCCTCTGTTAACCATGGAGGTGCTTCCTGTGTTGTGTCATGAGGATAAACACTGCCGTTTTGGTTACTGAAGTCCCCCGATTCACTCGTGAAGACTGAGGAGAAGAATAAATTCAATACCTTCGCCATCTCCCCATCCTTTGTAACCAGATGTCCTTCCTCATTCTTTATGGGGTCAATATGGTTTGTTCTCCCTTTTTTACTGTTTACATACTTAAAGAATTTCTTGGGATTTCTTTTTGCTCTCCTCCGCTATGTGTCTTTCATGTTCTATCTTAGCCGTCCTAATTGCACCCTTACATTTCTTGTTGCATTCTTTATAAAGTCTGAATGCTGAGGATGATCCCTCAACCATGTATTTTTTGAAGGCCTTCTCCTTTGCTTTTATATGCATTTTTACATTGGAGTTAAGCCATCCAGGATTTTTGTTCGCTCTTTTAAATTTATTACCCAATGGGATACATTGGCTAATGCCCTTATTTAATATGCTCTTAAAGCAAACCCATCTCTCCTCCGTATTCTTTGTTCCTAATATTTTATCCCAATTTATGCCTTTTAGCAAGGTTTGTAGTTTAGGGAAGTTGGCTCTTTTGAAATTCGGTGTCTTTGTGTTCCCTTTATGTTTCCTATTTGTGTGATTTATACTGAAACTAATTGACCTGTGATCGCTGTTACCTAAATTGCCCCGTATTTCCACATCCGTGATCAGGTCTGTATTGTTGGTAATCAGTAGATCCAGTAATGTTTTATTTCTAGTTGGTGCGTCTACCATCTGACCCATAAAATTGTCCTGCAAGACATTAAGGAACTGGCGAGCTTTAAATGAATGCGCGGTTCCCTCCGCCCAGTCTATGTCTGGATAATTAAAATCCCCCATTATGATAACACTTCCCATCCTTGCTGCTAATCCAATTTGTGATAGGAGATCCGTCTCCACTTCCTCCTTCAGGTTAGGGGGCCTATAGCATACTCCCAGTATTATTTTCCCCTTAGCTTCATCCCTTTGGAGCTCTACCCATAAGGATTCCACCTCCTCTCTAGCTCCCTCAGTGATGTCATCTCTCACATTCGCTTGTACATTATTCTTGATATATAGGCATACCCCTCCCCCTTTTTTACCCTCTCTATCCTTGCGGTATAGGGTATATCATTGAATGTTTGCCAGCCAATCATGAGAGCTGTTGAACCAGGTCTCTGAAATTCAAAGAAAATCCAAATCCTCCTTGTACAACAGTATCTCTAGTTCACCCATCTTGTCCGCCATGCTCCTGGCATTGGTGAACATGCCACATAGTTTAGACCGGTCGCATATTGTCCTCGTATTGGGTGTTTCGAGATTGCAACTAGGACTTGCTACTATACTCACCTTGTGTTTTTGTGCTTTGGTTAACTTACCACTAATGCCCCCAATACTACCCTCTGGAATATCTTCCGCGCTGGCTATCTCTGTCTCTGGACCCTCCCCCCCAAATATACAAAAGAAAAAAGGAATCTCTGTACAAATAAATTAGGGATTTGTCACATCTAATGCAATATTCATAGGGAATGGTGGAGGAATCCTAAGGAGAAAGGAAGAGGGGAGGGGGGAGGGGGGAAAAGAAGGGGATAGAAGAGTGGAGGGGGGTTAGGGGTAAAGACAGGAGGGGGAGGAGGGGAAGGGAAAAGGAAGGGGGGAAGAAAAGAAGGGCCAGGACAGAAAGAGATTGATCAATGATTCTATCAGTGTGGAATATGTAGGGAACCAAAGAAGAGCGGAGGCAGAGGCGGGTTACCTAGGATGCCACTAGTCCATTACAGGAAGTGATTATACGTATGTGCCTCATTGAGACCTGGGGGAGTCAGAGCGTTCAATCGCTCAATCCAGAACAATTCCCGTTTAAGGATTTGGCAATCCCAGTTCCCTCTTCTAGGGTCCTCTGGGATAACCTCCAGTACATAAAATTTTATATGATCAGGAACGAATCTGTGATGGATTCCAATGTGGCGGCCCACAGTAGTGAGCTTGCCATTAGTGGAGGCATACAGATGGTCCCCCAATCTCTGCCATAGCTCTCTAATGGTTTTACCCACATAAAAGGCCCTACAGTCACAAGTCATCAAATAGATGACACCTCTTGTGCCACAATTGGCGGAATGTCTTGGAAAAAATAGTTCACCATTCGGAAGTACAATCTGTTGTCCTTCTTGAATCCAGGGACAGTGTGGACAATTGCCACACTTGAACGTACCTCGAGGTTCTCTTGAGCGAGATGTGGGAGTTCTATAATGGCTATGAGTGAGCTTGTCCCTCAGAGAGGTGGCTCTCCTAAAAACCAGATCTGGGGTAGGTCTAATGTATTTCTTAAGCGTATGGTGGTCAGTCAGTATATGCCAATGTCGAGATAATATATTCCGTAACTGGTTGTGATGGGTGGAGTATTTAGTGATGATTTTAGTCAAAGGGGGTTGCTTGGGGCGAGGAGGACCATTTAGTAGCGTTTGTTTATCCTGAGCTAGGGCTCTATTGAAAGCTTTCCTCAAGTTGGTACGGCTATATCTCCTAGCCAATAGGCGTGTGCGTAGGGCATTAGCCTGTCGATGAAAATCCCCGTCCTCTGTGCAGTTCCTTCTCAGTCTCAAATATTGAGCATAAGGGATACTGCGAACTAGAGGACGGGGATGGGAGCTGGACGCATGCAACAGCATATTGCCCGCTGTGGGTTTGTGAAATAAATCCGTGATTAGTTCCCCAGAGGGGTTCTTGATGATCTGTACATCTAAGAACGGGATACTGTGAGTATCATAGGTACAAGTGAAATGGAGGTTGAATTGATTAATAGTTAGCCTTTCAATGAAGGCCTTTAAAAGTTGTTCGGTGCCTGTCCAGATGACCAATAGTCATCGATAAACCTATGCCAACATAGGACATGGTTCATGAAAGGTTCCATTAGTTCATCGGCAAAAATGGTCCGCTCCCAGCCTCCAAGATATAAGTTGGCGTAGGAAGGGGCACATGACGTGCCCATTGCAATGCCTTGGGTTTGAAGGTAAAGTTGATCCATAAAGACAAAATAGTTTTTTGTAAGGATAAATTCTAAGAGCTTCAAAATAAAGTTGTTAACCGCCCAGGTGTGATGATCTTGTTCCATGAGGAAGGAACCAGCCGTCCGGACGCCCTGCTCGTGGGGGATGCTCGAGTAGAGCGCCTCGACATCAATAGCCACGAGGAGGGCGTCCGGAGGGACTTGGACTCCTTCAATGTGTTTCAATAGGTCAGTGGTATCCCAAATATAGGATGGTAACCTTAGTACATGCGGTAATAGGAAGGTATCCACCAATTTACTTGCATTCTCTGTTAGAGATCCTTTACCCGACACAATAGGTCGGCCGGGTGGTGAATCAAGATTCTTATGGGTTTTTGGTAATGAATAGAACGTTGGTGTTCGTGGCATCTGGATATTGATGAATTCGTCGATGAGGCCCTCCCAGAAGGCCCCACCCACGAGTTTCCTGAATTCATCAATAGTTTTTTGAATGAAAGAACAATCAATTGGGGAATACCAGTTAGGATTTGATAGAATCTTAAGGCACGTGGTTTGGTACTGATGGTGTGTCATAAGCACCAGGTTGCCACCTTTATCTGACTGTTTAATAATTAAGTTTGAGTTTTTTTTAAGCTTTCTTACTGCCCTATTTTGTTTCTGGGTTAGGTTAGAAGGTAATGCTAGCCATTGCTCTTTTTTAAGGGACAAGATACACTCATGCAGGAAGGCCCACACTGATGGGCATGTCATTAAATCAGGGAAAGATCGAGATTTCAGTTTAAGGTTTTGATTGGGATTGGTCTGTAGTGAAATGGAAGTGGTACTACATTGATTAACTTGGGAGGAGTCATTAGTGCTGTCAGAGTCATGTGATTCCACTGCTCCTTCGTCAAAGAGGAGCATAAGGTCACGTAATGCTCTGAATTCAGCCATAGTGAAATTTTTGTTTTTTTCTGCTAGTTCTTTTTCCAAATTAATCTGTTTACGATCTTGGTCAAAAATATAGTTGAAAGTTAAATTCCTCGCAAAGAGGTAAAGGTCTTTAATTGTCTCATAGATGTCGATAGGTTCTGAGGGGCAAAAACCCAGCCCCAGTTGGAGAACCTGTTCCTCCTCTGGGGACAATGGGTATGGTGTCAAATGAATGATATTGAGTGTGTGGATGTTGTCGCTTCCATCTATTGTGACAGATTGTGAGGAGTGCCTGAAGTGGGGGTCTTTTGTACAAACGCGTCCAGGTTTCCTTGTCTGGTGGACTCTGGGGTTGCCTGTACTAAAAAACCTGGTTGTGACAAAAGTGTCTGTATGTTAGGTTGTAGCAATTTGGGAATGATGTTATGTAGGGTAGGTTGCAGAGATCCCTCTTGGGGAGTCTGCACACCTGACCTAGGTGCTTGTTGTGTTTTAATTGTTTTACCGTGTTGTTTACCCTTTTTAGGGTTATTAGTGGGCTGGTTTTCGCCTGTGAGGGATCTTTTCCGGGGGATACTTGGTGCACGTGGGTTGATAGATCGCGATGTGACCTGTGAGGATAAGGAAGAGATGGAAGAGTCAGATTCAGTATGGTCTGTTGTTGTGACAGTTTGGGGTCTACGACTGCGAATATTGTTTTTTCTGGAATGTAATTTTCCTGACCATTTATATGCATATCCTTCCGAAAAGGCCAGTTTGTCCTGAAAGAATTTTCCTTGTTTCTTAATGATAATGTCCTTATTAAGACTCTTCAATCAGTCTCGTACCTCTTTCCACTTGGCCGTGAAGGGGGCCGAGTCTTTGATGTTTGGAAATTGATTTATCAATCTATCGATTTCACTATCCAGTATCGTCATATCCGATCGGTACTGTGTAGTAAGTTGTTGCATTAATTCTATACTGCATTTGGTCAGGATATCCTCCCAGGACTTCTAAAGTCAGGGGAGGGATCCTTAATGGCTGGAAACATTTGTATACGGAGACCTATGGGACAGACCTTCTCTTGGATGTAGGATTCAAAATATTGTATGTGCCAATAAAGGTGAGATTTTCTTTTTAAGAGGTTGAACATTCTGTCCATAAAAGTTTTTGTCTCGTCATCTGTCTGTTGATTAATTAAACATCCTGCCTGTATGTTAGACATAATGTTCCCCCAAGCAGTGCCTAGAACAACCATTGCTCTAAGTCTATTGTAACAGGGACAAGTCCCCAAATGGCAAAGAGATGAATAATATTTAGAAATAAGGAGGTTGGCCTGAAGACAAAATAATGTATGGGTAGATAATTATAAGAAGAGATGGTGGCACAAAAGACAAAGGGATTTTTGATCCGAAGATCGGGGTGTGTTATCCACCCATGAGAAGAATTATAAAGTAAATGCCACGGGGTTAGAAAAAAAAAGGTATATAATTAGTGGGTACCATCATCCTTCGAGGATTATTGGGAAAAATTGGAGAGAGAATGACCAGGACTTTTCAAATTAAGTCCTACCTCATCCAGAAAAATGGTTGTGGACTATTACGGTACCTCATAAACACATACAAAGTAGATAAAATTTCAATTTATTCAAAAAGTAGACATATTAAAAAATCTATATATAGACATAATATAGATTAACAACAATACAGTGAAGACAAATTTCAATATAATGTTGATTGGGATAACAGTTTAAAGCGCCCGCAAGGGTAAGTGAAGGCAGATTTTGAGTACTTATGAACGTGACCTCAACAGTTTCACGGTCAAGCCGCTTCTTCAGGAGGCGTCTTAGTACAACTTCTACAAAGTGAAATAGTCAACATTACAAATACATAATAATAAACCAAATAATGTAAGATAAAGAACATGATATTGGAGTAGTTAATCAAATTTTATATTTGCACTCACCAAGCAATGCCCCTTAGGGCTAGGACGGCACTTGTGAGACGCCCTCGCCGGGCGTTCCCCCGGGGGCGAACAAGGGGGGTTTTTTGGCAAGGTAAACTAATATATGCAAAAATAAAAGTAAATAAAGTTGGATAATGAGTATTAATATAGTTTGTCAATAATTAGAAAAGTGATTGCCACCTCAGTGAGTAGGATTGGTAAGATCGTGAGGGAAAGATAAGAGGGAAGGAAAAAGAGAGAGGGAGAAAAGAGTGGATGTGGATAGCGTGAGGGGAACCGGCTCACCTCACAATTGGTTGATGAGGCAAAAAGGTCCAGTTGCGGACACCCCCACTCGTGAATAATCTGTTTGAACACTTTGGGGGGAAGAGACCATTCATTGGGATCTTGAAACTGTCTGGACAGGCGATCCGCTTCTACGTTCTGATGGCCAGAAAGATATATGGCCCTCAACCTGTGAGATATTGCTGTGCAAATGTAATGATTGGTTCCACCTCTCTCAAAAATAATTGGCTGTGCGTCCCGCCTTGTCGCTATATGTAGGACACTGCCGCAGTGTTGTCCAAACGGAGCAGGACTGGGTGACCCTGTATGTGAGGTAGCAAGGTGGCTAATGTCATGAATTATTATTATACAGGATTTATATAGCGCCAACAGTTTACTCAGCACTTTACAACATTCGGGCAGACAGTACAGTTACAATACAATTCAATACAGGAGGCATCACAGGGCTCTGCTTGTTAGAGCTTACAATCTAAGAGGGAGGGTCATACTGCTCGATGTTCCAGAATGTTGGAAACTAGGCCTTGAGTGGGAAATTCCCATCTGCCCTGGATCTTGTGTTGTTTGCAGGTTGTGCCCCACCCTGCTGTGCTGGCATCTGTGGTAACAGTGATCCATGGCAGCGGCCCTAATGGACAATGCTGCAATAGTGCTTCTTGTCATGTCCACCACCAGAGACTCTGGTGCATCCGGCTGCTGATCCTGATTGGCTAAGCTAAACAAACGTTCTACCACTGCAACAAGAAGCCTTTTTGGAAAACTCTGAGTTTCCAGTGAGCCCAAAGGGTTCATCGGGATACATGAAGCCATCGACCCAAGGAGACTCATGCACTGGGATATTGACATTACTAGCGCCACCAATGCTTTTTGGAATTTCTCCCTGATTTTGGGGAGTTTCTGAAGAGGCAAGGAAACTGTGGGCGCTTGAGCTAGATAGACCATACACTGTGTAAGCTTCAACTGCCTCTTTTGATAATTGAATATCCAGCCGAATGTTCGTAAGGTGGACATCAGGCACTCCCTCTGTCTTTGCAAGAGGTCTTGGTCCTGAGCCATGAGGATGATATCATCCAAGAAATGATGGACTCTGAGCCCTTTCTCCCTCAGTAGGGCTATCAGAACCTTGGTGAAGGTTCAAGGAGAAGTGGATAGGTCGAAGGGAAGGCAGACAAATTGGTAATGTCTGTCCTCCAACACAAATCTGAGGACCTTCTGGTATGATTGAAGGATCGGGAGGTGTAGGTAGGCATCCTGCAGGTTCCCCGAAATCATTCAATCCCCAGGCTGGATTATGATATGGAGAGAATCCATCTTGAATCTCTCTATCTGAACAAATTGATTCAACTTCTTGAGGTCGATCACTGGTCTGAAGCCCCAGTCTTTTTTTTGGGCCAGGAAAATTGGCGAGTAGAAGCCTGTAAACCTCTGACAGGCAGCAACTGGTGTAATTGCCCCTTGACGCAACAAGATGCTGATATACTCTTGAAGAGCAGCTAACTTCAGGGCCGACTGGGTTGTCTTGGTGGGGGTAAAGGAGTATTCCGGGGGCTGCCGTTTGGAAAGCCAATAATGGCCCTGCGTTACTGTGGACCGAACCCACCAATCTTGGCAATCATCTTGCCAAAACTGAGCAAATCTGAGCAGCCTGGCTCCAACCGCCTCCTCCTGGGCAGGCCTGGCAACAAAAAGACTTCTGGGTACCTGAATAAGAAGGTTGACTGTGTACCCCTCCAACTCCTTCTGGAGTCCTTGGATGAATGAAAACTCCAGAAATCCCGGTATCTGTTTGGTGCCCCTCTGGTTGGTTGCCCTCTTTGGCGTCTGGACCTCCGATCTTAGGGCAGAAGACCTGATCTTTCTCCTGTAACCCTGGCTGTCTCCAGTTTTTGGCCAGAGCGCTTACCCATCAAAAAGCAGCTTACAGAAGTTTTGCTTTGAAGATGTGTCAGTTGCCCAGGGTTTTAGCCACAGAGCTCTTTTGGCTATGACTGAACTAAGCATTGCCCTGGAGGACCATCAAATTATGTCTATAGCTGCCTCCCCTACAAAATCCGCTGAGAGTTTTAGCTCATCAAGTGCTTTGATGATTTTTCTTTAGGAAGCTGTTTTGTTATTGCGTATTCCTAGTACTGCATCCACACTCGCATAGCGCTTGCTATGGATGTTAAAGCCACGGCGGGCTTACAAGCCCCACCTGCCGCCAGGTAGGACTTTCTTAAGTCCACGTCAATGCGTCTGTCTAGGATATCGCAAAAGTGTCATGTTCTTGGCCAGGCTAGTGACTAATCCACAGTTGGTGGGTTAGATAAAGGCACCTCATCCTCCTCTGTTAGTGGATATCATTTTTGCAACCTATTGGTTGAAGAAGATTTTCTCTCCCCTTTCTGCCATTGCTCCTGAAACAAACCTCTTATTTCTGCCATAAGAGGAAAGGTAGCTACCTGTTTTTTAAGGTGGGGATAATAATTTTTCTCTTTCTTTGGAGGAGGTTCAGGGTCCTCCCATTCCAGGGCAGCTTTTACCGCTTTAATGAATGGTGGCACCATAGCAAATTCAAAGCCTTCCAGGAATGTTGGCTGTATTATTGGGCCTGGGGAATCAGCCCGCATATTCCGCTGAGCTAGAGTCACCCCCGAAGTGCCTGGTACCTCTATGGATAGAGAGGGCTAAATTGCCTGGCTTACAGTTGGTGCAGGGTCCACATTGTGTTAGTCTACCTCTGCCCATGGCTGCCCGAGCTGACCGGAAAATTCCGCCAGGGAGTCGCAGACTACCTTCTTGAGCATGGTTGACACCTGTTGATTCTCATACTCCTTATCTCTGGCAAGCTGCCTGAAGCAGTCACCGCAAAAAATTATATTTCCAGCATAGGGTGAGCTCCACGTGACCAATATTTGCCTATTGGGCGCTGAGCTCTGAGGAGAAGCGATGTGCTTTTGCTTTTGCGTACATTTGCACAGTTTATACTGGGCTCTGCCAGGACTGGAGGAGTCACTCTCTGCCCTGGGAAAATCCTGATGATCCAGAGAGCCTCTGGACCTCCTAGAGCAGGAGTGTGTGCAGCCGGTGCTGAAATAGACATAAGAAGGCACGCTCATCAGGGCATAACGCACTCTCCCCCCCCACCGCATCTTCTAACTTATCCATAGGTGGCCCTTATCAGTTATTGTGTTGGTCTTGGCTATGTGGTGGTAGGCTCATGCTGGAGGAAGAATCGAAAGGTACAAAGGGGACTGCATGGCAAAAGAGAAGAAAGAGAAAGGAAAAACACATATGAATATGCATATACACACACACACACTTATACACATACATACTGTATATACATATTCCATTTTTGTTTTTTTCTGCAAAGAAAAAGTCTGGAAAAAAACCCCACCCTTCACAAAATACTACTACTCCCCCCTCCCCCTCCTATCCCCATTCCTGTCCCTGGAATCACATAACTTACCTGGGCTTTGTCTGCTCCTCTGGCAGAGATGCTGCCTTTCCAGAGGCCAAACAAAAGGGCATCCATTATTTTGTATTTGTGCCCTTTAAAAAGGGTGCCTTTTGGATAGACTCCACCCCCCACCTGTCTTCTGTTCCAATTTAAGGCAGAGTAATTGGAGGGATGCCTTTTCCCTGAAACCAAGTTGGCCGTTGTGTCTTTGCTGTGCATCACGCATGCATCGTTGTCTCCGGGCCCCAAAAACATGGCCACCGGAGTCCACCGCGCATGCACGGAACAGCGTCATCGCTCGGGGCTGCCACGGCCGACTCCAAAGGACAGGAGAGCGGCGCGGCTCTGGGGGCCATAAGGAAGGCCGGAGGACCCGTTTCTAGCCCTGTCCAAATACAAAACCTCACTAAAGGGAAAAGGAAAACAAAAAAAAGTTTTACAAGACATGGAGACGATAAAAAAAGTCAGACCTGAGACAGAACTTCCACAGATAAATAAAGACCATGCAGTCCCCACCTTGTTGGTGCGTTTAGCAGCCTAAGATGTGGGACTGTGCCTGGGAGAGGCTGAACCCAGACGGACTCCGACGTAGTCCGCAGGTAAGAGCTTATCCTGAGTGTAATGGTCTGTAGGTGTTGATCTTTGAGGACAATGGGAAGGTTGCTGTCAGTCAGACTTTTATAGATTTAAACAGGTCCTGTGGGTGGATATAGGGGCGGGGCTATATCATATGTATGCTGACACATTGGTGTCAGGAGATAAAAGTAACCAAGAGGGGGAAAGAAACATTTAGAACCAAATAAAAAACAAGATTCAAACAAGCACCAACCTTAAAGCTTGCCATAATGTAAAATCATCAACTTTAATAAAACAAATAAAATAAATTGCACTTACATCAAAAATGCTTAAGATAAGCGTGAAATAGAACAAGCTGGTCAGCTATAGCAAGAACGCCCGTCCTTCCGAGATCACATGTAGCGCGGTGACATCAGCACGTCGCTCTACCCAACGTGTTTCATCACAATCTTCCATCGTCCTGGGGCGCCCCAGGAAGACAACGGCAGATTGTGACAAAATACGTCATTAGTTCTTTGTCAGAAACCATGAACCAGACCAAGACAGTAGTACAGTAAAATCCAGACATCAGTTTGACCTGGGTGACCCGAATGTGTCTCTAATCCTTTTCTTCCTGCAGTCCGGATAGGATATGGGGCTCAGCCTGAGTTCACCTAAAGCGCAAGTTTCGGCTATCTCGGCTTTTACCAGAAAGAAATGGGCAGCAAGCCTGCTGGTAGTGGCGGTGCTTAGACTATGCCCTCCCAAGAAAAATTGGTTCCCTCAGTGGAACCTGGCAATAGTACTCAATTTTCTGGCAAACTCTCCCTGTGCCTCCATGGAAAACTGTTAATTATGGGATATCACCTTAAAAACGGCTTTCCTAATAGCCTGTCAGAAACCATGAACCAGACCGAGACAGAAGTACAGTAAAATCACACTTGTTTATTGATAAAAATAAAAAGGTAAATAGAGTAAGCGTAGTCAAAGCATAGCCAGAGTCCAGTAACCGGATCGGGTAGTCAGCCAAGCCAGAGTTCAGTAACCAGATCAGGTAATCAGCCAAGCCAGAGTTCAGTAACCAGATCGGGTAATTAGCCAGGCCAGAAGTCAGGGATCCAAGTAGAGGAACAGCAAGCAGGATAAGGAGCCAAAAGGGATGTCAGCAAAGCCAGTCTTTAAACAGGAACACAGGAGATGGTTTCTTGTGATGTGACCAAGGCGAAGGCAGGAATGAAGTGAGCTGGAGATCGTTAAGTAGGCGGGACTGACGAGCAGATCCACAACAGCTGGTTAACTGGAGAGAGATGAGAGCTGGCAATTAGCCGACAGCTGAGCGGCCAGCTCAAAGAAGGAAGGGCTGAGCCAGCCCTGACAGTACCCCCTCCTCAACGACCGCTCCCCCTAAGAGGACCACCGGGCTTGAGGGGAAAGCGTCTATGGAAAGGAGGGCAGGAGCATGTATGTCCGAGGATGAGATCCAGGAGCGTTCCTCCGGACCGTACCCCTTCCAATGCACCAGGTACTGTATGCGCCCACGGAACCTACGGGAGTCAACAATGGATTGTACCTCATACTCCTCATGGTTCTCAACGTGTATAGGGTGAGGACGTGGCACCGAGGTGTTAAAGCAGTTGCAGACCAACAGTTTCAATAAGGAGACATGAAACACATTTGAGATGCGCATACTAGAAGGAAGGACCAATGCGTAAGCCACTGGGTTAATCCTACAAAGGATATGGAAAGGCCCAATAAACCAAGGTGCGAACTTCAGTGAGGGAACACGAAATCGGAGGTTGCGAGATGACAGCCAGACCCTGTCCCCAACCTGGTAGGAAGGCGCAGGCAGGCGTCTGCGGTCAGCATGGAGTCTGTACCTATCAGCATGACGCAAAGCCTCCTGGACTTGTGCCCAAGTGAAATGAAGACCACGGAGATGCTCCTCTAGCGCAGGAATACTCTGCGGAACAAACAAGTCAGGCAACATAGAAGGTTGGAAACCATAATTCGCCACAAACCGAGACAATCGGGAAGCAGAATTCAAGGAACTGTTGTGAGCAAACTCTGCCCATGGTAATAGGTCTGACCAGTTGTTGTGATGGTCAGAAATATAGCAACGTAGGAATTGCTCCAAGGACTGATTGGCTCATTCTGCGGCCCCATTAGACTGCAGGTGATACGCAGAGGAGAAAGCAAGCTGAATTCCCAGCTGTGCAAAAAAGGCTCGCCGGAACCGGGACACAAACTGACTACCCCTGTCCGAGACAATCACCTTGGGTAGCCCATGTAAGTGAAAGATCTCCCGAGCAAAAATGGAAGCCAGTTCCTTAGAAGTGGGCAACTTCTTAAGTGGAATACAATGACACATCTTTGAGAACCGGTCAACCACCATAAGGATAACTTGTGTTGCCTTGGGAGTTGGGCAACTCCACAATGAAATCCATAGAAAGGTGGGTCCAGGGCTTCTCTCTATTGGGTATGGGTTGTAGGAGGCCCACTGGAAGGTGTCGTGGAGTCTTACTCTAAGCACACACGGAACAGGCAGCTTTGAAGGCAGTTGCATCAGCACGTAGACTAGCCCACCAGAATTGTTGGGAAATGGCCCAAACAAGTTGATTTTTACCAAGGTGGCCAGCTGCCTTGGGAGAATGGTAAGTCTGGAGCACGGCAGTACGGAGACACTCTGGGATAAAGCAGTGGTCATAAGGTTTTTCAGGAGGAGCATCGACCTGAGCAGCAAGAATTTTGTCACCCAAAGGAGAAGTAAGATTGGTGCGAACCGTAGCCAGAATACGATCAGGAGGAATCACAGGAACCGGAACCGACTCCAACTTGGAAGTGGAGGAAAATTGTCGTGACAAGGCGTCAGCCCTTACATTCTTAGTACCGGGTAAGAATGAGACAATGTAATTGAAACTTGACAAGAAAAGAGCCCATCGTGCCCTTCTGGGAGAGAGGCGTTTAGCCTCAGAAAAAGAATGTGAGATTCTTATGGTCAGTAAGAATGAGAACCGGCACAGTGGTACCTTCGAGGAGATGTCTCCATTCTTTCAAGGCTAAAATGATTGCCAACAGCTCTCTGTCACCAATCTTGTAATTGCACTCGGCAGGTGACAATTTCTTGGAAAAGTAGCCACAAGAATGCATAGCACTCTCAGAGGTAGGACATTGAGACAGAAGGGCGCCAACACCAGTCTCAGAAGCATCAACCTCAAGGATAAAAGGTAACGTAGGATCAGGATGTGCCAACACAGGAGCAGAAACAAAGGTAGCCTTGAGACTTTCAAAGGCCTTAATGGACTCCGGAGACCAACTCTGTGGGTTACCGTTCTTTCTGGTCATATCGGTCAGGGGCTTGACCAGAGACAACAAGTTACGATTAAACTTCCGATAATAGTTGGCAAAACCCAGGAAACGCTGCAGAGGGTGTAACCCCACAGGTCGTGGCCACTGTAGGACTGCCGAAAGTTTCTCTGGGTCCATCGAAAAACCAGCATTGGAAATGACATAGCCCAGGAATTTAACCTGTTACCGATGGAACTCACACTTCTTCAGTTTACAATAGAGATTGTTCTCTCTTAATTTCTGAAGCACACAACAGACATCTGTGTGGTGGCTCTCCAGGGACTTGGAAAATATTAGGATATCTTCGAGATAAACCACCACACATAACTGCAACAAATCTCAGAGGACATCGTTAATAAATTCCTGGAAAACTGCTGGGGTGTTACAAAGGCCAAAAGGCATTACGAGATACTCATAATGGCCTGTTCTGGTATTAAACGCAGTTTTCCACTCGTTGCCCTCCTTAATCCTCACGAGATTGTAAGCCTCTCTCAGATCAAGCTTGGTGAAAACCGTTGCTCCCTTGAGGTGGTCAAATAACTCTGTAATCAACAAGATCGAGTAGGCATTCTTAATCATGAAACCATTGAGACCCCTATAATCAATACATGGTTTCAGTTCACCGCTCCTCTTCACAAAGAAGAAACCAGCACCAGCAGGAGACAAGGAATTGCGGATGAAACCCCAAGAAAGTGCATCTGCAACATACTCCCCCATGGCCTTATCCTCCAAGACCGACAAAGGGTAAACCCGGCCACGAGGGGGAGTGGCACCAGGTTGAAGGTCAATTGTGCAATCATACGGCTGGTGTGGAGGCAAACTACCGGCTTGACCTTTGTCAAAGACATTGCTAAAATCACGGTACTCCTCTGGCAGGGAGGAGAGTAAAGAGGTACACAGGACCTTGGCTACCTTTCGGAAGCATGTCTCACTGCATTGTGGTGACCAGGAGAGAACCTCACCACGGAGCCAATCAAAGGAGGGGTTGTGCCTCTGTAACCAAGGATAACCAATAACCAGCGTAAACTTAGGAGAGGAAATCACTTGGAATTGAATTATCTCATGGTGAAGAGCCCCTACGTCCATGGACAATGGAACCGTTTCATGAGTCACATGGGCAGGCTGTAGAGGTCTCCCGTCAAGAGCCTCAATGGCAAGTGGAGTGTCACGCAGCTGCAGTGGAATCGAGTGCTTTAATACAAAGGCAGCATCAACGAACAGGCCTGCAGCCCCAGAGTCGATTAGAGCCTGTATCCCAATAGACGACTTAGCCCAAGAAAGGGTGACCGAAAACCAAGGGTTTATCCTTCTGAATAACTGGGGATGACACAACACCATCTAAGGTCTGTCCATGACAGGGCCTCAAGGTTCGGGTGTTCCCAAGATTTGTAGGACAAGACTTCAAAAAGTGATCTTCCTGGCCACAATAAAGGCACAATCTCTCCCTCCTCCTAAAGACTCTCTCATCTGCAGAGAGACGCGTGAAGCCCAAGTGCATGGGTTCATCTTCACTGACCGACTCGGTACCTGGAGGCATGGGAGTTGAGGGAGGCACGGGTGGGACGGCAAAGCTCGGAGGCAACGTACAGGAGGCTTCCCGCAAGCATTCCTTAAAAGAAAGTCTTTCTCTGAGTCTGGAGTCAATGAGAATGGCAAACGAGATCAAGCTCTCCAGCTCAGTGGGTATATCTCGGGCTGCTATCTCATCCTTGATGGAATCTGAGAGACCATGAGAAAAAGCAGCCACGAGGGCCTCATTGTTCCAAGCAACCTCTGCTGCCAGAGTACGGAACTCAATGGCATAGTCGGCAACATTTCTCGTACTCTGTTTGATGGACATGAGGCACTTGGCAGCAGAAGCGGAGCATGCGGGAACGTCAAATACCCTTTTAAAGGAGGCCACAAACTCAGGGTAACTCAAGACAACAGGTTTTTGCGTCTCCCATAGAGGGTTAGCCCAGGCCAAGGCTCTCTCAGAAAGCAATGATATCACGAACCCTACTTTGCTTCTGTCCGTGGGAAACGCCTGGGGCAGCATCTCAAAGTATATCTCAACTTGGTTGAGAAACCCTCTGCATTGAACTGGATCGCCCCCAAATCGCTGGGGAAGCGGGGCGGAACCAGACATACTGTACCTCTTATAGAGGTAATACTCAAGGCGGGTGCCTGCACAGAGACTGGCGCAGCAGCAGGGACGGTCTGCAACTCAGGTTGTACCGGAGCAGCCACAATGGGGGATTCCAGGTGAGCCGTGCGACTCAGGAGTGTTTGTAATGCCATGGCAAACTGATCCATGCAGTGATCTTGCTCATCCAATCTGGAAAAAATATTACCAACAAGTGAATTGACTGTAATAAGATAACACATTCTTTGTCAGTCTTAATATAATATTCATATTTTGAAATATTTACAACAATACTATTGATTAATTTCCTTTAGTTGACGATGGCTATTATGGATGTTCATTGCAGGTGCGTGCTCCTCGACATGCGCATGGCGTCATGACGTCATGTGCATTGCGGCCGAGATGACGGCAGTGGTCGGGACCTTCGGGTCTTCCGGGACACCAAGGGAGCCACACGAGGGCCGCCTTCTTTAGCGGCCCGTGCGCCATGTCCCTAGGGGGAGGTCTTCCGGGACACCAAGGGAGCCACACGAGGGCCGCCTTCTTTAGCGGCCCGTGCGCCATGTCCCTAGGGGGAGGGGGGCGCATTTGCACCTGTGTGTGACCACCCACTAGCCCAATTTCAGATATAAAATAGACTGATGACTGAAAATTAATTCACTATTCCATGCAGGCCAGGATGGACGGCGCTGTATTTATTTTATTTTACTTACTTTTTTCTCGATATTGAGTCCTTGCCTTTCCTGCATAATTGCAGTCAGGCTTTCAACATCCAACAAGCCCTACAAGCTTAATATATCTTACAGCTTACATGAACTACAACACTACATAAGGTAAATTACACCTCTTTTTTATGAATCACATCATTCCCCACCCCAATCACACTCCAATACTCACAGTCACACATTTTGGTTGTTTCACCATTCAATTGTTTATTTTTATCTTTTTCACTTTTTAGTTTTTTGCTACCATCATAACTTTTTCACACAATGTTTGCGCCAGTTGGCACACATCACGCATTTTTTCAATCACCTAACGCATCACTTATGCTATCTTTATATTCTGCAACCCGTGCACTTTTTTGATCATGTTAATTGCTAATCTTTCACATACTCATTTTGTATTCTCCCAGCACTACATCCAATGAGCATATTGAACCATCAACACTTTTTTCCTTTTATATACCACTATAATGCCTTATTACATTACTACCTATACTTGGTTAGTTATTTTCACAGAACGTATTACCGTGATATATTTATAAGATAACACATTCTTTGTCAGTCTTAACATAATATTCATATTTTGAAATATTTACAACAATACTATTGATTAATTTCCTCTAGTTGACGATGGCTATTATGGATGTTCATTGCAGGTGCGTGCTCCTCCGCCCCATGGAGGGGAGGGCGTGTACAGTGTGGCTCTTTGCAAGCCCCTTGTGGTCGGCTCCTCTTCCATGGGGGGGGGGCTCTTTTATTGTACTGTGGAATATGAATTGTGTTATTGGATCAGATTTGATATTGTACCCAATACCAAATGACACTAGAGACAAGACATGAGCTGTGTGTGTTTCTTGCCATCCTCCCTTTTGTTGTACTTTTCATTTGGTATTAATTAGGGAATCAGATTGAGATCCAATCTTTTCCCCCTTCATGCATCAGGGGGCACTATTCAGACTCCTGATTTGCATGACGCTCAAATATCATACACGATATTTGTTAACGTAATTGAACTACATGCAAGAGGGTGGAGTTATGGAACTAGCACACAGCTCTTGTGCAAAACTAAGAATATCTTTTTTCCTTTTTTGGTATTTTATGACCTTTTGGGGGGGGGGGGTGGTGGTTTTAGCCTACGGGCCCTCCGGTTCTCCCAACGGTTCCTCCTATTCTGGACTACACAACATCTATTCCACTTTTAAGCGGTAAAAGCATGCCATCATAGTTCATTCAATGTGATAAAGGATGATATATTTCTTTTATTCTCAATATATGCAATATTTTTTAGATCTATGAGTCCCCCTGAAGAGACCGCATCAAGGTCGAAATGCGTCGGGGCTGTTATAACTTATAACATGATGGAATTTAATGATGTGTACCATGTGTTTTTTATTGTAGAATGTCGATGAAATGTAACGATGTGTACTTGTGTTTTTATTGCACTGTGGAATATGAACTGTGTTATTGGATCAGATTTGGTATTGTACCCAATGTAATTAATCAAGCCATGTCATTGGACAATGGTTTTCAATAAAATATTCATCTACATTTAATAGAACACTTTTTTTGATTTTTGCCTATTGCTGTTTTAAAGCCCCACTGGGGAAAATCTTTCCAAAAATCCTAACATATATTTTCGGGGTGTGCAGCTCTCTTTGTCTCTTCTATATGTGTCTTTTTCCCATTGTAAGGCTCTCTCAGAAAGCAAAGACATCACAAACTCTACTTTGCTTCTGTCCGTGGGAAATGCCTGGGGCACCATCTGAAAGTACAGTGGGGATGGAAAGTATTCAGACCCCATTACATTTTTTACGCTTTGTTATATTGCAGCCATTTGCTAAAATCATTTAAGTTCATTTTTTTCCTCATTAATGTACACACAGCACCCCATATTGACAGAAAAACACAGAATTGTTGACATTTTTGCAGATTTATTAAAAGAGAAAAACTGAAATATCACATGGTCCTAAGTATTCAGACCTTTTGCTCAGTATTTAGTAGAAGCACTCTTTTGAACTAAAACAGACATGAGTCTTTTTGGGTACGATGCAACAAGTTTTTCACACCTGGATTTGGGGATCCTCTGCCATTCCTCCTTGCAGATCCTCTCCAGTTCTGTCAGGTTGGATGGTAAATGTTGGTGGACAGCCATTTTTAGGTCTCTCCAGAGATGCTCAATTGGGTTTAAGTCAGGGCTCTGGCTGGGCCATTCAAGAACAATCACAGAGTTGTTGTGAAGCCACTCCTTCATTATTTTAGCTGTGTGCTTAGGGCCATTGTCTTGTTGGAAGGTAAACCTTCGGCCCAGTCTGAGGTCCTGAGCACTCTGGAGAAGGTTATATCCCTGCCCTTGGCCACATTCATCTTTCCCTCGATTGCAACCAGTCGTTCTGTCCCTGCAGCTTAAAAACACCCCCACAGCATCATGCTGCCACCACCATGCTTCACTGTTGGGACTTTATTGGACAGGTGATGAGCAGTGCCTGGTTTTCTCCACACATACCGCTTAGAATTAAGGCCAAAAAGTTCTATCTTGGTCTTATCAGACCAGAGAATCTTATTTCCCACCATCTTGGAGCCCTTCAGGTGTTTTTTAGCAAACTCCATGAGGGCTTTCATGTGTCTTGCACTGAGGAGAGGCTTCCATCTGGCCACTCTGCCATAAAGCCCCGACTGGTGGAGATCTGCAGTGATGGTTGACTTTCTACAACTCTCTCCCATCTCCCGACTGCATCTCTGGAGCTCAGCCACAGTGATCTTTGGGTTCTTCTTTACCTCTCTCACCAAGGCTCTTCTCCCCCAATAGCTCAGTTTGGCTGAACGGACAGCTCTAGGAAGGGTTCTGGTCGTCCCAAATGTCTTGCATTTAAGGATTATGGAGGCCACTGTGCTCTTAGCAACCTTAAGTGCAGCAGAAATTTTTTTGTAACCTTGGCCAGATTTGTGCCTTGCCACAGTTCTGTCTCTGAGTTCTTCAGGCAGTTCCTTTGACCTCATGATTCTCATTTGCTCTGACATGCACCGTGAGCTGTAAGGTCTTATATAGACAGGTGTGTGGCTTTCCTAATCAAGTCCAATCAGTATAATCAAACACAGCTGGACTCAAATGAAGGTGTAGAATCATCTCAAGGATGATCTGAAGAAATGGACAGCACCTGAGTTAAATATATGAATACTTAGGACCATGTGATATTTCAGTTTTTCTTTTTTAATAAATCTGCAAAAATGTCAACAATTCTGTGTTTTTCTGTCAATATGGGGTGCTGTGTGTACATTAATGAGGAAAAAAATGAACTTAAATGATTTTAGCAAATGGCTGCAATATAACAAAGAGTGACAAAGTTAATAGGGTCTGAATACTTTCTGTCCCCACTGTATATCTCAACTTGGTTGAGAAACCCTCTGCATTGAAATGGATCGCCCCCAAATCGCTGGGGAAGCGGGTCAGAACCAGACATACCTCTTAAAGAGGTAATACTCAAGGCGGGTGCCTGCACAGAGACTGGCGCAGCAGCAGGGACAGCCTGCAACTCAGGTTGTACTGGAGCAGCCACAGTGGGGGATTCCAGGTGAGCTATGCGACTCAGGAGTGTTTGTAATGCCATGGCAAACTGATCCATGCAGTGATCTTGCTCATCCAATCTGGAAAAAATATTACCAACAAGTGAATTGACTGTATCTTCTGAATTCATGGCCTTCGCCTACTGTCAGAAACCATGAACCAGACCGAGACAGAAGTACAGTAAAATCACACTTGTTTATTGATAAAAAATAAAAAGGTAAATAGAGTAAGCGTAGTCAAAGCATAGTCAGAGTCCAGTAACCGGATCGGGTAGTCAGCCAAGCCAGAGTTCAGTAACCAGATCAGGTAATCAGCCAAGCCAGAGTTCAGTAACCAGATCGGGATTCAGTAATCAGCCAAGCCAGAAGTCAGGGATCCAAGTAGAGGAACAGCAAGCAGGATAAGGAGCCAGAAGGGATGTCAGCAAAGCCAGTCTTTAAACAGGAACGCAGAAGATGGTTTCTTGTGATGTGACCAAGGCGAAGGCAGGAATGAAGTGAGCTGGAGATCTTTAAGTAGGCGGGACTGACGAGCAGATCCACAACAGCTGGTTAACTGTGGAGAGAGATGAGAGCTGGCAATTAGCTGACAGCTGAGCGGCTAGCTCAGAGAAGGAAGGGCTGAGCCAGCCCTGACATTCTTGCTACAGCCGACCGGCTTGTTCTATTTCATACTTATCTTAAGCATTTTTGATGTAAATGCAATTTATTTTATTTGTTTTTTTAAGTTGATGGTTTTACACTATGGCGGCCATTATCTCTTTTTGGAGATTCTCTATGAGCCTATTACTCTGAGGGAAGAATACGTATCTACGAGTCTTGTGGAATGTTCTGGATGAATCACTGATATGAGTGTTGCTGTGCCTTTGCTTTATAAAATTCATATTTGGTGGGAGTTGCCATTTGGTTATCACCTTATCGGATAAAGGCCCTGGCTGCATATAAGTCACAAGCGATTGAGACCTCCCATAATAGGAGGTCCACTTGAGCTGGTAAGCATGCATTTCTTGCAGTGGAGAGGTTGCACTTCATTGTGTTGGATGCTAACTTCACTGGAAGGGCACATTATTGAAATAGATTTATTTTAAACTTTATTCACTACTTGCATTGGTGATATTCCACTGATTCACTGATTATCTTATGAGGACAATATTTACTTTTGGGATTCATTTTTTTCCTTTTAAAAATGGTGTGCGCAGGATCTCTAAGATTGAGGAGATGGAGGAACTGATTCATATCTCCCAAGAACGCTTAAAACACTTTACAATTACCTGGGCTTGCTTGGTCCATTTCAAATCTACCGAGAGCTATAAGTCTTATTTCCTGTCCCTTGACATAGTAACCTGAACAATATACGGGGAGACCTCCCAACTGGGGGTCGGGTTGGGTCAGAGAGCGGTCCCCACCAGTCCCCTTTTTCCCTTACCTTCCAATCTTTTCCTCCTTTATTTCACCTTATTCTCCTTTCACTTCCCTTTCCCCCTCTTTCTTCTATCTCTTTTGCCCCGTACACACGGTCGGACTTTGTTCGGACATTCCGACAACAAAATCCTAGGATTTTTTCCAACGGATGTTGGCTCAAACTTGTTTTGCTTACACACGGTCGCACAAAGTTGTCGGAATTTCCGATCGACAACCACGCGGTCACGTACACCGTGTACGACGAGACTAGAAAAGGCCAGTTCAGAACCAAGCGTGGCACCCTTTGGGCTCCTTTTGCTAATCTCGTGTTAGTAAAAGTTTGGTGAGAGACGATTCGCGCTTTTTCAGACTCGTGGCTTTCAGATCGTTTTCTGCTGTTCAGTTTGTGCTTGTGGGTTTGTATCTGCTCTTCAGTGCGTGCAGTCAGTTCGTATCAGAGTTTTCTGTGTGATCTTGCCTGCTCGTTGCTGTTTTTCAGGTCGCTCTTCACAGGCCTTGCTGTTCTTCAGTGCGTTCTGTTACTTCGTTCTGAGCAGCCGACCGTTTTCTAGCCATGTTTCGTATGCGTACTCCTCGTACAGTTCGTGCTGTGCGGGGGCTTGGTGTTGGGGTCCTGACCTTGACACAAGTCCAGTCCATGAACAGGGTGGGGAGGAGTTCATGGACCAAGAATTGGTTGCTTCAGCGTCACCAGTTCTCTCATATGCTTTTGCTCCGTGAGATCCGTGAGAATAATCCTGATGATTTCAGGAACTTTCTCAGGATGACGGACCCCGTGTTTCACCGTTTGTTGGCTTTGCTGACCCCTTATATTAGCAGGCAGGATACCTGCATGAGGCAAGCCATCACTCCGGAGCAGAGGTTGGTCGCTACCTTGCGGTATTTGGCCACAGGGAGAAGCCTGCAGGACCTCAAGTTCTCGACAGGCATCTCCCCCCAGGCTCTTCTTTGTGGACATTTACTGCTTGTGTTTGTTTGAGCTGACCCTGACAGAAATGTGTGGAGTGCAGAAAATGTCGTGATTGTGTAACCTTATACAAAGCACTGTTGGCTGTTATTTACTAAATGCAAAGACACTTTTCACTACAAGTGCACTTGCAACTGCACTGAAACTGCACTTGTAGTGCAAAGTGGATTTCCCCTTAGGAAATAACCCCCATTTTCTCATAAAACAACAATTACATCACCCCAAAAGTGTTGTAGCATGAGACAATAATCCACACATTCTTGATGAACAATCTTTTTAATACCTGCACAATCACATGTGCATTTACCAAAGGTTTTTCTGACAAACCAACATGTTTGTTGTATACCAATTTTTGTGGTGTCATTATCCAAAATCAAAATGTGCGTTTTATAGAAAACAGGCCTGTGTAAAACCCACAAGAAAGACACAAATCTTGATCTTACAAAGTTCACATTTGGTAGAACTGGAAGGCAATATCAGACATGAGTATTTAGGAACTGTGTTTGATATAGCGTTCAGATGGGGGGAAATCACCCCTGGAAAAGCCAAATTTGGAAGATGCACACCAATTTCACAATGTCAACATGTGCGACCTGCCATCACGGGGATCAAGGGACGTGTTTTGGGGGAGAAAGCCCTTCCTCACCGCTACTTTATTATTGAGGAAGGGGTTGCACCCCCAAAACGCGTCCATTGATCTCCCGTGATGGCAGATAGCACATGTTGACACACTGTGTGCATCTTCCAAATTTGGCTTTGGGAAAAATTACAAAAACATTTCGCACATTGTAGCAGACAAAAGAAGAAAGTGATTTGGAGGGGCTTTAAACTCGCCCCAAAACATCAATGATGTTTTTATATTTTGGAATAACATCATTGATGTTTTGCTTGATGTTTTCCAATTGTAAATTACACCCCATGATCTCCCCGATCAGGATCTGGGCACTTTCGGATGTGAAAGGATCTGGATCCACAACCTCACGATCACCTAAAAAGAGAGGAACCCCAAAATAAATTAGGTTTCAAAAAAATGCCGCAAACCATCTCTTATAGGAGCCTGTGGTCGCGGACACTCACCTGTTGTGGTAACTACTTCCACCACGTCTTCATCCTCCTGCTCAGCTTGTGTTGGGGGGATTTCCCCTTCTTCCAGAGGGGGGGGGGCTCTGGTCTCCTCGGATGAGGGGTGTCTTCCGAGTCTTTTCTCCCCTATGTAAAACAAAAATGGTATAATTAGCACACAGATATTTAATGTCAGAACTATAAAGATGAAACATTGCTTGGAAGTGGGGTACAATTGTCTATTTTAGCAGAGTTCCAACATGTAGCTTTTTTAGTGTCCTTTGTCAAACTGCAATACTTTACCTGTTTGGTAAAAGCTTCACAGATGTATCCCCCCCTATAGTATACACTGGAGCACCTGTGTGGCCCCCTAATAAAAATGGTGTTCTTTTGTCCCACACTAGTGCTCCAGTGTCCAGATGTGAAAACAGCTGCTGAGTGTCCTCTCCTTACACACAATCTAGTTTGCATTTCATTCTAGTAATAAAGCCATCTACACAACCCAATTCTTTGAAGACAAGTATAGGGCGTCATAGTATAGTGGCTAAATGCATATGGCCTAAACAATGGTATTTTATCGTCCGAAATAACAATGTGTGATCCGAACGAATAATGTGCCCATGAACATGAAAGTTGCCATTTTAAACTGTACAACAGTTCCTAAAAGCACATGGAGCAGCACGAACGTAATAAACATAAAGGATGGGAACACAGCACAACTACTTACTTTTTTGCAGCACTCTCCGGATCTTTCTGTACGGCTCATGTTCTCGTAATTTCAGGTCCGACCACCGTTTCCTGAGCTGATCTTTCGATCGTCGTACCCCGAAATTTCCGGTGCAGACTCCTGACCACTTTCGCCATGATCTTGGCCTTTCGGACATTGGGGTTGGGGTAAGGCCCATACTTTCCATCATAGTTGGCCTTCTTCAGGATGTCCACCATTTCCAACATCTCTCCAAAGGACATATTTGAGTCCTTTAATCTCCTTCTGGATCGGGACGTTTCAGGCTCTGGCCTTTCCTCCTCCTCCTCGTTGCTACAATTAGCACGATCCTGCTGTCTATCCGCCATGTGCTCTTCCCCCACTGCGCCGAACGAAAAGGGGCGGGGAATAGACTAGAAAGAACGTCAGGGGCGGGCGGAGTTATACGCATGCGCAGTGTGTATAAATCGTAACGCGCGCGTCTTACGTACGATCTGTGAGCGGAGGAAGGAGCATCGGAGACGCCGATCGTGCTAACGAAGGTAGGATCTAAACTTGGGCCTATACTGCTTCGAAATGGAAGCCTATATTGTAACAAGATTAGGGGAGTTTGGCCTGACATTAGGCTTTGTCTTGTGTTGTGTCTTACAGAGAAAATGGATGGGTTCAACGACCACAATTTCCTGCCCCTGTTCATAGATAAGTACAGGGAGCTGCCCTGTCTGTGGCAAGTGAGACACCCCCACTATAATCACAAACAGAAGAGGCAGGCAGCGCTGGAGAAACTGCTGGAGTTGGTGAAGCCGGTGGTCCCCACAGCAACCATCCCTTATTTGAAAGCTAAAATTGGTGGCCTGAGGAGCACTTATCTTAGGGAGCGCAAGAAGGTCACAGATTCCCAGAGGTCCGGAGCTGCAGCAGATGACGTTTATGTCCCCAGACTGTGGTACTATGAGAGACTGCGATTTCTGTCAGACCACACTGAAGTCAGGGAATCCCTCTCTACTCTTCCTTCCACGCTTCCTTCCACCCCAGCTGAGGCTTCCGATGTCCAACCTGGGCCTTCCAGCCAGGAAGAAGTGGAGGAGCCCAGCTGGAGTCAGGTATAGCATTCTTCTACAGATTTCTGGTCAATAAATAAATGATGTTTATTGATGTTATTATTGATCATTAATTGCTGATTAAAAAAAGTGTTTTACATATCAATAGACAGTAGTGGGCACCCAAAATTGGGACAAGAATGAAAACTGCTGGGCTCAGAAGGATAGTCTGTTATATTTGTTAACATTCAATTTGCAGCAGTCAGGAGGTGAAAATTGTGTGTGATTGATGAATAAAAAACTAAAACTATGTCCCTTTTTCATACACAGGAAGACCTCAGCCAGGAGGAGGTTGTGGAATGTGGCAATCAGGAGGAGGCGGGGATTAGTGGCAGCCAGGAGGAGGCGGGGCTAAGTGTCAGCCAAGAGAAGCCAGGGACAAGTCGCAGCCTGACTGAGTCTCAGGTCCCTCCCCTCCGCCTGCCATATAAACGAGCCAGGAAGGCCACTCCCAGTCCTGTGCAGGATTCAGCGTACAGGCTGATCCAGGAGGCTTCGGCGTCCCTCCGAGCCTTCCCCAGTCCTGAAGAGGCCTTTGCCTGCATGGCTGCCACAAAATTGCAGGGCATGCAGGAGGGTCAACGCAAGATCTCTGAGGACCTGATTTATAAAGTCCTTCGTAAGGGGGAGAGTGGGGAACTGACACACAAGACGGATGTCATTGAGAGGGACGATCCTCCTCCTCCTCCTGCTGCCACAACTCCACCACCACAGCCAAAGGCTGGAAGGAAGTGTGGAAAGAAGACCTGAGAGTGATTGCCCTGGGTTCAGTCTTGTCTGACAGAAGCTGCAGTCTCTTGTATGACCACAGCCTGGGGACACAGATGTCATCTGCTGCTTTCCGGATCTCTGGGACTTCTGGACCAGACTGCCCTCCCTTATGATATGGACTCCTCAGGCCACCAATTTTGCTTTTAAATAGTTGATGTCTGCCCCGGGGGTCCAAGGCTTCGCCCACTTCTGCAGTTTCTCCAGCGTTGCCTCCCTCTTTGTTTAGTTGTGAGCCCTTAATAAAATATTTTTGGGTAAATTCTACTCTCCTGTGTGTGTTTTCATCCAAAAAGGACAGTTTGTTGGTGACGATTCAGGTACATTTCTAAAGTACAATGTGAAATTAGCAAGGGACAACAACACCAAACAATCTCCTACAGATTAAATAGAACAACATATTAGTGGTGTTGTGGGAACTTGTCACAAAAAACACACAAACATTTTCGGGAATACAAATCAAAATCACAAAAAAAATACAAAATAAAAAAGAGAAACACAAAAAAAGAATCTACATTAAAGTCCAAAAAAAAAAAAAATGTTGTTGTCAGATATGAGAAATCAAAATATATTGAGGGAATCCCGATAAATAGTAACGAAATAAGTTTGTGAGAAGTGTGTGTGAATATGAGCAGCAAAACTACTTAATTCTTGTCACATTATAAAGAAGAAGAGAGTGCGCTGTATTAAACCATTTTGAACATTGCAGCGTGACGAAAGTGCTGTATCCATTCCGAACGCTACGTTTACCAGAACGAGCTGTCCCGTGTCGGAATTTCTTCTGAGCATGCGTGGCACTTTGTGCGTCGGAACAGGCCACACACGGTCGGAATTGACGCGATCGGATTTTGTTGTTGGAAAATTTTATCTCCTGCTGTCCAACTTTGTGTGTCGGAAAATCCGATGGAAAATGTCCGATGGCGCCCACACAAGGTCGGAATTTCCGACAACACGCTCCGATCGGACATTGTCCATCGGAAAATCCGACCGTGTGTACAGGGCATTACTCCTTATTTCTACACATAACTAGACCCCACACACCAGCTCTTTACACCACAACCCATAACATAAAAGGGAGGCTGACCCCTCTAGAATTGAAATTACCATTAGGTACAGTCCCAATAGCCTAAGGGGGTGGGCTTTGAAAAAGCAATTAATACAGATTCGACTTCTCACAGCAATATATTAAAGCAACACCAATCAACCTGTATGTAATAAAGTCTACTGAATAACTTCAACAGTTCCCCATGCCATGTTTCATGGGTTGGTTATACCATGTATCTTCTCACTGTATGGTCTAGTCATGTAATCTACTCCAAAATGTTACTCCAACTGTATTGCACTGTAAACTCACCTCAATTTCCTTCAATACATTTTTTGTTTGTGTAAAAAAAAAAAATGGTGTGCGGAAGGGCAATCGGTATAGTATATAAAATATAAATGATTCTGGGCAAGACTGTCATCTTAAGGACACTTATTCTTTAAAACCATGTCAGTGGAAGACCTTTCCAGGCCTGTAGATCTTTCACTATTCCCATCAATAAAGTACCATAATTAAGGTCATATAGAATGGTTGAGTCAGGGGAGATATGGGCCCCAAGTAAGGCAGAGCCCTTACGCCATACAAAGGGGAAGGAATGTTGCAAGGATGCCGCCATGGGACATGGATATGCAGGAGCTCCGACTTCCCAAAATTAATTTTAAAATTTGATAGAAGGCCAAATTTCGGTAACTCAGACATCATCATTGGTAGGGCAGCTAGGGGATTTGAAAGGTAAAATAGAAGCTCATCCGCATAAGCAGATACTTTATGCTCCGTAGAGCCAATATGGATCCTGGAGATATCTATGTTACCCAAGATCGTTCGTAAAAAATGCTCTAAAACCAGAGCGAACAATAGTGGTGATAGTGGGCACCCCTGCCTAGTCCCATTGCGTATTACCAAAGGTTCCAAGAGCGTACTGTTCAACCAGAGCAGGCTATGGTGAGTCTGCATTCATAGGCACAGTGAGGCCACATTGATGGGCACATTGAGGCTGTAAATTTGGGCACAGTGAGGCTGCCATTTTGGGCAGTCATGCTGCGATTATGGGCATATTGAGGCTGCATTGATGGCACAGTGAGGCTGCAATTTTGGGCACAGTAAGGCTGCGATTATGGGCACAGTGAGGCTGCAATTATGGGCACAGTGAAGCTGCATTGATGGGCACAGTAAGGCTGCGATTTTGGGCACAGTGAGGCTGCGATTTTGGGCACAGTGAGGCTGCAATTATGGGCACAGTGAGGCTGCATTGATGGGCACAGTGAGGCTGCGATTATGGGCACATTGAGGCTGCATTGATGGGCACAGTGAGGCTGTGATTTTGGGCAGTCAGGCTGCAATTATGGGAACATTGAGGCTGCATTGATGGCACAGTGAGGCTGTGATTATGGGCACAGTGAGGCTGCGATTTTGGGCACAGTAAGGCTGCAATTATGGGCACAGTGAGGCTGTGATTTTGGGCACAGTGAGGCTGCGATTATGGGCACATTGAGGCTGCATTGATGGGTACAGTGAGGCTGCTATTATCGGCACAGTGAGGCTGCGATTTTTGGCACAGTGAGGCTGCATTGATGGGCACAGTGAGGCTGCTGATTATGGGCACATTGGCTGCATTGATGGGCACATTGAGGCTGTGATTATAGGCACAGTGAGGCTGCGATTATGGGCACATTGAGGCTGCAATAATGGGCACAGCGAGGCTGTGATTATGGGCACATTGAGGCTGCATTAATGGGCACAGTGAGGCTACGATTATGGGCACAGTGAGTCTGCGATTATGGGCACAGTGAGGCTGCGATTGTGGGCATAATGAGGCTGAAATTTTGGGCACATTGAGGCTGCATTGATGGGCACAGTGAGGCTGCGATTATGGGCACAGTGAGGCTGCAATTTTGGGCACAGTGAGGCTGCGACTATGGGCATAGTGAGGCTGCACTCATGGGCACAGTGAGACTGCGATTATGGGCACATTGAGGCTGCATTGATGGGCGCAGTATGGCTGTGATTTTGGGCACAGTGAGGCTGCAATCTTGGAGACAGTGAGGCTGCCATTATGGGCAGAGTGAGGCTGCGATTATGGGAACAATGAGGCTGCGATTTTGGGCACAGTGAGGCTGCAATTATGGACACAGTGAGGCTGCATTGATGGCTACAGTGAGGCTGCGATTATGGACACAGTGAGGCTGCATTGATGAGCACAGTGAGGCTGCATTGATGGGCACAGTGAGACTACGATTATGGGCACAGTGAGGCTGCGTTTATGGGCACAGTGAGGCTGCAATAATGGGCACAGTGAGGCTGCGATTATGGACACATTGAGGCTGCATTGACGGGCACAGTATGGCTGCGATTATGGGCACAGTGAGGCTGCAATTTTGGGCACAGTGAGGCTGTGATTATGGGCACAGTGAGGCTGCGATTATGGGAACAGTGAGGCTGTAATTTTGGGCACAGTGAGGCTGCGATTATGGGCACAGTGAGGCTGCATTGATGGGCACAGTAAGGCTACATTGATGGGCACAGTGAGGCTGCGATTTTCGGCACCGGGAGGCTGCGATTATGGCCACAGTGAGGCTGTGATTATGGCCACAGTAAGGCTGCGATTATGGGCACAGTGAGGCTGCATTGATGGGCACAGTGAGGCTGCATTGATGGGCACAGTGAGGCTGCATTGATGGGCACAGTGAGGCTGTGATTATGGGCACAGTGAGACCGCTTGGATTGGCACAGTGAGGCTGTGATTATGGGCACAGTGAGGCCACATTGATGGTCACAGTGAGGCTGAGATTATGGGCACAGTGAGGTTGCATTGATAGGCACAGTGAGGCTGCGATTATGAGCACAGTTAGGCTGCATTGATGGGCACAGTGAGGCTGCATTGATGGGCACAGTGAGGCTGCGATTATGGGCACAGTGAGGCTGAGATTATGGGCACAGTGAGGCTGTGATTATGGGCACAGTGAGGCTGCAATAATGGGCACAGTGAGGCTGCGATTATGGACTCATTGAGGCTGCATTGATGGGCACAGTATGGCTGCGATTATGGGCACAGTGAGGCTGCAATTTTGGGCACAGTGAGGCTGTGATTATGGCCACAGTAAGTCTGTGATTATGGGCACAGTGAGGCTGCATTGATGGGCACAGTGAGGCTGCATTGAGGCTGCATTGATGGGCACAGTGAGGCTGCACTGATGGGCACAGTGAGGCTGCGATTATGGGCACAGTGAGGCCGCTTGGATTGGCACAGTGAGGCTGCGATTATGGGCACAGTGAGGCCACATTGATGGTCACAGTGAGGCTGAGATTATGGGCACAATGATGTTGCATTGATGGGCACAGTTAGGCTGTGATTATGAGCACAGTGAAGCTGCATTGATGGGCACAGTGAGGCTGCATTGATGGGCACAGTGAGGCTGCAAATATGGGCACAGTGAGGCTGCGATTATGGGCACAGTGAGGCTGCAATAATGGGCACAGTGAGGCTGCGATTATGGACTCATTGAGGCTGCATTGATGGGCATTGTATGGCTGCGATTATGGGCACAGTGAGGCTGCAATTTTGGGCACAGTGAGGCTGTGATTATGGGCACAGTGAGGCTGTGATTATGGGCACAGTGAGGCTGTGATTATGGGCACAGTGAGGCTGCGATTATGGGCACAGTGAGGCTGCGATTATGGGCACAGTGAGGCTGCCTTGATGGGCACAGTGAGACTACATTGATGGGCACAGTGAGGCTGCGATTTTGGGCACAGGGAGGCTGCAATTATGGCCACAGTGAGGCTGCAATTATGGCTACAGTAAGGCTGCGATTATGGGCACAGTGAGGCTGCATTGATGGGCACATTAAGGCTACATTGATGGGCACAGTGCGGCTGCATTGATGGACACAGTGAGGCTGTGATTATGGGCACAGTGAGGCCGCTTGGATTGGCACAGTGAGGCTGCGATTATGGGCACAGTGAGGCCACATTGATGGTCACAGTGAGGCTGCGATTATGGGCACAGTGAGGTTGCATTGATGGGCAAAGTGAGGCTGTGATTATGAGCACAGTGAGGCTGCATTGATGGGCACAATGAGGCTTCATTGATGGGCACAGTGAGGCTGTGATTATGGGCACAGTGAGGCTGCAATAATGGGCACAGTGAGGCTGCGATTATGGACTCATTGAGGCTGCATTGATTGGCACAGTATGGCTGCAATTATGGGCACAGTGAGGCTGCAATTTTGGGCACAGTAAGGCTGTGATTATGGGCACAGTGAGGCTGCGATTATGGGCACAGTGAGGCTGCATTGATGGGCACAGTGAGGCTGCGAATTTGGACACAGGGAGGCTGCGATTATGGCCATAGTGAGGCTGTGATTAAGGCCACAGTAAGGCTGCAATTATGGGCACATTGAGGCTGCATTGATGGGCACAGTGAGGCTGCATTGATGGGCACAGTGAGGCTGCGATTATGGGCACAGTGAGGCCGCTTGGATTGGCACAGTGAGGCTGAGATTATGGGCACAGTGAGGACACATTGATGGTCACAGTGAGGCTGCGATTATGGGCACAGTTAGGCTGCATTGATGGGCACAGTGAGGCTGCGATTATGAGCACAGTGAGGCTGCATTGATGGGCACTGGTGAGACTGCATTGATCTCTTGTACCATGTCTGCAGTCTCTGACCATCTCTTGTCTTATATCATGTCTGCAGTCTCTGACCATCTCTTGTCTTATATCATGTCTGCAGTCTCTGAGGGAGTCTGGAGAGGAGTCAAGAGTGGGAGTGCTACCAGGATGGGGGTCACAGGAGAAGTCAGATGTGTGTGGACTGTGGAAAGGAGACTAGGATAAAACCACAGCCACCAAGCTGGAGCCGACTGACTGAGCCCTGCATGGTGCACCTGAGAGGAGGTCAGTGATAGTGCCGCCAGGGCAGTCTGAGGGGGGGTCACTGATGTAAGGGGGGCGTAAATACAATAATGTAATGGGACACTGATATAAAGGTTTCCCCCTTATATCAGTAGCCCCCCCCTACCTTTGTGGATTCTTTCTGCGGAAGGTGGTCTCTGGTCACCAGAGTCCTCCCCCCTTACGTTCCCAGAGTTCCTGGGGTTCCCCTTGATGATTGACCACTGTTACCACTTTTAACTTTAATGTCCTTACATTATATATATATATATATATATATATATATATATATATATATATATATATATATATATACATATACAGTGGGGACGGAATGTATTTAGGCCCCCTTAAATTTTTCACTCTTTGTTATATTGCAGCCATTTGCTAAAATCATTTGAGTTAATTTTTTTTCCTCATTAATGTACACACAGCACCCCATATTGACAGAAAAACACAGAATTGTTGACATTTTTGCAGATTTATTAAAAAAGAAAAACTGAAATATCACATGGTCCTAAGTATTCAGACCCTTTGCTCGGTATTTAGTAGAAGCACCCTTTTGATCTAATACAGCCATGAGTCTTTTTGGGAAAGATGCAACAAGTTTTTCACACCTGGATTCGGGGATCCTCTGCCATTCTCCTTGCAGATCCTCTCCAGTTCTGTCAGCTTGGGTGGTAAACATTGGTGGACAGCCATTTTTAGGTCTCTCCAGAGATGCTCAATTGGGTTTAAGTCAGGTCTCTGGCTGGGCCATTCAAGAACAGTCACAGAGTTGTTGTGAAGCCATTCCTTCATTATTTTAGCTGTGTGCTTAGGGTCATTGTCTTGTTGGAAGGTAAACCTTCAGCCCAGTCTGAGGTCCTGAGCACTCTGGAGAAGGTTTTTGTCCAGGACACCCCTGTACTTGGCCGCATTCATCTTTCCCTCAATTGCAACCAGTAGTCCTGTCCCTGCAGCTGAAAAACACCCCCACAGCATGATGCTGCCACCACCATGCTTCACTGTTGGGACTGTATTGGACAGGTGATGAGCAGTGCCTGGTTTTCTCCACACATACCGCTTAGAATTAAGGCCAAAGAGTTCTATCTTGGGCTCATCAGACCAGAGAATCTTATTTCTCACCATCTTGGAGTCCTTCAGGTGTTTTTTAGCAAACTCCATGCGGGCTTTCATGTGTCTTGCACTGAGGAGAGGCTTCCATCGGGCCACTCTGCCATAAAGCCCCGACTGGTGGAGGGCTGCAGTGATGGTTGACTTTCTACAACTCTCTCCCATCTCCCGACTGCATCTCTGGAGCTCAGCCACAGTGATCTTTAGGTTCTTCTTTACCTCTCTCACCAAGGCTCTTCTCCCCCGATAGCTCAGTTTGACCGGACGGCCAGCTCTAGGAAGGGTTCTGGTCATCCCAAATATCTTCCATTTAAGGATTATGGAGGCCGCTGTGCTCTTAGGAACCTTAAGTGCAGCAGAATTTTCTTTGTAACCTTGGCCAGATCTGTGCCTTGCCACAATTCTGTCTCTGAGCTCTTCAGGCAGTTCTTTTGACCTCATGATTCTCATTTGCTCTGACATGCACTGTGAGCTGTAGGGTCTTATATAGACAGGTGTGTGGCTTTCCTAATCAAGTCCAATCAGTATAATCAAACACAGCTGGACTCAAATGAAGGTGTAGAAACAGCTCAAGGATGATCTGAAGAAATGGACAGCACCTGAGTTAAATATATGAGTGTCACAGCAAAGGGTCTGAATACTTAGGACCATGTGATATTTCAGTTTTTATTTTTTAATAAATCTGCAAAAAATGTCAACAATTCTGTGTTTTTCTGTCAATATGGGGTGCTGTGTGTACATTAATGAGGGAAAAAAATGAGCAGAAATGATTTTAGCAAATGGCTGCAATATAACAAAGAGTGAAAAATTTAAGGGGGTCTGAATACTTTCCGTCCCCACTGTATATATATTCCTAGCCCTATATGCGTTCATATCTTTCTATCTATATAATGCACTCTTCAAATGTGCTTTAAAATGCATAGTTCTTTCTTTCATGAACAAGAAAATAATGACATTATGATTTTGGCCTGGTATAATAATGCTATGGGGCTGATATGACATTTTTCCCAGGGCTGGTTTATATTCCCAATCTGGCCCTGCTAGGGTCTCTGTAAAGGTCTCTGTAAAGGGACGTTACCCAGCCCATCATACAATCCCCCAGACCCATCCCACGTAGCACTTCCGACATATAGACCCAATTCACCCTGTCAAAAGCCTTTTTCAGCATCCATCGAAAGGATAACACAGGGCACATGCTCTGGTCCATGCTGAGCCCAATGAAGAATGTGCAAGGCCCGTCTTGTGTTGTCCCTTGCCTCTCGGCCCACCATAAAGCCCGTTTAATCGGAATGGATTAAGGCTGTTACGTGGTCTTGAAGGCGGAGAGCCAGGATTTTAGCCAGTAACAGGGAAATGAGTCTATAATTTGTGCAATACTGAGGGTCTTTTCCCGGCTTTGGCAGGACTGTCACATGAGCGAGCAGGGCCTCAGGGGGCAAAGGATTAGTGGCATTAATGGATTTAAAGTAGCTACAAAGAGGAGTGGCCAGAATAGAGAAAAACTTCCTATAGCAGTGGCGGTGCGTCCCACGTCCCAGAGAGCACCGTCCCCTCTTTCCTGCACCCGTCAATCTCCAATAGATAGATTCATGCATTGCATGAATCTATCTATTGTTGCCGCTGCCGCCCCCTATTCAGGTGTCCGCCCCCTTGTCGGGCGCCGGGCATCTGAATTACAGCGGCAGGGGTGTTTTTGGAAGTGCCTGATTAGAGCCGTCGGCTCTAATAGGTGTCCTGATTAGAGCCGTGGGCTCTAATAGGCTTCCAAATTGGTAAACAGCAGGCGCACTGCTGTGTGTTCGCTGCTTACGTAGTGCTGTGTTAGGGAATCAAATAAATCGCTTCCCTAACACTGACCCGCCTCTCAGTCAATCAGGTGCACCGGGTCTGATTACCTGTCACCTGATTGGCTGAAGCGAGAGGCGCTGTGATTGGACGCCTATCAGGCGTCCAGTCATAGCAGAAGAGGACAGGAGAAAACATCGAGGACTCGGAGGGAACGTGGAGGACAGCGCTGACCTGAGTCAGGTAAGTGCCGGGCGGGGGGGGGCACACTGGCAGCAATTAATGGGGCAAACTGGCGGCAATTGATGGGGCAAACTGGTGGCAATTGATGGGGCAAACTGGTGGCAATTGATGGGGCAAACTGGCTTCAATTGATGGGGCAAACTGGCTTCAATTGATGGGGCACACTGGTGGCAAATTGATGGGGCACACTGACGGCAATTGATGGGGCACACTGGCAGAAATTGATGGTTACAGTAGCTGCGATTGATGGCACAGTGGCGGCAATTTTAGGTGCAGTGTCTGCGTTTGATGGGCACAGTGGCTGCGCTTGATGGCACAGTGGCAGCATTTAATGGGCACAGTGGTGGCAATTTATGGGTACAATGGCTGCGTTTGATGGCACAGTGCCAGCATTTGATGGGCACAGTGGCTTTGTTTGATGGCACAGTGGCTGCGTTTGATGGGCACAGTGGTTGCGTTTGATAGGCACAGTGGCTGCATTTGATGATACAGTGGCTGCGTTTGATGGGCACAGTGAGGCTGCAATTGATTTTTTTTTTTTCAGTTTGTTTGCGCCCCCCCTAAAAATTTTGAGCACCAGCGGCCACTGTCCTATAATAAATATTCGTAAAGCCTTTAGGCCCTGAACTTTTGCTTACAAGTAAGCAAGTAAGCTAGCAACTGCTACACATAACTCCTCAATGTTAATTGGGCATTCCACCTCCTCCAGAACCCGGGATGATAAGAAGGGAAACTCGGCGGCTCTAAGATATGCCCTTACATTATCAACATGAGTCAAGTCCTCTCCCTGTGGGGCTGGGGGTGGAATATTATACAGGGAGGCATAATACTACTGAAACTCAGCTGCTATGGAGTGGGTGTCTACTATCTGCCTATTTTGGACTGACAAGCTGTGAACGTGGTGTAAGGCTTGTTGTTTCTTTAGTTGCCTAGCCAATAGCCAACCATGGGATAGTGCATTGTACCAGATCTCATCCCTGGCTCTGCGGTCCAAACAATGGGAGAGGCTAGACTGTAACACCTCCAATTGTTTGACATCTGACAGAGTAAAGTGCATTTTATGTGTAGCAAGGTCCCAGGCCTCCTTTAGTCTAATGAGAACCACAAGAGTCAAGAGCTGCTGACATTCTCCCATATAGAGTGGGTTGTAAGGCATAGTGGGTGTATGCAAGATAGATTAATGGGTGCCAGGCACTTCTTGAATACAAAGAGATTTTATTTCTCTTGAACAGAACTTTGAGAGAGAGGGTTAGGACCAGGACACCCTTAGGTAGTTGTAGTGGCGGAATTATAGGGGCTGCTGAGATCGCCATGGCGACCAGGCCCCTTGCTGCAAGGGGCCCTTGAGGGCCCCCTGTACTCTTCAATAGGAGGAACGGCAGGGGCGGCTGAGACCGAGCTCCCTGATCGTCAGCCGAACTGTAATCGGCACTGACTGTGCAGGGAGCTTGTCAAAGTGAAAGCAGTGTGTGCTGTGCTCTTTGTCTCCCCCTACAGTGCAGTACCCGGCAGGAAGAGCTAAGGTAAAAAGGTATGTTTGTGTGTGTGTGTGTGTGTGTGTGTGTATGTGTGTGTGTATGTGTGTGTGCATATATGTATGTGTGTGTGCATGTATGTATGTATGCATATGTATGTATGTGAGTGTGCATGTACGTATGTGAGTATGTATGTGAGTGTGCATGTATGTATGTATGTGAGTGAGTGTGCATGTATGTATGTATGTATGTAAGTGTGCATGTATGTATGTGAGTGTGCATGTATGTGTATGTGTGTGTGCATGTATGTATGTATGTGAGTGTGCATGTATGTATGTGAGTGTGCATGTGTTTATCAGTGGCAGTGCGTCCATAAGGGCTTACCTTCTCTCCAGCCACCCCCTCTCTCTATGACCAATAGATAGATTCATGCATAGCATGAATCTATCCATGGCCACCGCTGCCACCCCCATATTTAGGTGTCCGGACCCTTTTCGAGCGCCGGGCACCTGAATTACAGTGATGGGGGTGTTTTTGAAGCACCTGATACGAGCCATAGGCTCTAATAGGCGTCAAAAAAGGTGAACTGCGAGTACCATGCTTGGCGCTCACAGTCCACCCAGGTGTGTTAGAAAAGCGAATCAATATTCACTTTCCTAACACTGAACCGCCTTTCCTCCAATCAGGTGTGCGGGTCTGTTACCTGTCACCTGAAACGATAGGCGCGGCTATTGGACGCCTATCAGGATGAGAGGAAGGGAGATGAGGACGGCAGGAGACGCATGGAGAACCCCGCTCGTGGCTGTCACCTGCTGCCCCACCGAGACAGGGTAAGTGCTGGGCAGACAGCGACCGGGCGGGGGGGGGGGATTCACAGTGGCAGCATTCGATGGCACACTGGCAGCATTTAATGGGCACAGTGGCAGCATTCAATGGCACAGTTGCAGCATTTGATGGCAAATAAAACTCATAAATAATTGCGCTATTACGAAAAATGAAAATAATAGCTGCCAGCATCAAACAGTGTGGTACACCGTGCAGTAAAGATATATAAATTGTAAGTAGATGCAGCGCTAGATATGATAGGTGACAGGACGACGTGCTCACATCCTATATATATATGTCATGCGAGCTTTGGGGATCAAACGATCCCAGGGGAGTGTCGCATGACACTCCACCGTACGGTGACTGTGTCCATCTCCTCCGGTAAGAGTATTCACTTCTGCCACTTATATGTTGATCTGAATGCATGAGGATTTTTTCCCGAATTGAAATCATCATCAGCACTCGCTCTTTGTCTTTATTTCACTTTAAGAACACTGTACTGCACATGTCAATGGATTTTTAATCACCATGGACATTTTTTAGTTATTTGGGACTGTCTGTTTATTTTGTTTATCTTGTCTATTTTTAGTTTATAAGCATTACCTGCAATAACCACCATATACATTTTATATAGGATGTGAGCACGTCATCCTGTCACCTATCATATCTAGCGCTGCATCTACTTACCATTTATATAGCATTTGATGGCACACTGGCAGCATTTGATTTAGCACCAAGATGGCCGCGCCTCAGATGACGTCTTGATGACGAAATGCGTAAGGCGTGGCCATATGATACGCATACGTCTTTCTTTGTGCTGAGTTGACTTCCGGGTTTAGGCAGCGGGCGGTGGAACGCACGCTACACCGCGCTGCACATTCTATTATTGGCCTTGATCGGTCAGCGGAGCATTGTCAGCTCCTTTTAATCAGTGTGTTTTGATAATAAAATAACTTTTTTTCGGATTCACGCTATGAGGCTCATTTTTGTTTTGCCACACATGGATGTTTAATGCCGGGGAGCGATCAGAGGAGATCGGGACACCAGAGAAGGACTGAGTATTCACATTTAACGTTTTCCTTCATTACTTTGTTTATGAACTAAGGAGTTTTATCAACACTGGACATTTTTTCAATATATATTTTTTCAATATATATATTTTTGGAATGGTTTAGATTTGATTTTTTTACCACTTGCTCTTATTAGTGTTTGGATTGCTCACAGATTTTTATTGATGTATTAGCATACATGTGTCATTGCACTTTATTGTTATATATTGCAGTTAGAGCATTATACATTTGTACATATAATTTTTCTCACACTCTCGTTACACCTATTTTTATTTATTTCTTCACACTTATATATTTATGAGCATTACTCAGTGCATATATAGTTGAACAGCGCCATTCACCCCAACCTAGTATTCTATTTGATGGGCACACTGGCAGCATTTAATGGGCACAGTGGCGGCATTTGATGGGCACAGTGGCGGCATTTGATGGCACAGTGCCGGCATCTGATGGCACAGTGGCAGACTTCGATGGGCACAGTGGCAGACTTCGATGGGAACAGTGGCAGCGTTTGATGGGCACACTGGCGGCATTTGATGGCACAGCGGCAGAGTTTGATAGGCACAGTGTCAGCATTTGATGGCACAGTGGTGGCGTTTGATGGCACAGTGGCGGCATTTGATGGCACAATGGCTGCAATTGATGTTTTTTTTCTAAATTTCTCAATTTGCTTGCGCCTCCCTAAAAATTTTGAGCACCAGCCGCCACTGGTTTATATGTGCGTGCATATGTGCATTTATATATATATGTGTGTGTTTTTATATATGTGCAAGTTTATACATGTGTGTGTGTGTGTGTGTTTACATGTATGTATGCACATTTTAGGTATATGCTTTTAATCCTGACCCCCTATATGTGTACAATCAGAACCAATTTTTTAATTTTTTTTTGCTTGTTCATAGTACCAGCAAAAAAATGCTGTTCCTTTGAAAAGCGATCCATGCTCAGTTCGCTTTTCAGAGGCATTTGACAGCCGGTAAAGAGGCAATATGTTGCCTACTGACCACCTGTTTTAACCCCTTAAATGCATCATCACTATTCCGCAACTGCATGCAATGCGCACAGTTGCAGGGTGGTTGCAGTTCTGCCCCATTCACCTAGGGGTATACTTCAAGGGTGCCCTGGCTGGAAAAAGATTGAGAAACACCGACCTAGAGGAACCCATCTCTCCATTTTCCTCCTGCAGCCGCTAAATGCCTGTGGGAGGGAGGGGAGGAGAAGCAGGGGGAAATGGAGAAATCGATTCCTTTATATGCAGCCACCCACTTGTGACCGGGCCCTGTTGTTGCGCCAAAGGACTCGGAGAAAAGAGCCCTGTCAGGGGGTCAGGGGGGCCCTTCATGGTTTCTTGCATCGGGGCCCTGAGGTTCTAGTTACGCCACTGGGTAGTTGCAATGATAATTAACAGAATCCGAGACTTCTACAGGTAGACAGCAATGCAGGGAGAGGCATCCAGCAAGACACCACATCTGCATGCATAGGAATGCTGTCTCCTATAGCAACAGTCTTAGAACAGTTCCTAACACAAGTTGTAACGAACATAATTTGGGAGAGCACCACTCTCCCATATGGTGATGGGACTTTCACGGATATGTAACTGTCTCTTAGGTAAGCACATACACAGTGAATAGTAATAAAATATACATAAATGGCAAGGAGAATGAAGGGATTTTAACGGTGCAGATAGACTGGACAAAAAGAATTATAAAAAACTAATTTTTAATTTGACAATTATGATTAAAAAACATACAGTTTGTACATAATTCACAAAGTTGCAATTTCAATACAATTACAGTGGTCAGACAGGATATGAGTGTATATTTATTTTAGAAGATGATATGGTTGCATACTAGCCCTTTGGGGGGGGCCGGGGCCAGGGGTCAAACACCGATGACTGGTAAGAGTCTCTTAGATAGGCAAAACAGTCTAGTGCAAAGGACTGTTAGCAGGTCTGTCAGCAGGCTTAAGACTTAGTACTAAAGATAGAAACTGGAGAAGTCCGAGAGGCAAGCCGAGGGTCAGATGCAGGAAGAGATCAGAGCAGGTCAAGGTCAATCCGGGTCACAACAGGTAATCAAGAATCAGGATACAAGCAGGAAACACACGGGGACCTGAAAGACAAACCAGCAATCTGGTCATGGCACATAGTGGCTTTATAGGCCAGTGCACGCGCATTAGCCGTTTCGCTGAATTGCACAGACATATTATCCGTTTAGCTGAATTGCGCAGCGCATTAGCCGTTTTACTGTATTGTGAACAGGGATGCGCCGGGGTGCCGCTCTACCACGCATGTGCGAAGGAAGGCAGCGATATTGGCGAGATTGGTACTTGCTTTTTTCCTGACAGTAACTAGTTACCTAGGCATAGGAGAGACAACCTGCATGGTTGTGTGTAGATTTAGAGATGCAGATACCCCTCAGTCTCAGATCCGTACCTCACCGCCACCGTGGTATGCGTCCCACTAACTATCCCTGTCACGTCCGCCTTTATAGATACGATCCTGCCGGAAATGACTGAACCGGAAACGGCTCACCAACGTCATATCCGGCACGGGTGCCCCTGCAAGAGCGCATGTGCTAAGCCTCCAACTGCTTTATAGACTGCGAGAAAGAGACTACACGCACAGCGCCTCCCGTCTGCCAAAGATGTTTAACCACTTGACCACTGGGCACTTAAACCCCCTTCCTAACCAGACCAATTTACAGCTTTCGGTGCTCTCACATTTTGAATGACAATTACTCATACAACACTGCACCCATATTAAATATTTGTCTTTTTTTCACACAAATAGAGCTTTCTTTTGGTGGTATTTAATCACCGTTGAGTTTTTTATTTTTTGCGCTATAAATGAAAAAAGACTGAAAATTCTGTAAAAAAAAAAATAATTTTTCTTTGTTTCTGTTATAAAATTTAGCAAATTAGTAATTTTTCTTCATAAATTTTGGCCAAAATTTATACTGCTACATATCTTTCGTAAAAATAAGTACAAATGGGTGTATATTATTTGGTCTTTGTGACAGTTATAGAGTCCACAAGCTATGGTGCCAATATCTGAAAATTGATCACACGAAGTACTGATGGCCTATCTCATTTCTTGAGACCCTAACATGCCAGAAAAGTACAAATACCCCCCAAATGACCCCTTTTTGGAAAGAAGACATTCCAAGGTATTTAGAAAGATGCATGGTGAGTTTTTTGAAGTTGTCATTTTTTTCCCACAATTCTTTGCAAAATCAAGATTTTTTTTTCACAAAATTGTCATATTAGCAGGTTATTTCTCACACACAGCATATGCATACCACAAATTATACCCCAAAACACATTCTGCTATTACTTCAGAGTATGGTGATACCACATGTGTGAAACTTTTACACAGCATGGCCACATACAGAGGCCCAACATGCAGGGAGCACCTTCAGGCATTCTGGAGCACCCAGGCCAATTCTGACATTTCTCTCCTACATGTAAAAATCATCATTTATTTGCTAGAAAATTACATAGAACCCCAAAACATTATCTATGGTTTTTTAGCAAAGACCCTAGGGAATACAATGGCGGTCATTGCAACTTTTTATCTTGCACGTTATTTGCGCAGAAATTTTTCAAACGTGTTTTTTTTTTTTAAAAAAACAGTTGTGCTTTAACCACTTCCGGACCGCCGCACGCCGATGTACGTCCAAACTTTGCTGGTGGGTATCGTTGTTATGGCAGCAGCTAGCTGCCATAACCCCGGTATCCCCGTTTCCGTGCAGCGGTCAGTTGTCTGATAAAAGTGGTCCCTGCGGCGGATTCGCCGTGAGATCACTTTTATCGGTGGCGGGAGAGGGCCCCCCCACCTCCCGCCGCGATCCAGTGCCCTCCGACGCTTACCTGCTTCAGATCCAGTGACTATTTCTGTGCCTGGCCAGCCGGCCATGCTGCAGTAATCTGGCCAAGGCTGGCTCCATATACTAGTGGCTCTGATCATCCTACTCTAATCCTTTGCCATCCTTGCTGCTGAACAGCCTGGTGAGCCTGTACATCTGCCCTACCTAATCCCTGACATCCCCTGCTTCAGATCCAGTGACTATTTCTGTGCCCGGCCAGCCAGCCATGCTGCAGTAATCCGGCCAAGGCTGGCTCCATATACTCGTGGCTCTGATCATCCTACTCTAATCCTTCGCCATCCTTGTTGCTGAACAGCCTGGTGAGCCTGTACATCTTCCCTACCTGGCATCCTCTGCTTCAGGTCCAGTCATTATATCTGTGCCTGGCTGGCCGGCCCTGCAGCAGTAATCTGGCCGAGGCTGGCTCCATTTACTTGAGGCCCACTGCCATGTTGAGGCCTACAGTGATTCTCACATCCTAGAGGCCTGATCTTGTGCTGAGCTGCTTGCCCTGGTGAGTACCCCAGTGGTGTCCACTAACACCCTGAGACTGTCTGAGTGCTGTGTGGCCCCTCTGCTAGATCATAGTCACCAGCTGTTGGCTACCCATCCACCTGCTCCACCCTACCAGACCCTTGCCCTCAGATTAATGGGCCCTAAAAACCGGGCCAAAAACTCATCCACACCAAGCCGCCCGTCCCCTGTCATGGCTGCTAGGCCCGGATCCTTCTCTCGTAGGGAGGTTGCAGGCCCTGCTGGCTGAACTATCTATGGAGTCTGAGACTTCCCAGATGTGGCTCTCCCTGCCCCCTCCTCCCAGGATAGCACGGCAGTGATCCTGGCCGCCATTGAACAGAGCAAAACCTCCATGCTGGTGAGAATTGATCGCCTTGCAGAAGAATGTAATCTCATTAGAAACGACCTAGATAAGATCAGAGGTAGACTGACTGAATCGGAATCCGGACTTTCTGCCACTGAAGACCTTACGGCTACTCACACTAACACCATAGTGGACTTGCAACGCACGGTACAACTGCTTGTCGCCAAATTCGATGATGCAGAAAACAGGGCAAGACAGAACAATGTCCGAGTCTTGGGTCACCCAGGGGGAGAGGAGGGCGATCGCCCAGCCGAGAAGAGTTCCTCAGGAAACTGCTAGGTCTCGCAGATGTCTCCCCGACCTATGTCGTTGAGCGCGCCCACCGTGTACCCACAGGATGCACTATCCCTGGTGCAAATCCTTGACCCTTCTTGGTCTGCTTCCTTAACTTCAGGGACCGCGACAGGATCCTTTCCGAAGCCCGCAAACACCCCTCACTTCCATACGGCAACTCCTCAGTCCTACTGTTCCCGGATTTCTCGGCTGAGCTGCAGCGTAAGAGGAAGTCCTTTATTGAGGTCCGTAGGCGCCTACGTGAAAAGGACATTAAATACAGCATGTTGTACCCCAGCCATCTCCGGGTCCCTCACAATGGCTCAGTCAGGTTCTTCAACTCCCCGTCCGATGCGCATAACTGGCTGGACACCCTACGGTAGGCGCGGTAAGCTGTTCCTCACTACAAGTTGCTTTAAGAAAGTTGCCTTAAAGATGCTATTTTCCTTCCCGATACATGCATTAAGGGATTGTTTATTCAGTCATCAGTCTTTTGTTGTCTAGCCATCTGGTCTCACCACCTTCTTTGCTGCAGGCTGACTCCTAAGTCTCTTATGCAAGCCATACCTGCCATTTCGGATGGGCTACAGTTCTACTTCCTGAGGCTGCGGTGTATGACTTACCCCTGATTATGGTCCCTCTCTCACTAGAGCCATCGAACGCTGGAGTTCCTCCTGGTCCTGGACTAGATGCATGTCTTCTTCTAGATCCTTCTACTCCGGAGCTACCTTGTTGGACACAGCTTACTGAAGTATCTAACTCCCCTTTCAGCCTTTTGAAGAACTCTTCAAATAAGTTTGAAGATCTATCTGTTAAGGGTTTTAAACTGACTGGCATTGTTGTTGGGGTTGCTGGTCAGTAGGGAGTTCAACAGGTTTCTTCCCTGGAACTTTGAGCCTCACGTAGGGGACTTTTGGTATACAGGTTTAGGGATTAAACTACTAGCCCAGTTATGTTGGGGTATTGGATAAGTAGTAGGGTGTTTTTTGATGATGTCTGGGTAGGGTGTTATGTTTTTCTGGGGAGAGGGGTTTCTCTGTTTTGAAGATCTGGATACACAATGTGCTGCTCAAATGCTTCCTTGGTCTCTGACCCTAATGAATATATGTGCCAATTTTGGGTTTACTTACATGTGTTGGTTTGCTGGGCTCATCCTGCTCCTGTTTCCCCCTGATGTTCCATGATGGCTCCCTCAGATGCTGAGCTGCTGACCATTTTATCATGGAACGTCAGGGGGCTTAACTCCGGATAAAAAAGAACACTGTTATTCCAATATTTAAAACTGCATAACCCGCACATAGTGCTGCTGCAGGAGAAGCAATTAACTGGTAGCAAGTTTCTGGCTCTGAAAAAGCCCTGGGTGCAAAGGGCGCTTCACGCGACCTACTCCTCATATTCTCGAGGGGTGTCTATGCTGACCAGCAAATGTGTACCATGTGTAATTCATGATGTTCATTTAGATCCCTAGGGTAAATTTGTTATGGTAGTGTTGAGCATTTATAACAAGAAATATGTCATTATGAATGTCTATCTGCCTCCTCCGAGCCAGATACAGATTCTGTACGCGCTCTATGGAAGGCTGGCTCTGCATTGCCCAGCGCATGTTCTATTCATGGGAGACTTCAATGCTACACTGTCCCGTGACCTGGATAGTTCTTCCCCTCAATATACTTTTAATTCTGATCTTGGAACGTGGGCTCAGGCAACAGAGTTCCAAGAGGCATGGCGGTGGCTTCACCCCCACAATAGAATGTACTCTTGCTTCTCGACCACATTTAAAACCTCCTCCCAAATTGATCTGGCTTTTGCCAATGCTGCCCTGCTGGCCAGCATTCAGAAGGCAAGTTACCTTCCCTCTGGCCTCTCTGACCACCACCCACTTAAATTGACCATTAGGACTGCCAGGTCACGAAGCAAAGCCCTTTGGAGGTTACAACCCCATTGGATTAAAAATGAGGCAGTCCATGACAGAGATTTTCCTTCCTTGCGGGACTATTGCGGGATCAGCCTCCCTGGAGATGACATGGGATGCTTCCAAAGCTCACAGCAGGGGTCAGTATATCTTGGCTGTGGCGGCGGTGGCGGCGGAGCTTGGGGACAGGGTCTCTGACCTGCAGCACAAGGTTGACGAGGCTCTGAATCATATTCGGCCTCGGCAACGGTCCCCAACTTTGAGCACCTTTTATCGCTTAGGCGAGAACTGCATCTCCATGTTTCAAGACACCACCAGGTTGGGTATACAACTTAGCAGACAGGAATACTTTGAGCATGGAGACAAAAATAGCAAACTACTAGCGCTGCTAGCACAGCAGGGTAGGCCCTTAGCGGTTATATCGGAAATCCTTACGGCAGATGGCGTTTTAGTCACCTCTCAGGAGGATATCTTGTCTGCATTTACCACATTTTATACCTCTCTGTATGTTTCATCACTCCCTGACGGGTTTGACCCTACACCTATGATCTCTGTGTTGGACACGCTAGCACTGGGATGGCTTACTGACGCAGAAAGGTAACTCCTTGTCTCAGAGATCACTCTAGAAGAAGTCACAATGGCCATTAAGTTTTGGATGGCCTGCCCCATAGAGTTTTAGAGAATCCACACAGAGCTACTTGCCCCCAAACTAGCTCAGATGTTTCAAGCCTGTTTGCAACAGGGCTCCTTACCATCCTCTATGAGGGAAGCCCATGTCGTTCTCATTCCAAAGCCTAATAAAGACCCTAAGCTGTGCGCCTCCTACAGACCAATTGCACTTCTCAATTGTGATCTAAAAATACTAACCAAGTTACTGGCCACTAGACTTAATAGAGTAATAAAATCCCTGATTGACTTTGATCAAATGGGCTTTATGCCTGGTAGGTCCACAGACATTAATATACGTAGATTATTTTTTAATATACATGCCCCCCCATATTAACCAGGGCACTAGGACCATTGCCACCCTTGATATGGAAAAAGCATTTGACACAGTGGAGTGGGTATATTTGTGGGAGGTGCTTAGAAGAATGGGTTTCCCACTGAAATGTATTGCTTGGATACGCACACTGTATACCGGTCCCATGGCATGCATTAAACTGAATGGTTCTCTGTCTCCTCCCTTCCCCCTGTAGAGGGGTACCAGACAGGGATGCCCTCTCTCCCTGTCTCTGTTTGCCCTGGCATTGCTGAGGCCCTCAGGAGCTCGGCCGAAGTTCATGGTCTTAGGGTGGGCTGGCTGGAGGAGAGAGTGGCTCTCTACGTGGAAGATCTGCTGCTTTTTTTGAATGACGCTGGTGACTCTCTGCGGGGTGCACTCAATATCATGGATGCCTTCTCCGCCTTCACGGGGATGAGAGTGAACTGGCACAAGTCTCAGCTGTTCCCTGTGGATGAGGGGGCCAGGTCCTCCTCACCCTCCTTTCTCCCACTCCAGTGGGTTGATCAGTTTAACTATTTAGGTATTATCATCTCAAGAGAGTAGGGACTTTGTGCGGCTCAATCTTGACCCTGTCTTGGTAGCAATTAAAACCAAACTGAAGGCATGGAGCAATCTTCCCCTTTCCCTCATTGGGGCGCATCAATCTTCTCAAAATGAAAGTCCTCCCTAAATTTACGTACATTTTTCGGAACTCCCCACAATGGCTGACCAAAACTTTCTTTAATTCTCTTAAGCAACTCGTCCTCTCCTTTATTTGGGGGCCTAAACCGCCTAGATTAAAATACACCACTCTGACCAGGCCTGTGGACAGTGGGGGCTTGGCTCTCCCTGATTGCCACAAGTATTTCTTGGCCACTCAGCTTGTGACCGCCCATTGGTGGTTGCAGCCAGATCTGACCAACTTTGCGGTTGTGCTGGAGGCGGCTATAGTGGGGTCTCTGGAGGCCTTGAAGGTTGTTTCTATTCAGGAGGCCTAAAACACCTCACCATCTCACCCCTTCTATGCGTACCACTATGCGGGCATGGAAGGTGGGTGAGGCGCTCAGGGCACCCCAGCCGAACTCCTGGTCTCCTCACACCCCCCTGTGGCTGAACCCTAACCTATCACAGTTCAATACCATCCCGGATCCACAGGCCTGGGCCAAATACAAAATACTGACCCTTGAGCATGTTATCACCAACAGAGAGCTCACCCCTTTCACGTTTTACGCACCACATTTAATGTGCCTGCATGGGCCCATTCCTACAGGTGTCAGTTCTTAGGCCAACCAGTTGAATTGGCATACTCGGAGCTCGAATCCACCCTTCGGGTGAAGGACTTGGAGAAACCCACGTCTCAGCTCTATGGGTCCCTGCTGGTTGCTGCCGGCCCCGAGTTGTCCCCACTCTGCAGGAAATGGGTGGGGGACATACAGGAGCTGGACGAGGACGACTGGAGGGAGATTTGAGACTTTCCCTTCTCCCCTCTGGTCTTAGCTAGGGACAAACTGGTCCAATACAAAATTGTGCATAGAGCTTCCTACACGCCTCACAGGCTGCACCAGATGTTGCCGGCGCATTCTCCGGCATGCTGATGTTGCTCCTACCAACCGGGTGACTTTTTCCACATTTCTTGAGTTTGACGGAGCGTTCACTTGGTAAACGGCCGCGGTCACGGATGTGCTTGGGTGCCCCAGGGGGTGTGCAAGAGTGGGATTCTGAGAGGAGGTCACTGTACGCCCTCCCAGAGTTATGCAACCGCCCTGTAGTCGTCATTCGGCTATGGGCCGGTTGGCAAGTGGTTAAGGCAGACAGGTACTGAGGAGAAGGAAGCCTCCTTGTCCACCAGGGGCACCCGAACGCCACACCACATAACCACACCAGACAAAGGTCAGCTCACCCCCAATAACGCCAAAGTATCGCAGAGAGTCAACAACAGAACAAATAACATACTGAAAAATATATCTCTCAAAAAAGAAAAACACATTAATAATCATTGTTTATTTACAGACATGGTAATTCCCACGTCACCTGATCAAACGTGCAGCAAAAGCAGATCCTAGTGATCCCTCTAGGAGTTATTACACCTACAAGAATGGTTTGAAAGTAAGTGCCGTGTTCATTCCTGGGGGACTGGTTTCCTTTTGATTATAGATCCATTTAGCCTCCTGTTGCAAGATCTTTTTATCGAAATCACCTCCCCGTGCTTGCTGGGGAATTACTTCTAAAGCAAAAACCGAAATGACTGAGGGGTCATAGCTGTGATTGAGACCTACATGCTTACAAATTGGTGTATACAAGAGGCCAACATCGAGATAATACAGATGGTCCTGTATTCGTCTAGCAAAGGTACGTTCAGTCTTCCCGATGTAAAATGCACCACAAATGCAGGTAGCCAAATATACCACTCCTATAGTGCGGCAGTCAGCATATGTCCTGGATTTGAGATATCTACCTCTAAGTAGTGGGCAGACATCACCCTTCCTTATCCAAGGACATTGATCACAGCTGCTACATCTATAGGTGCCTTTACCGCCCACTGCCCCCTCCAGTACTTCTGGCAGTGAGTAATGGCCGTGTACCAGGCTGTCCTTAACAGAACAGGATCTCCTATAGACTATCTCTGGATGACTCGATACATATTTAGAGATTATAGGGTCCTCTGCAAGGAAGTGCCAATTATGGGCTAGTAATGCACAAAATTGGTCCTGGTGGGCACTAAAGGTGATTAGTTTGGTGGTAGGATTATTACTATGGGCCCTAGATTTCAAGATGAGTTGTTCTTGTTGCTTAATCCTTGCCCTCTGGTATGCCTTTTTCAGAACTTTTTTGGAGATGCCTCTTTTCAGAACTATAACCCCTAGTTAGAAGTCTACCCAAAAAGGGCTTTGGCTTCAGTTTCAAAATCCTCCTCTCTAGTGCAGTTTCGACGCAGCTTGAGATACTGACTGAATGGAATACTGCGTACCAGAGAGCAAGGGTGGTCACTGGAGTAATGTAGAATGGTGTTATCAGCAGTTTCTTTACGGTATAGAGTGCTATATATAGATTCTTCAGGGTTGATAAACAGTCACAAATCCAAAAAAGGAATGCTGTACGCATCCGACTGCATGGTAAATTTTAAATTGAATTTGTGGCAGAGATAAATGTCATAAATGCCGAAAGCTCGTTCATAGTCCCTGTCCTGATGACCAGCACGTTGTCGATGTACCTCCGTCACAACAAGATATGGCGGGGGGTAGATCACCGCACTGTCATCCACAAACAGAGATCTCTCCCACCCCCCCCAGGGACAGGTTAGCATACGATGGGGCACAAGAAGTCCCCATCGCAATCCACTGTACCTGGAAGTATGTGGACCCATTGAACAGGAAGATGTTCCAACAGTGTTGTAACAATGTTGCACAATTGCCAGTTGTTTCTGTCCTGTTCCCTCAGGAACCCTGAAACTACCTCAATCACTTTTCCTTCAGGGATACTGGAGTATAGGGCCTCGATGTCAATAGCCACTAACATTGCTCCAGGTGGAGCAGTTAGCCCTTCAATTACTTTTAACAACTCCAAAGTATCTTTTAGATATGATGGCAACCCCTTCACATGGGGTCTTAATTGGCTGTCTAAATATTTACTCGCTGTTTCTGTATGGCAACCAATTCCCAAAACTATCGGGCGTCCAGGGTTTTTCTTTTAGATTCTTATGGATCTTCGGGAGGGCATAGAATGTAGATGTAATGGGCCATTTAACTTCAAGATATTCAAGAAGATTCTTGTCAATAAGGCATTGTTGATATGCCTGGACAATAATAGCTTTATACTGAGATCTAAAGTCAATAAGCAAATCCTCAGGAACTGGTTGATACCATTCTGTATTACTCAAGATATCCTCACACATCCAGGGGCGTACCAAGCGGTTGGCGAGACCGTCGCCTGCCAGGGGCGCAGGCCAAGGGGGGGGGCGCCAATTGGCAGCGTTCTCCACTTCAGCATAGGCACAGCAATGGTGGGCTGGTGGCGCCGAGCACTGCTGCTTGCTGCTGAGCTAGAGGGCTGGCCCAGTGGCGTACTAAGTGGGGGGCGGGCCGCCCCGGGTGCCACACACTAGGGGGGTGTCAGGCCGGCACCCCCCCTCCACGACTGAAGCGGAGACAGCGAGCTGGTTTGAGCAGTGGCATGGAGCGTGGGCGCAGTGACAGGCAGCTGCAGCTAACGCTCACACACGGAGAGCCTGGCTTTGCAAGGGGGGGTTGCGAGCCACACCCGAGTGACACCCGTCGGCACACCCGGGACCTAGCCGCAACGATCCCCTTCTCTCGTGGCCGCACTGCGGCTCTGATAATTCTCGGCTGTCTCACACAGTCAAGCAGAGTGAAGACACCTCCCCCTCCTCAGTTATGTCTACACGTGCTGACTGTGCATGTCCCGCGCTGATCATCTGAGCCGAGGTACATTATGGGTCTGAAGGGGGGTTCTGCACTGTAGAGGGGGTCTGTATTGTAGGAGGGGGGTCTGCACGTAGGGGAAGTCTATACTGTAGGGGGTCTGTATTGTAGGGGGGGGTTGAACTGTAGGGAGGTCTGTATTGTAGGGGGGTCTGCACTGTAGGGGTGGTCTGTACTGTAGGGGGGTCTGCACTGTAGGGGGGGTCTGTACTGTAGAGGGGTCTGTATAGTGGGGGGTCTATATTGTGAGGGGTCTGTATTGTGGGGGGGTGGGTCTGCACTGTAGGGGGGTCTGTACTATAGGAGAGTCTGTATTATAGGTGGGTCTGCACTGTAGGGGGGTCTTCACTGTAGGGGGGTCTGTACTGAATGAGGGGGGGTGCCAAGGGTGCGAGACCCTAGGTACGCCTCTGCACACATCTTTACATATTGATTCCTGTCCATTACAACCACATTACCGCCCTTATCGGCCGGTTTAATGATACGTTGGTCATTCTGGATCAAGCTGTTAAGGCCTCTTGTTGCAATTGTGTGAGGTCACTGGTAGTTTGACATGTGAGGGAAAGACTATCGATTTCCTTCACAGAATGAAGGAAAATGAAAGGGCTGGTGGAGTCCAGCAAATGACCCTTTCCTCTTCGGATGAGGAGGATATAGATGTGGAACCTGGACCGATGAAATTTAAAGCCAAGTCCAAGAAATTCCCTCAACTTCAGACATGCCCAGCTATTTGGGCATTTCTGAAGCAAACTATGAAGGAAATCGATAGTCTTTTCCTCACACATCAAACTACCAGTAACCTCACACGATTACAACAACAGGCCTTAACAAGCTTGATCCAGAATGACCAAATTATCATTAAACCGGTCGATAAGGGCGGTAATGTGGTCGTGATGGACAGGAATCAATATGTACAGATGTGTGAGGCGATCTTGAGTAATACAGAATGGTATCAACCAGTTCCTGAGGATTTTCTTATTGAGTTTAGATCTCAGTATAAAGCTATTATTGTCCAGGCATTTCAACATTGCCTTATTGACAAGGATCTTCTTGAATATCTTAAAGTCAAATGGCCCATTACATCTACATTCTATGCCCTCTCGAAGGTCCATAAGAATCTAAAAACAGCCCTGGACACCCGATAGTTTCGGGAATTGGTTGCCATACAGAAACAGCGAGTAAATATGTAGACAGCCAATTAAGACCCCATGTCATGGGGTTGCCATCGTATTTAAAAGACACTTTGGAGTTGTTAAAAGTAATTGAAGGCGTGGGGGCAGACGTGTGAGAGAGGAGCTCCAGAAATCCTTACTGTAATCCTCAGCCATCCGTGCACCTAAGCAGCCAAATCCAGTCAATTCAACTGCCTGCTTGTACCTCTGCATACCCTGCTGCAGCCTGTGCATATTTTGGGCAAGATCCTGCTCACCCGCGGCCGCCGCCATCTTCCCTGCCTACATCCTGCTGGAGGGAGCTGTTGCGGACCTGGGGGAGAGGTAAGGGACTCCCCTCACCATCCAGCTTGCCCTTCAGTGTGCCTGGCGGGGTCCGGCGGTCTGCAGGGCAGCCGAGATCGCCCATCGCGGCAGCCGCCTGATACAGCCTGGTGTGGCCTAGTGCGGCCTAGTGAAGCCTGCTGCCCACCGCACTTTCGCCACGGCCGGCCTGGCCTGAAGTTTAGAGTGTGGACGCTGCGGTCTTCAGCAGCTGCTTCATTATCCTTCCAGGAACTGATCAGTATCCGGAGACTCTCTGTGGGGGCTGGCTGCAGACCCCCAGGGCCCAGCATCCTCCACATTCTCCTAGCTCCATCCCGGCTCCCTGTCCATACCTCCTGCATCAAGTGGCACCTTAGCCGGCAGACAGCGGTTTCTTGATCGGGGGCACCTCCTGAATCCATAGATGCCATCCAGAAGGCGATCAGTAAAGAAACAGCCACCACCCAAGACACAGAGCTCCCCACAGTGACACGTGTGGCGGCCATCTTGCCCCCCGGAGCGGAGTGTGCCACGGCCATACAAACAGCCCTGCAGCTTCTAAGAGACATGGAGCAGAGCGAAGGAGACCCGCAGCAGCCCTCAGGTATGGAGCAAGCAGCAGCTACTGACTTCACTGCAGCCATCCTGGCGACCATTGAAGAGCGCAAAACCATGGTCATGAGGTCGGGATAGATACACTGGCCATGGAGTGTGGTCTTATCCGAGAAGACACGGACAAGTTTAGAGGCTCCAGGCTGTTTGTATGTCACTGCGGCCGAGAATCATATCCCGGATATAGAGGATACTACGGCTGCCATCTCCCAGAATGTCGCTGACCTGCAACGCATGATTAAAACCTTGATGGCGTGGTCTGAAGACATCGAAAATAGACTGCGCCGCAAAATTGTGCACTTAGTAGGCCTTTCTGAGGACGCAGAGGGCTCACACTCAGCCAGCTTTGCTGAGAACTTCTTTAAAGAAATCCTCAATTTACAACAAGTCTCCTCAGCATACGTTGTGAAGCGTGCTCACAGGGTCCCCACAGACCCGAGACCGCAAGGCGCCTTGCCCAGACCATTCCTTATGTGGTTTCTAAATTACCGAGATCTCATCCTTGCTGAAGCCCGGAAGAAACCACAGCTCCGGTTTGAGAACATCACCCTGCATTTCTTCCTGGATTTTTCCCCGGAGTTGCAGAGACGCCGTTGCACGTTCGTGGAAGTTCGGAAGAGGCTCTGGGAAAAGGGACTCACGTATAGTATGCTGTATCCCAGTAAGCTCTGTGTTGAACACCGGGGCTCTGTGAAATTCTTTGAGGTCATATATAACCAAGTGTAGCGCTAAAAAATGAGAAAGAAAATATTGCTATACCACATATAATAGCAAAATGAATTGTGAAAAGATAGTGTTTTGTATACTTTGTGAACATTCAAACATATAGAACACTTATGTTATAAAGCCTTAGGGTCACCAAAAGTGATAACAGGATGTAAAAATGGCAATAAAGTCCAAAACTGAATGTGCAGATACGATGAACATAAATTTTGCAATGGTGATAAATTCCAAAACATATACTCGTGAGAGATTTCTGTATGTAATCCAACATGTGCTGACAGACCCTTGTGCGAAACCGCCACCTAGGATGACTGGAGGCTTACCAGAAAGTTGGGACCCACCTAGCATACGCTATATGGGTCAAACAGGCTTGGATTGCTCACTGGCAATGAAGGTAGGGAACCAAGGGCTGGCGAATGGTGAAGTTGTAACGTTGCTATCCCAAAGAGGTCTTCTTCATATGGAAGCTCGGACACCAACGGACATTACCCACATGTAATGAAGAAGGGGCTCATAGCGTAATTCCGTAAACCATAAAAAATTTATTAAAAGGAAAAACACTTACATTTCAGAATAAAAAGCGCTTGCAAGTAAAATGGCGGCAGTGGAGTCCTTCTGACGCGTTTCGTCATACAAGACTTTGTCTGGGGTACTTGCCCACTGCAGCCAGACTCCTTTATATAGGGACAAAGACCCCTCTGATGAGAATCCAGCTCCCAGGCTTGTTTGCATTGGCACTTCCGGGGTCATCCAAAATGGCGGACCCGAGTGCTATCCAAGCCTCTCTTTCATGTAATTCAATTCCCATAGGTCTAATGGTGTCATGTGTTTCAAGAGAAGACGTGGTGCTGAGTGCCTTCCAAGCCTCTCTTTCACATGATTCCATTCCCATAGGTCTAATGGTGTCATGTGCTTCAGGAGGAGACATGATGCTGAGTGCCTTCCAAGCCTCTCTTTCAAGTGATTCCATTCCCATAGGTCTAATGGTGTCATGTGCTTCAGGAGGAGACATGATGCAGAGTCCCGGCATCCAGAACCTCCCACTTCCACTTGTTACTACCCCTTATGACCTCTTAGTGGGTGTATGGAGGGGGAGGCCGTGACTCTGCATCACCACATCAGTGACATCCCCCCTAACGTATATTACGATAAAAAACCACGCTCGCGCATGCGCGCGGCGTAGTTCAGCGCGGTGACATCAATGAAGGGCGAGGCCGCAACTGTGCGTCTCAACCTCAATCACATCCCCCATAGTCTAATAGAGACCGCGCTCGCGCATGCGCGCGGCGTGGTCCAGCGCGATAACGTCATCAAAAAACGACGCATGCGTACATCACCTCCGGTCTCTGTTTGATCACACCAGGAAGTGACCTGCAGAGAGGGGTAAAGGGCCAGAAATGATGTTATAATCCCCAGACCGGCCTTCAAAGTGTACGCAATGAGTGTGCATTAATGGGTGACCTAAACACGATCAGGACTTCATTCAAAGATGATAGATGAGTCCATGAAAACGAAAAAAATGAAAAAAATATGAAGAAGATGGATTCTCAGCAGGAGAGAGAAGAGATGGACAATTAATTATTCCATCTCTTGACTCACTCTATGTCCCCATATAGCTCATATTGTATTACTTCAAAAACGACAATACTTTAATAATAACTACCCAATTGTCAAAATAAAGTAAATATAATCATAATAATAATAAAATAATGTGTAACAGATGGAAAGGCACATGCATGTAAAAAGTATCAGACATAATATACACCCTAGGTATTAGTACTCCTAAACGGAAGTTGATGTTTCTTATCTCATGGTAAATCTGTCAAGACTCGTTTATAAAGGCATTAACATCTACTTCCACGTTCATGCCTTGAGGAAAAAAGGTCTGTAGTTCATACGCCCAGAACATTTCAAGGCGAGAGACCCCTCTGATTTTGGCCCCCCCCCCTCCACGGCGGGACGTATTTGTCTATAATGACAAATTGTGAACCAGTGGGGTTACTATTATGATATTGCTTGTAATGTCTGGGTACCGTATGCTTAGAGTCCCTGCCTTTGATTAGAGCAATATGTTCCCCTACCCTTGTTGTAAACGTTCTGGTGGTACGACCAATGTATTGTCTACGACAAGGGCATGTGATAAGATATACTATGTATTTGGTACTACACGTGCAAAAAGATTTCACTGTATATCTTTTCCCCGTGACTGTGGATGTGAATTCTGTGACTTTACGTCCTTCCAGGTTATTGTGCAAACATACCACACATTTTCTACACGGGTAAAAGCCTGTCATGTTATGGAAAAAAGAAGGCCGGGATGGTGGATTTATAACATTGGGGGCTATCTGACCCTGTAGAGATGGTGCTCCCCTAAATATAATCTTGGCCTCTTCTGGCAATGACCCGCCCAGAATGTTATCATGTCTCAAGACATCCCAGTGTTTTTTTACAATGCTTTTAATTTGTTTGTGCTGGGTTGAGAAAGATGTTATCATTGCCCATTTAAACTTTTCATCCGGTTCTTTTTTTTGGCTTTACCTCGAGTAAAGTTTTCCTTTCAATATTCATGGCTCTCTGGATCTCAAAATCCAGGTTGGCGTTGTCATACCCTTTGTCTATAAATTTTTGTTTAAGGACACCTGCTTGTGTGATAAATAATTCCATGTCCGTGCAGTTCCTACGGAGCCTGAGAAATTGGCTGCGAGGAACAGCACTTAACCAGGATCTATGATGGCAACTGGTGGTGGGAATAAAACCATTACGGTCAGTGGGCTTAAAGTAGGTGTTAAATTTAAATTTTCTGTCTACTATTTCTATCTCCAAGTCCAGGAAATGTATCTTGGTCCTGCTGGCCTCATATGAAAGGGAGATGCCCCTGTCATTAGAATTCAGACACTCGAAAAATTGTTCGAGTGTCTCAAAAGAGCCATTCCACAGGAGGAGGATGTCGTCTATGTACCTAGCCCACAGAACCAACAAAGTGGTCCCGTGGGCATAGACGACATCCTCCTCCCACTTGGCCATAAACAAGTTCGCAAGGCTAGGTGCGAACTTGGCACCCATTGCCACTCCCCGTTGTTGCAGGTAGTAGTTCTGGTTAAACCAGAAGTAGTTATGTCTGGTTGCGAAGTCCAACAATTCGATTATATAATCACATTGAAAAGTTGCAAGGGACTGTTCACGATGGAGAAAATGTTTGACTGCATCTATACCCTTCTCATGGGCTATACACGTGTACAAGGATGCCACGTCAGCAGTGGCCATAATGAATCCTTCTTGTATATTGACCTCCTCTAGGAGTCTGATAGTGGAACCGGTGTCTTTAAGGTAGGAGGGTGTACGTTTCACTAGCGGTTGAAGGTAAAAGTCGATGTACTTCCCAATTCTTGCCGTAATGGAATTGATACCACTGACAATAGGTCTACCGGGTGGACATGTAGGGTTTTTATGTATTTTGGGTAAATAGTATATGGTAGGGATCCTGGGAGCTGTGGGGACCAGAAATGCCCTTTCTTTTTTATTCAAAATCTTTAAATCATAACCCTTGGTAATAAGCTGTTGAAGTTGTTTTTTGTATGCATTGGTGGGGTTATTGGGGAGTGTTTGATAAGTACCAGGTTCATTTTTGCACGTGTAGTACCAAATACATAGTATATCTTATCACATGCCCTTGTCGTAGACAATACATTGGTCGTACCACCAGAACGTTTACAACAAGGGTAGGGGAACATATTGCTCTAATCAAAGGCAGGGACTCTAAGCATACGGTACCCAGACATTACAAGCAATATCATAATAGTAACCCCACTGGTTCACAATTTGTCATTATAGACAAATACGTCCCGCCGTGGAGGGGGGGGGCCAAAATCAGAGGGGTCTCTCGCCTTGAAATGTTCTGGGCGTATGAACTACAGACCTTTTTTCCTCAAGGCATGAACGTGGAAGTAGATGTTAATGCCTTTATAAACGAGTCTTGACAGATTTATCATGAGATAAGAAACATCAACTTCCGTTTAGGAGTACTAATACCTAGGGTGTATATTATGTCTGATACTTTTTACATGCATGTGCCTTTTCATCTGTTACACATTGTTTTATTATTATTATGATTATATTTACTTTATTTTGACAATTGGGTAGTTATTATTAAAGTATTGTCGTTTTTGAAGTAATACAATATGAGCTATATGGGGACATAGAGGGAGTCAAGAGATGGAATAATTAATTGTCCATCTCTTCTCTCTCCTGCTGAGAATCCATCTTCTTCATATTTTTTTCATTTTTTTCGTTTTCATGGACTCATCTATCATCTTTGAATGAAGTCCTGATCGTGTTTAGGTCACCCATTAATGCACACTCATTGCGTACACTTTGAAGGCCGGTCTGGGGATTATAACATCATTTCCGGCCCTTTTCCCCTCTCTGCAGGTCACTTCCTGGTGTGATCAAACGGAGACCGGAGGTGATGTACGCAAGCGTCGTTTTTTGATGACGTTACCGCGCTGGACCACGCCGCGCGCATGCGCGAGCGCGGTCTCTATTAGACTATGGGGGATGTGATTGAGGTTGAGATGCACAGTTGCGGCCTCGCCCTTCATTGATGTCACCGCGCTGAACTACGCCGCGCGTATGCGCGAGCGTGGTTTTTTATCGTAATATACGTTAGGGGGGATGTCACTGATGTGGTGATGCAGAGTCACGGCCTCCCTCTCCATACACCCACTAAGAGGTCATAAGGGGTAGTAACAAGTGGAAGTGGGAGGTTCTGGATGCCGGGACTCTGCATCATGTCTCCTCCTGAAGCACATGACACCATTAGACCTATGGGAATGGAATCACTTGAAAGAGAGGCTTGGAAGGCACTCAGCATCATGTCTCCTCCTGAAGCACATGACACCATTAGACCTATGGGAATGGAATCATGTGAAAGAGAGGCTTGGAAGGCACTCAGCACCACGTCTTCTCTTGAAACACATGACACCATTAGACCTATGGGAATTGAATTACATGAAAGAGAGGCTTGGATAGCACTCGGGTCCGCCATTTTGGATGACCCCGGAAGTGCCAATGCAAACAAGCCTGGGAGCTGGATTCTCATCAGAGGGGTCTTTGTCCCTATATAAAGGAGTCTGGCTGCAGTGGGCAAGTACCCCAGATGAAGTCTTGTATGACGAAACGCGTCGGAAGGACTCCAAGCCTGTTTGACCCATATAGCGTATGCTAGGTGGGTCCCAACTTTCTGGTAAGCCTCCAGTCATCCTAGGTGGCGGTTTCGCACAAGGGTCTGTCAGCACATGTTGGATTACATACAGAAATCTCTCACGAGTATATGTTTTGGAATTTATCACCATTGCAAAATTTATGTTCATCGTATCTGCACATTCAGTTTTGGACTTTATTGCCATTTTTACATCCTGTTATCACTTTTGGTGACCCTAAGGCTTTATAACATAAGTGTTCTATATGTATGAATGTTCACAAAGTATACAAAACACTATCTTTTCACAATTCATTTTGCTATTATATGTGGTATAGCAATATTTTCTTTCTCATTTTTTAGCGCTACACTTGGTTATATATGATTTATTACAAATTTTCTATTTGTTGTGTTAGCTGCTTACATCTATGACTTTTTTGGAGTAAGCGCATGGTTTATAGGTTTTTTATGCAAATTCTTTGAGGTCCCCTCGGATGTCTCGGATTGGTTGGATACCTTAGGTTGAAGTGAATCATCATTTAATTCTTTGGTACATTCTGTTTGAGCTGTTTTGTCACCCTCTCCCCTTTTCCTTTTGCTGGAGACACATAATTTTTGGCTGACGTACCATAATCCGGTGCAATAAAGACTGATTGCGCACTGGTGGGCACATAAGCTTTGACTATAATCCTATATCAAGTTACCCTTCCCAATAGGTTTAATAGTGGTGTGCCTTGTCAGGAGATGCATATGTACAGAACTTGCTTTCACGGAGCAAAACATCCTCTTCAAGGTGTTGCAGCGTATGTGTAGCTGCTTGGTGCTTCATGGCTACAATAAGCATGGAGCCAGATGCTCACCCTGTTGACTTTTTTGTTCCTCCCCAAGGGACATAAGGAATAACTCTACAAGAAAATATTCAATTTTTTGTGCTGTGGATCAAGTCTGCATAGTTGCCAACATTGTAAAAAAATATATAGGGACACTTTTGTGGCTGTAGGCGGAGTCTTATTATAATCAGGGGGCGGGGCATGCGTTTGTAGGCATGCCATAGTAAAGAAAGATAAATGTGGCACGCGTAGTGTGCCGGGAAGTGGGTGTGGTTTATGTAAAATAGTGGGCGTGGTTTATATGGGCGTGGTTCACATGGGGTGTGGTTGGAGTCTGAGATGAATGAGAGATGGAGAAAGGGGGGAGAGGGGGAGAGAGAGAGGGAGGGAGGGAGAGGGAGAGAGAGAGGGAGGGAGAGAGAGAGAGGGAGGGAGAGAGGGGGAGGGAGAGAGAAATAAGGAAAGAAGGAGGGAAGGAGAGAGAAGGAAGGAAAGAGGGATGGAGGGACAGCAGCCCCAGATCCTACACTACAATAAAAATGTGTATTCCAAATTTTAACAAAGCAGCAGATAAAGATACTCCAAACACCTGGTGTTAGCGCTTCAATCATCCCGGCACTATGATTGTTGTGGTGTCAGGATGATTAAAGCGCATTATTACTATTATTACATTGTAATATAAAATGAAATCATTTTACCATAATCCAGAATCAGTGGGACCCCTGAGCATGTCACCTGCCACGTTGCCTGCCACCAGATGCCATCAGATGCCCCCAGCAGAGCCCCCCTTAGATCAGGTGTCCCCAGCGGAGTCCCCCCTTACATCAGATGTCCCAGCGGAGCCCCTCCTTACATCAGATGTCCCCAGTGGAGCCCCCCCCTTACATCAGGTGTCCCCAGCGGTGCTCCCCCTTAAATCAGATGTCCCAGCGGAGCCCCCCTTACATCAGATGTCCCAGCAGAGCCCCTTCTTACATCAGATGTCACAGCGGAGCCCCCCTTACATCAGGTGTCCCCAGCGGAGCTCCCCCTTACATCAGATGTCCCAGCGGAGCCCCCCTTACATCAGATGTCCCAGCGGAGCCCCCCTTACATCAGATGTCTCAGTGGAGCCCCCCTTACATCAGGTGTCCCCAGCGGAGCCCCCCTTACATCAGATGTCCCAGCGGCCACTTTTTCGTCTTATGCGAGGGGTGTGTCTATTTTGTTGCACAAGTCCTTACCTTGCTCCATAGAAATGGTGATTACAGATTCTTGGGGACGATACTTAGTGGTAATAATCGAAGTTTATTCACGCAGGTTAGCCCTGGTAAATGTATATATTCCCCCTCCTTTTACAGGGAACATCCTGTACGAGGTGTTGGAGAAATTGGCGTCTCACGTTCCATTCCAGTTATTGGTGGCTGGAGATTTCCATAATGTTCTCAATTATACATTAGACACGACCAACCCACGCAGGGTTCCAAACCATGACTTGTCGCACTGGGCGGAAGCTGCGGGTCTCACTGAGATCTGGCGGTGGAAGCATCCCACTGACAGATGCTACTCATATCTGTCCTCAGTACATGCTTCGTCCTCTAAAATAGACCTGGCGTTTGCCAATGGGACATTGTTGCCTCTGGTAGCTGGGGCATCCTACCTTCCGGGGGTGCGTTGGATCACACCCCACTTCAGATTACTTTATGTAGCACTGACCCCCGAAGGAGCTGCTGGTATTTGATCGGGCCTGTTCTCTCTTTCTACACCCCCCAATAAATTAGCTCAATCCCCTTGACACAGCTGTGGTGCAGTGTTGTAATGAAGCTAATGACAAACTATAGTCTCACAATGTATAATACAATTATAATGTACCTCTACCTGGGTATCTGTTGCTCCACCTGCAGGAAAAAGGGACAACACTGCACACAAATTGTAATTAACCAAAATGAATTCTTTTACTGAAACTGGTATTAAACAGTAATTACAGTGACTATACTGTCACACAAACATAGCGCGACAGCACGGAGAATGTTCATGACAATCTCAACATGTAAAGGTTCCTTATATAAACCCCCTGCGTGCGTGTCTCCAAGTGGGACCAATGTTCAGAGTGATAATGCCTTAACTCCAAACACCTTCCCACTTCTAGCACACTGTAACAAACACAAAGATATAGGAATATCAATACCCCACAATATAGTCACCAGGGAGCTCCCCCCTGCTTTAACAAAGTTACTTCACTATTATGATTGAATGCAGGGCCTTGCAATAATAGAGGTAGTCCTTTTTATCTTCGGTCTTCTGCTAGCTATGATATCATAATACTTATAATCTGTAGAAATTTTGACCCATAGAACAGTGTAAAATGATGCACAGTAGTGATTTCAATCATGTAAAAGGGTTGGAAATTCCTTCTCAAAGGGAACAAACTTCCAGCGTCAGTCCCTGGGTAATTAAATCTAGCTTGAAGCCTGTGCAAGTGTAACTCTTTCCAACTGAACTGTTCCGTGGGACTATCAGTCCCAGCAACACTTTGCAATCAATCTAAGTGTGTAAAATGCGGTACAAACTTCTGGGCGTTAGCCCTCTCACCACACTAGGTCCGGACAGATAAATGTCTCCGTTCCACAAGTTCTCAGTCTGTTTGGAGTTGCAGCCGCACTATCACGCTGTTCCGTTCACAAGATGACCTGGAGTCCTCTGTTACCTCCGTCAAGAGTCTCTGGATCCTTCCTGAACCGGCCACACTGCTGTTCCAGCACACTGTGGTGTGAACTTCTCCTCAGTGGGACACACACATCCACAGAGCCCTGCTGACAGGCCATGCGTCTCAGGAACAAGAGACCGAAAATGGCCGCGTGGGGCCTTTTTATAACCTACCCAGCATGCAGTTCAGTCTCCTGGTGCTCATAGGAGGTCACTAGGCATTGTGGGTAGGTCAAGTTAATGTAAATTGTAAACAACAGTCACATCCTGCCATCTTCTCATCTCGCAAAAAAGAAGACAACAAAACAGTCCATTCACAATTTTGGCCGCTAGATGGCGCCAAATACTAACTTTTAACACTGTATGTAGAACAACATAGCATTAGATCATTAAGCAAAATTGCGACTGCTACATACTCCCCCTGCTTTGAGTCTTTGGTCCCCAAAGATATGCAAGATCCTGTCTTTATTACACATTTTTGCTTCTAAACGGTTGCATAATACTGACAGAGGAGCTTCCCACCAATTTTCGTATGATGGAGAGCTATTCTGTGTACCCACAGCTGTCACCTTGGTATCTGGTACAGATGTGTCAAGGGGTGAGATAGGGTTTTCCCTTTCTAAATTAACAGAGGAGGAACTAGGCTCTTCGGCATTTCTTTTGCTGGTAACTTTAGAAACTTCAGAACATTCACCTAGTGTATCATGTTATTCTTTTTGGTAGGCGAATGTCTCTCTTTCCTCTTTGTCTTTTGGGTGTGTCCACCACTTCTGGGCAAATATTACTATCTTCCGTTACAGACTTCCGCATTTCAATATCAGTGGTACAAATTCTGGGGTTTCTGGCCTAAGAATCCCACTATCTTCTCTTCTTGTCTGAAGTGAAACACTCCTTTCAGCATCTGGTGTATCAGACGACCACAACCAGCTGATGTCCATGTCCTTTTCCACACTATCCTCATTTGGTAAAGATCCAGGCTGAGACCTACAGTAGTTACAGGCCAACGTGCAGCAGTGGATGTAGATGATAGCTCCTCCTCTGGGATTATCCTAACTGCTTCTGTGAGGGGTAAGAGGTGATTCCGATGCCAGGTCTTAACTGGTCCAGCGCTCCCCTCTGGTCTAATCTCAAACACTGGGAGTCCTGGAAGTTGTCTGCATACAATATATGGCTGCGACCTCCAGCGGTTAGCCAGCTTATGTTTTCCTGGAATGCCCAGATTTCTTAATAAGACTCGGTCGCCAGGTTGCAGGTCTTGAATCCTTACTTTGATGTCAAAGTTCCTCTTATTTCTGTTGTTTTGACATAGCTTGAGCCTTTTCATAAGCAATCTTCAGACTCCTCCACAACCTATTTGCGTACCCTCGATGAGAGGTCTCTGAGGTGTGAGCCAGAGAAGTTCCGAAAGCTAAGTCAACCGGTAACCTGGCCTCTCGTCCAAACATCAACCGATAGGGTGAATATCCTGTAACATCACTCTTGGTGCTATTATACGCATGCACTAAGGCAGTGATGTGCTTGCTCCAATTGGGTTTTTGTTCAGAGGTCAGGGTCCCCAACATATTGAGAAGGGTTCTGTTAAACCTCTCCGGCTGAGGATCCCCTTGTGGGTGATGAGGGGTAGTTCTAGACTTCTGAATTCCTAATAGATCCAACAGCCTCCTGATTAGCGTACTTTCAAAGTCTCTCCCCTGATCTGAGTGGATCCTCTGAGGTAGACCATAATGGACGAAAAACTTTTCCACTAGCGTCTTCGCCACTGTGGCTGCTTTTTGATCTTTAGTCTGAGTCTTTATGCCTGAGCATACCTGGTGAAATAGTCGGTGACTACTAAAATATTTCCTTGTCCACTCAATTCAGATTCCAAACACAGAAAATCTATGCAGACTAAATCCATTGGACCTTGACTTTCTAAGTGGCCCATTGGGGCGGCTCGCTGAGGCAAAGTCTTTCTTTGTATATATAGGTGGCAGGAGTGACAGTAACGCTCCACTTCGGTCCTCATGTAAGGCCAATAGAATCTATCCCTTATTAGTTGAAGAGTTCTTTCTGATCCCAGATGGCCATGATAATCATGCAAGGCAATCAGCACTTTCTCCCTATGTTTCTCTGGTAGAAACAGTTGCCACATCTCTTCAGGAATTTCAGAGGGGCCCCTTCGGGAAACCACCCCTTGTCGTAGCTGCAACCGACTCCACTCTTTATGCAGCAAACGAGCTTCCCTCTGAATGCTTTTGAGAAGTAGGTCAGGATGCTGACTCTCCAAAGCCTCTAGTACCAAGCTACAGAGTGGATCTTCCTGTTGGTCTCTCCGGAGGTCCTTTCTTAATAACTTAAGTAGACCTTCCTCTGCGATCTGGGAGACATTACAGTAGCACTTGGGCACCCCTGCTGTGGTCACTCTGACTTCTTCAGCTCTGGCTCCACCTTTCTCCTGCAGCTCCGCCCCTTCACAAAGGGCTCTTACTCCTTCAGGGGTAAGCTGGGTCCAATCTTCTGAATGGCTCGGGGGACAGTGAGGTCTTCTTGACAGCACATCCGCATCTCTGTTTCCCACCCCCGGTCTGTATTTCAGGCTGAAAGTAAAAGCTGAAAGGGCAGCTAACCACCTATGGCCTATGGCATCCAACTTCACGGTGGTGAGCAAGTATGTGAGGGGGTTGTTGTCTGTTTTGACCACAAATTCTGCACCATACAGGTACCGTATATACTCGAGTATAAGTCGTTCCGACTATAAGTCCGAGGCCCTAATTTACCACAAAAAAATGGGAAAAACTTAGTGACCCGAGCATAAGACGAGGGTGAGAAATGCACAGCTACTGTAAGTGGAAAAGAGGGTCAACAATGCCCATTTGCAGCCTCACTGTGCCCATTTGCAGCCATAGGTCCCCCGAACTTCAAACTCGGTAGTTAAGGGTTTCTAGATGCCCCCTAGCTGCAGCAAACATTTGGGGTCTCTGAACCCAAAGGGTCCCGAAATGACATTGCTGCAGATGGACACAGTTGACCGACTTTAGGGCCCCATATCTTGGGGCCACTTAGTGTTAGGAACTCCATATTTGGTGTGCAAACCCAGTGGAACTAGCATCATAAAATAACCAAAGCTGGGGTTTCTAGCACCAAGTGTCCCCGAGATAGAGGGCCCCAAAAATTGGTTCAGAAAATGTCAAGCACTTTTCTGCAGCAGAGAATGACATTTTCTGAAGCGATTGTGGGGCCCTGTATCTCGGGGCCACTTAGTGCTATGAACCCCAGCTTTGGATATGTTGTGGTACCAGTTCCATTGGGTTTGCACACCAAATTTGGGGTACCTAGCATAAAGTGGCCCTGAGATACAGGGCCCCAAAGTCGGTTCAGAAAATGTCAAGCACTTTTCTGCAGCAGAGAATGACATTTTCCGAACCGATTTTGGGGCCCCAAAGTCGGTTCGGAAAATGAAATTTTTGCTGCAGAAAAGTGCTTGACTCGAGTATAAGTCGAGGGGGGGGGCACTTTCAGCACAAAAAAATGTGCTGAAAAATTCGACTTATACTCGAGTATATACGATAATCCCTTAACTTGTCTACCACAACCCATTTCAAGGCCAGAAATTCAAGTTTGTGAGTGGGGTAATTCTTCTCAGCAGGGGCTAGACTTGGTAAGGCTCCACTTGTCTGAATGTCTCTTCGCATTGCGGAGTCCACTGATCCTGAATGGATCCCTTCTTCTTCCTGGGTCCTTCTTCCCGTTTCCCAAGTTTATCTGAATCTACATCAGCTTCTTCTTGGTTCTTCAATAGCTCAGTAAGTGGGTGAGCTATTTTTGCAAACCCCTCCACAAACCTCCGATAGTAGGAACAGAAACCCAGAAATGACCTGAGCTCAGTCACATTTGTGGGCCTGGGCCAAAAGGTTACAGCTTCCAACTTTTCAGGGTCCGTTGCCACTCCTTCTGCAGACACAATGTGCCCTAAGTAATTTACTGAGGGCTGATAGAACTGGCACTTTTCCATCGAGAGCTTCAGACCCTCATCATGAGATATCTTCAGGACTTTCTCCAGGCGCTCTTCGTGCTCTTCTAGAGTTCCGCCAAACACTATGACATCATCCAAGTATACTAGCACCTCAATCAAGTTCATGTCACCCACAGTCTTCTCCATTAACCTCTGAAAAGTTGCCGAAGCCCCAGACAGACCTTGTCGCATCTGGTTGAATTCATAGAACCCAACGGGGGAAATGAAGGTGGTCTTCTCCCTATCTTCAGGACTCATGGGGATCTGGTAATATCCACTTTTTAAATCCAGCACGCTGAACCACTTTGCCCCCGACAGGCTCTATAAGGCATCTTCTATACGAGGCGTAGTGTATTGGTCCGGAATGGTCCGTCGGTTCAGTGTCCTATAGTCAATACACAGCCGTAATGACCCATTCTTCTTCCTCATTACCACTATCGGGGAGGCATATGGACTTCGGGATTCCCTGATAATTGCAGTATTCTTCAGCTCAGCCAGCTGTTCTCGGAGGTCCTCAAGATCTCCCAATGGGATCCGTCTGACCCTTTCTCGAAAGGGTTTGTCTTCCTCCAGCTGAATCTTGTGTTCGGCACTCTTTGCAAACCCCACGTCAAACTCACTTCTCGAAAAATCCGCTCTCCATCTCATGAGCTGGGCTTTGGCCCTCTTCATCCAAGCAGGTGTAAGGGGTGTGTTCTTTGGGTAGAAATCTTCCAGGGAGATCTCCCCCTCTTGCCCCTCTTGTCCTCTCATGAAATAACACGGTGAAACCGGAGTCGCTTGATTTACCTGTCCAAGCAGCATTCTTGCTGCTATCTTCACAGGTGAGGCTGTTGTGTTTCGGACACCGGCTGAAATTCTCCCCCTGCTTCTCTTGAGTACCCTGGTCGATAACACTTTTGGAATTATTTCCAGACCTATATCTTCTTCTTGGGTGTCCGTCTCTAGGACAATGAAGGGACCAGGTTGTCTCCAGCTCAACTTGACAGAGGCTTTCAGGCAGACCACTTCACCCAGTTGCACCAGCTCTTCACTTCTGTCTAGGCGCCAGATCTTTCCCACCCCTTCCGGTGGGGCCTTCTGTTCGTGCACTAAATTCTTGTACACTTGGGTTAACATGGGGTGTACCCTCATGGCTGGAGTGCCTTCCTTCTGCACAAGTGGTGTCAGAAGTCTTCGGACGAGATCGATATTGGTCCGGATGATAAGGGAGCTTCTGTGAGCCCCTGGGGGGTGAGGACACACTACTGCCAGAGTGTTGAAAGTCTTGGCCTTTCCCGCCACACTTGGGTCAAAAGTGAGTTTGATGGGGATGTAACCATCATAAGGGAAATTCTGGGTACCCAGGCCCCATATCTCCAATTCCTCCAACTTTTGTAGGGGCAGATGTTTGAAGTGTTACTCATAAAAGTCTTTGTATAAATTCCTTCTACCTGGATGGGGATGATGGGTGGGTCCCACTAGTTTGGGAGGGAATCCACGGTGAGTGGCGGGTTTAACTTGCTTGCTAGTGCGTACCTTGATCCCTCATTTCCATGGGCTCTTATTCAGCTTCGTTTTTCCTTTTGCCCTCGAAACCTGGTATGTCTGGGTTTTGTTGGAGTTGGCAGCTATTACAGGGCACCCAGCTGACTCCTTCACTGGGGCCCTTTGAAGTTTTCCGCCGGCTTTTGGCATTTTACTGCTGCCCTTGGGCTTGGACATACTCTCCTATAGTGTCCAACACCTCCACAGTTGAAACAGGGCCCCAATTTTCTTTCAAGTGTGGAGTTTTTTCAAATTTTCTGATATTTGAACCCCTCCATCGGGTGGGCTAATGGGTTTGGCGGTCAACAGAGCCATCATCTCCATTAATTGTGACACCTGGGTCTTGAGGAGCTCGAACTGAGAATCGTCATCCATTACACTAACTGTCCTGACTCCAACAGTGTGTTTCGGCTCTTGAGTCTTTTCTTTTTTTCTCTCAAGGATAGCTTCCTCTTCCCTTCCTTATAATCCGAATTAGGCCTGGATACTTCAATATACCCCCATCTTGACGGGTTCTTAACTGGAGCGTGATGGGGTCCAAGGGCTGGGCGCCCCTTAAAACTTGTTTAGCTCGGATTTCATCCACCTTACGTGGGTCTAGACCCTTCTTCAACAAGATCTGGTGTATGATCTTGTCCAGACATCTCATATATTAAGACAGTTTCTCCCCCTCTTCTTGATAAGTGTGCTCCAATTGATAAATCAGATCCGAGACTTTCTCGGTGCACCCAAACACATCCTGCAGGATATCTAGGTAGTCCTGGGCTACACAGTTCTGTTTGCTGAGTTTCAAATTTCTGATAGCTTCTGAAGCAGGCCCTTTCAAACTCTCAGTGATTCGTTGTTTTTTATGCGCTTCAGGGATGTCCCATTCATCCAAGGCTTGTGTGGTCTGTTCCAACCAAGCTTCAAAGATGTCTTCTTCTGGAGGTACAGGCCGTCTGCCAGAGAAAATACCAAGTTTTCAATACCCAGTCCCTGAGTATGTTGGGTTGCCCTTCTGACATTGAGACACAAAATTCCCTAGGGCTGTAAAGAGCTCTGGTTCAATTGCAGTTGGAATTGACCGGGAGGGAACTTTGACTTTAGCTGATCTCATTTGTGGGAAGTTGGTAGGGCTTTCTCCCGGTCCTCCTGGGTTTGTCAGATAAAATTTGGTCTTATCAGCTAATTCAACACTTGTGCCCTTGAAATTTTCCGGGACTCCCTTTCTCCACTCTAACAGTGCGTAAGTGCAGGATGTCCCATGATCCGGTCTGACAGCAATCACCTTTGCTTTTCAGTCTGGGGACAGTGCTTTCACCACTTTGTTAATTTGTTCTTTCTCCCAGACATCTCCCCAGAGCTCAATCGCCACGCTCGCTTCTGAGCGGGTGCCTTCCGCTTCACACCACTGCGCCACCGTGAGGGAATCCATTCTGGGGTTCATAGGGGGGCTTGGCTTCAGAGAAACAGTTATCCTGGACGAGCCCCCACGTGTAGCACTGACCCCCAAAGGAGCTGCTGGTATTTGATCGGGCCTGTTCTCTCTCTCTACACCCCCCAATAAATTAGCTCAATCCCCTTGACACAGCTGTGGTGCAGTGTTGTAATGAAGCTAATGACAAACTATAGTCTCACAATGTATAATACAATTATAATGTACCTCTACCTGGGTATCTGTTGCTCCACCTGCAGGAAAAAGGGACAACAATGCACACAAATTGTAATTAACCAAAATGAATTATTTTACTGAAACTGGTATTAAACAGTATATACAGTGACTATACTGTCACACAAACATAGCGCGACAGCACAGTGAATGTTCACGACAATCTCAACATGTAAAGGTTAAACCCCTTGCATACGTGTCTCCAAGTGGGACCAATGTTCAGAGTGATAATGTCTTAACTCTGAACACCTTCCCACTTCCAGCACACTGTAACAAACACAGAGATACAGGAATATCAATACCCCACAATATAATCACCAGGGAGCTCCCCCTGCTTTAACAAAGCAGTTACTTCACTATTATGATTGAATGCAAGGCCTTGCAATAATAGAGGTAGTCCTTTTTATCTTCGGTCTTCTGCTAGCTATGATATTATAATACTTATAATCCGTAGAAATATTGACCCATAGAACAGTGTAAAATGATGCACAGTAGTGATTTCAATCATGTAAAAGGGTTCGAAATTCCTTCTCAAAGGGAACAAACTCCCACACGTCCCCGACAGTAGTTCCCTGCATATTGTCCCCGTCCGGACAACTGTTGAGAGACAGGGAGGACATAGTACAGGGGTTTGTATCCTTCTATAGGTCACTGTACTCCCCTATAGATCCCTATGACACCGGCGATCTCAGGGACACAATGGGGACCCTACAGTTGCCCGAGCTGCCAGAGCAATCTAGCGGTTTTCTGGATGCCGCGTTCAGGGAGGAGGAGGTAGTTTCTGCAATTGGGTCATTCCCTTGTGGTAAGACTCCTGGACCAGATGGTATGCCAATTGAGTGGTACCGCCAATACTCGGAGACCCTGGCACCCAGAGTACTGCAATTATACACAGACTATTTTCAGAAGGGAGGCCTCCCCCTCTCCTTTTATGAGGCTCATATTGTATTATTGGCTAAGCCAGATAAAGACCCACTGCAGTGTTCGTCTTATAGGCCCATTTCTTTATTAAATATGGACTTCAAAATATTGACCGAACTGTTAGCTACTAGACTTATGTTGGTCCTACAGCATGCTTTTCCCCCTGATCAGACAGGTTTTATGTCCAAAAGGGCCACGGATATTAATTTGTGCAGGGTTTTCACCCACACTCAGTTGGGCCTGGATATTTCCAGCGGTGGGATACTGTTCTTTCTAGATCTAGAAAAGGCCTTTGATTCCGTGGACTGGAATTACATGAGGGTGGTACTGGAGGTATTCGGGTTAAGTCCTCGGTTCCGGAAGTGGATCGACATTCTATATCATTGCCCCACAGCAGTTATAAAGCTAAACAATATGTTATCGGAATTTTTTCCAGTGCATAAGGGCTCTCGCCAAGGATGCCCTTTTTCCCTGGGTCTTTTCTCTATTATGATTGAACCCTTGGCTGCAGCCTTGTGAGCCTCGGAGGAGGTACATGAGATAACGGTTGGTAGCTTGACCGAACAAACTGCACTATATGCGGACGATATGGTTCTTTTTTTGTGAGACTCCAAGAATTCCCTGTCGGCAGCTTTAGACAGTTTAAAATCCTTTGCTCATTTTTCCGGTCTGAAAGTCAACTGGGGAAAATCCCAGATTCTCTCACTCAAGACGCCGTCCCCCAGATGTGAGATTCCCGCAAATTGTCCCTTGCAGAGGGTGGAGGTGATCAAATATCTGGGGTTACATATCTCTAACTCTGTATCAGACTTTATTGCCTTGAATGTCGACCCACTTTTGACTAAACTAAAATCCAGACTGCAGGCATGGCAGAATCTACCTTTGACACTTATAGGTAGGGTGAATTTAGTAAAAATGAAATTTTTACCCTTGTTTTTATATACATTTCGGAATTCTCCTGTTTGGATACCGAGATATGTATTCAAAAGAATAGATCAACTTATAACGACTTTTCTGTGGCAAGGGCGACACCCCCGAATTAAACTCCGGGTGTTACAACTGCCGTGGAAACAAGGGGGTCTGGCGGCCCCGGACTTTCACAGATATTTCTTAGCGGGTCAGCTAGTATTCGTACACAGGTGGTTTACTCTACCTGAGGATGACACTGCCAATACACTAGAGGCGGCTATTGTTGGTTCTTATGAGGCGCTGACACATCTCCCATATCCGGGTGTCCGGGCTCCGTATATGCTCACAATATCCATGCGGGCAACCAATAGAGCATGGGTAGCAGTGACCAAGATGAGTAGCACTTCTGAGATTTCTCCACACACCACTTTGGAAGAATCCTAAATTAATACACTTTTGCAAGTAGGGTAAAAGTTAATGGGACCCTATCAGGAGGTCTGGATATACGAAACGGTACAAGGCAAGGGTGTCCACTGTCCGCAATATTATTTGCCCTCGTGTTAGAACCTTTCCTATGCAAAATAAGGGAAAATAAAGGAATAATGGGAGTAGAAATAGGACCTAGAGAGTACAAAGTATCGGCTTACTCTGACGATATGTTATTTTTCCTTTTAAAACCCCAAGAATCCATTAATGAAGTGATGCAGGAGGTGACAAAATATGGGAAATGATCAAACTTTAAAATAAATTTGGAGAAATCGGTATTACTACCCTGTCATATGCCATCACCATTAACTACATCTCTGCAAAACAAATACCCGTTTATCTGGAACAGGAAATCTTTGTTTTATTTGGGAGTACATATATCTGTGGATGTAAAACTACTATATGAACAAAATTATAGTCCCTTACTTGCCAAAATAACAGAGGATTTGCATAGCTGGAAAGGACATATGTTAACAATGTTTGGGAGGATCAACACCCTACCTATCCTATCTTTCTTATGGAAGAAAGGAAAAGCTAGAATAGCATATAACATCTTGTGCAGAAGGAAAGAGGAGGGAAGAGTAGGGTTGCCAAACATTGCAATGTATTACAGAGTAATGACTCTGGTACGCATACTAAACTGGTGTCATGACTCTGAAAACAAAGCATGGGTGTTGATTAAAAAAAAATGGCAGAAAGGGATTTAGCGGGGGCACCATGGATACCAGCCAAGGACAGGGGACTATCTAAATGGACATCTCCATTAACTCGAAACACACTGGCAGTATGGGATAGAATAAATAAAACGGGTAAATATGCTCCTAAGATATCTCCTTTAGCCCCATTGGGGGGTTATCCATGGTTCCCCCCCTGGAGAAGAAAACGGAGCGCTAGGTCCATGGGAATCAGGAGGGAACACAATGTGTTTAAGATATGCCCCCCTAGGCACTCTTATGTCCCAAGTAGAACTGATATCATTACAAGGAGACATGAAGATGGCAGGATGGAGATATAACCAAATGCGAAACTTTAAAAAAAAAAATAGAACACCAAATAAGGCCCCAAAATACGTTAACCACATTTGAGAAGATGTGTATGAAGATGTCAGAACCCAATCATTTATTGTCACAGATGTATAAACTAATGCTTAGCGAACAAGAAACCACAACACCATATTTTATTAAAGAGTGGGAGAATGAACTAAACTGTACATTTACCCTATCACAAAGAAAAAAATTAATAGAAGTAACATACTCATATTCTGTAAGCTCATCTATTCAGGAAATGTCATACAAATTTTTGACTAAATGGTACAGAACCCCGGTGCGATTAGCACAGATATATCCAAATGCAGATAATCGTTGCTGGAGGGGATGTAAAGATAGGGGTACATATCTTCATATTTGGTGGACATGTCCTAAGATTAAGGTATTTTGGGAAGAAATAGCCCCATGGATCAAAAGAATGTCAAATAAATGTATAGAATTAACACCAATACATTTCCTGTTCCATGGGACTATTGGATCCACAAGATCTTATAAAAATAGTCTCACACCACATTTACTAAACGCAGCAAAGAGGTTAATACCCAGGTACTGGAAACAGGCTACATGCCCCATATTAGGAGAATGGAAAAGGGAGGTGGAGGAGATGATGGAGGCAGAAAGGTGGGTTTATAAGACCAGAAATAAACAGGACAGATTTGAAAAAATATGGGCAAAGTGGGAAAACTGATAAGGTGTTAGATAAAATTAATTAGAAGCCATTGCCAGAAGTCAAGACAAACTCTAAAGGGGAATTTGATAATGGGGAAAAAAAAGTAGGGAATGATCCACAACATTTCTTTTATATCTTTTTTTTTCTGTATTTGTTGTTTGCTGATAATATGCTGATTGTACGGATGGCTCCCTCTGAGGCATTTGCTTATCTCTTCCACTCTCCCCCTTCTCCCCCTTCTCCCCCTTCCCTTACCTTTAATCCTTTTCTCTGAGTGAGGGTCTGGAAGGAGGAGAAGAGAGTTATGCTGAAGAAATGTAAATAGTTGCTTTTTGTGTGTGGCCCATTGGGTCTTGTGTATACTTGTTATGTTAAAAAGCAATAAATAAAACTTAAAAAAAAAACCAAAAAACGTAATTTAAGGCCTAACTGCTCCACCTGGAGCAATTTTAGTGGCTATTGACATCGAGGCCCTATACTCCATCCAGTATCCCTCATGGAAAAGAGATTGAGGTAGTTTCAGGGTTCCTGATGGAACAGGACAGAAACAACTGGCAATTGTGCAACTTTGATACAACACTGTTGAACATATTTTGACATCCAATATCTTCCTGTTCAATGGGTCCACATACATCCAGGTACAGTGGGTTGCGATGGGGACTTCTTGTGCCCCATCGTATGCCAACCTGTACCTGGGGGGGTGGGAGAAATCCCTGTTTGCTGATGACGGTGCGTCGATCTACCTCCACCATATCTTGTTGTGGCGGAGATACTGTCAGGGCTGGCTCAGACCTTCCTTCTCTGAGCTGGCCGCTCAGCTGTCGGCTAATTGCCAGCTCTCATCTTTCTTCACAGTTACCCAGCTGTTCCAGATCCTGCTCGTCTGACCTGCCTACTTAAAGCTGTCCAGCTCACTTTATCTCTGCCTTTGCCTTGGTCACATCACAAGAAGCCATCTCCTGCGTTCCTGTTTAAAGACTGGCTTTGCTGACATCCCTTCTGGCTCCTTTGCCTGCTTGCTGTTCCACCTGGATCCCTGACTTCTGGCCTGGCTGATTACCAGATCCGGTTACTGAACTCTGGCTATGCTTTGACTACGCTTACTCTATATACCTTTTTATTTTTATTAATAAACAAGTGTGATTTAATTGTACTTCTGTCTCGGTCTGATTCATGGTTTCTGACAGTAGGCAAAGGCCATGAATTCAGAAGATACAGTCAATCCACTTGTTGGTAATATTTTTTCCAGCTTGGATGAGCAAGATCACCCCATGGATCAGTTTGCCATGATGTTACAAATGCTCCTGAGTCACACGGCTCACCTGGAATCCCCCACTGTGGCTGCTCCGGTACAACCTGAGTCGCAGGCCGTCCCTGCTGCGCCAGTCTCTGTGCAGGCACCCGCCTCGAATATTACCTCTATAAGAGGTATGTCTGGTTCCGCTCCACTGCCCCAGCGATTTGGGGGGCGATCCAGTTCAATGCAGAGGGTTTCTCAATCAGGTTGAGATATACTTCGAGATACTGCCCCAGGCATTTCTCACGGACAGAAGTAGGTTTTGTGATATCTTTGCTTTCTGAGAGAGCCTTGGCCTGGGCTAACCCTCTATGGGAGATGCAAAAACCTGTTGTCTTGAGTTACCCTGGGTTTGTGGCCACCTTTAAAAGGGTATTTGACGTTCCCACACACTCCGCTTCTGCTGCCAAGTGCCTCATGTCCATCAGAGTACGAGAACTGTTGCCGAGTACGCCATTGAATTCTGTACTCTGGCAGCAGAGGTTGCTTGGAACAATGAGGCCCTCATGGCTGCTTTTACTCATGGTCTCTTGGATTCCATCAAGGATGAGATAGCAGCCCGAGATATACCCACTGAGCTGGAGAGCTTGATTTCGTTTGCCATCCTCATTGACTCCAGACTCAGACTCCCACACTTTCTTTTAAGGAGCACTTGTGGAAGCCTCCTTTACATTTGCCTCCAACCTTTGCAGTCCCACCTGTGCCTCCCTCACCTCCCATGCCTCCTGGTACCGAGTCAGTCAGTGATGATGAACCCATGCACTTGGGCTTCACGCGTCTCTCTGCGGATGAGAGAGCCTTTAGGAGGAAGGAGAGATTGTGCCTTTATTGTGGCCAGGCAGGTCACTTTTTGAAGTCTTGTCCTACCCGTCCTGGGTACACCCGAACCTTGAGGTCCTGTCATGGACAGACCCTGGGTGGCATTGTGTCGTCCCCAGTTATCCATAAGGATAAGCCCCTTGTTTCAGTCACCCTTTCTTGGGCTAAGTCGTCTATCGTTATACAGACTCTAATCGACTCTGGGGCTGCAGGCCTGTTCATTGATGCTGCCTTTGTATCAAAGCACTCGTTTCCGCTGCAGCTGCGTGACACTCCACTTGCTATTGAGGCTCTTGATGGGAGACCTCTACAGCCTGCCCATGTGACTCATGAGACGGTTCCGTTGTCCATGGCCGTAGGGGCTCTTCACCATGAGATAATCCAATTCCAAGTTATTTCCTCACCTAGGTTTCCGCTGGTTATTGGTTATCCTTGGTTACAGAGGTGCAACCCCTCTTTTGATTTGCTCCGTGCTGAGGTTCTGTCCTGGTCACCAAAATGCAGTGAGACATGCTTCCAGAAGGTAGCCAAGGTCCTGTGCACCTCTTCACTCTCCTCCCTGCCAGAGGAGTACCGTGATTTTAGCGATGTCTTTGACAAAGGTCAAGCCAGTAGTTTGCCTCCACACTGGCCGTATGATTGCGCAATTGACCTTCAACCTGGTGCCATACCCCCTCGTGGCCGGGTTTACCCTTTGTCGGTCTTGGAGGATAAAGCCATGGAGGAGTATGTTGCAGACGCATTTTCTTGAGGTTTCATCTGCAAATCCTCATCTCCTGCTGGTGCCATTTTCTTCTTTATAAAGAAGAAGAGCGGTGAACTGAAACCTTGTATTGATTATAGGGGTCTCAATCGTTTCACAATTAAAAATGTCTACCCGATTCCATTGATTACTGAGTTATGTGACCGCCTCATGGGAGCAACGGTTTTCACGAAGCTTGATTTGAGAGGGGCTTACAATCTCATGAGGATTAAGGAGGGCGACGAGTGGAAAACTGCATTTAATACCAGAACAGGCCATTATGAGTACCTCGTAATGCCTTTTGGCCTTTGTAATGCAATTTCGCAACAATTCTGGTGGCCTAGTCTACATGCTGATGTAACTGCCTTTGTAGCTGCCTGTTCCGTGTGTGCTCAGAGTAAGACTCCATGACACCTTCCAGTGGGCCTCCTACAACCTATACCCAATGGTGAGAGGCCCTGGACCCACCTGTATAAGGATTTCATTGTGGAGTTGCCCAACTCCCAAGGCAATACTGTTATCCTTATGGTGGTTGACCAGTTCTCTGTATTCTACTTAAGAAGTTGCCTACTTCTAAGGAACTGGCTTCCATTTTTGCTTGGGAGATCTTTCGCTTACATGGGCTACCCAAGGTGATTGTCTCGGACAGGGGCAGTCAGTTTGTCTTCTGAGCCTGGTGAGCCTTTTGTGCACAGTTGGGAATTCAGCTTGCTTTCTCCTCTGCGTATCACCCACAGTCTAATGGGGCCACAGAGCGAGCCAATCAGTCCTTGGAGCAATTCCTATGTTGCTATATTTCTGGCCATCATAACAACTGGTCAGACCTATTACCATGGGCAGAGTTTGCTCAAAACAGTGCCTTGAATTCTGCCTCCCAATTGTCTCCATTTATGGCAAATTATGGTTTCCAACCTTCCATGTTGCCTGACTCGTTTGTTCCGCAGAGTATTGGCATCTCCGTGGTCTTCGTTCCACTTGGGTACAAGTCCAGGAGGCTTTGTGTCATGCTAATGATAGGTACAGACTCCATGCTGACCGCAGATGCCTGCGTCTTCCTACCAGGTTGGGGACAGGGTGTGGCTGTCATCTCACAAACTCCGACTTTGTGCTCCCTCACTGTAGTTCGCACATCGGTTTATTGGGCTTTTCCGTATCCTTTGCAGGATTAACCCAGTGGCTTATGCGTTGAACCTTCCTCCTAGTATGCGCATCTCAAATGTGTTTCATGTCTCCTTATTGAAACCGTTGGTCTGCAACCGATTTACCACCTCGGTGCCAGGTCCTCACCCTATACAGGTTGAGAACCATGAGGAGTATGAGGTACAATCCATTGTTGACTCCTGTAGGGGTGCATACAGTACCTGGTGCATTGGAAGGGGTACGGTTCGGAGGAACACTCCTGAGTCTTATCATCAGACATACATGCCCCTGCCCTCCTCCACGATTTCCATAGACGTTTTCCCCTCAAGCCTGGTGGTCCTCCGAGGGGGAGGGGTCGTTGAGGTACCTTGATTGAGGTAGTTTCAGGGTTCCTGACGGAACAGGACAGAAACAACTGGCAATTGTGCAACTTTGATACAACACTGTTGGAACATATTTTGACATCCATCATCTTCCTGTTCAATGGGTCCACATACATCCAGGTACAGTGGGTTGCAATGGGGACTTCTTGTGCCCCATCGTATGCCAACCTGTACCTGGGGGGTGGGAGAGATCCCTGTTTGCTGATGACGGTGCATCAATCTACCTCCACCATATCTTGTTGTGGCGGAGGTACTGTCGGGGCTGGCTCAGACCTTCCTTCTCTGAGCTGGCCGCTCAGCTGTCGGCTAATTGCCAGCTCTCATCTCTCTCCACAGTTACCCAGCTGTTCCAGATCCTGCTCGCCAGACCTGCCTACTTTAAGCTGTCCAGCTCACTTCATCTCTGCCTTCGCCCTGGTCACATCACAAGAAGCCATCTCCTGCATTCCTGTTTAAAGACTGGCTTTGCTGACATCCCTTCTGGCTCCTTTGCCTGCTTGCTGTTCCACTTGGATCCCTGACTTCTGGCTGGCTGATTACCCGATACGGTTACTTAACTCTGGCTATGCTTTGACTACGCTTACTCTATTTACATATGTATTTTTATTAATAAATAAGTGTGATTTAATTGTACTTCTGTCTCGGTCTGATTCATGGTTTCTGACAGGTACATCAACGACATGCTGGTCATCTGGACAGGGACTATAAAAACAAGCTTTCGGAATTTATGACATTTATCTCTGCCAACTAATTCAATTTAAAATTTACCATGCAGTCGGATGCGTACAGCATTCCTTTTTTGCATTTGCGACTGTTTCTCAACCCCGATGGATCTATACATAGCACTCTATACCGTAAAGAAACTGCCAGTAACACCATTCTACATTACTCCAGTGCCCATCCTAGCTCTCTGGCACGCACTATTCCATTCAGTCAGTATCTCAGGCTGTGTCAAAGAAGAGGATTTCAAAATTGAAGCCAAAGCTCTTTTTGGGTCAACTTCTAACTAGGGGTTATAGCAAAAAAGTTCTGAAAAGGCATACCAGAGGGCAAGGATTAAGCAACGAGAACAACTCATCTTGAAATCTAGGGCCCAGAGTAATAATCCTACTACCAAACTAATAACCACCTTTAGTGCCCACCAGGACCAATTTCACTCGCATTACTAGCCCATAATTGCCACTTCCTTTCAGAGGACCCTATAATCTCTAAATACGTATCAAGTTGTCCAGAGATAGTCTATAGGAGATCCCGTTCTGTTAAGGACAGCCTCGTACACAGCCATTACTCACCGCCAGAAGTACTGGAGGGAGCAGCGGGAGGTAAAGGCACCTATAGATGTGGCAGCTGTGATCAATGTCCTTGGATTAGGGAGGGTGATGTCTGCCCACTACCTAGAGGTGGATATTTCAAATCCAGGACATATGCTGACTGCCGCACTATAGGAGTGGTATATTTGGCTACCTGCATTTGTGGTGCATTTTACATCGGGAAGACTGAACGCACCTTTGCTAGACGAATACAGGACCATCTATCTGTATTATCTTGATGTTGGCCTCTTGTATACACCAATTTGTAAGTATGTAGGTCTCAATCACAGCTATGACCCCTCAGTTATTTCATTTTTTGCTTTAGAAGTAATTCCCCAGCAAGCACGGGGAAGTGATTTTGATAAAAAAGATCTTGCAACAGGAGGCTAAATGGATCTATAATCAAAAGGCAACCAGTCCCCTACGAATGAACACAGCACTTACTTTCAAATCATTCTTATAGGTGTAATAATTCCTAGAGGGATCACTAGGATCTGCTTTTGCTGCACATTTGATCAGGTGACATGGGAATGCCCATGTCTGTAAATAAACAAGTATTAATGTAACTGTTGTAAATGTATTATTTTTGTGTTTTTCTTTTTTGATAGATATTTTTCAGTATTATTTGTTCTGTTGTTGACTCTCTGCGATACTTGTTGGGGGTGAGCTGACCCTTGTCTGGTGTGGTTATGTGGTGTGGCGTTCGGGTGCCTTTGGTGGATGGGGAGGCTTCCTTCTCCTCGGTACCTGTCTGCCTTAAACATCCTTGGCAGACAGGAGGTGCATAGTCTCTTTCTCGCAGTCTATGATGCGGTTGAAGGCTTGGCGCATGCACTCTTACAGGGTCACCTGCGGTACTCACATAAAAACAGGTAGTATGAAATACAAAAAAACAAGCAGCAATGATTAAAACGTCACTTCCGGTGTCCGATCGTTCCTACGCCCGTCATCACGAGTCACGTGCCTTCGTCCCTGATGAAGTCACGTGACTCGTGACAACACACGTAGGAATGATCGGACACTGGAAGTAACGTTTTAATCACGAGCTCGCCACTCACTTGTTTGTATTTAATACTACCTGTTTTTATGTGAGTACCGCAGATTATTCTGCTGTCCAATAACTGTAATATTCAAACTTACTTCACCATTGGAGTCTCCCTTGTTTTTCCTTCCTCCTTCACTGGCCCATAAACATTTATCCTGAGAGGCAAACATAGTACAAGTGTATAGGATACCTACACGGGGCTACAGGCAATCCGGAACTAAGAAGGACATACACCCAGAGAGATTGTTTACAGGATATAACAATTGGATAATCCCTGGCTATTTACCATATGCTGTTTACCTTACAGCAGTAAGGTAGGGGGCCATCACACCCACAGGTGTAACTGCACTGAAGACTTACTCACCACAGTCACTTTGTCACTTTTTTGCTAGATGCAAAGTCACTTTGTCACTGCTGCTAGATGCGATTCCCAGCACTTTAATTCACCAGCACTTTCTCTGTTGAAGACACCTTTCATCTAATTTGAACTGTTTACAATTTCTATTTTTATTGCAATATTGATGCTTGAATAACTCTTTGCAATACTGACGCTCGAATATATATTTTTTGCACTTTATTTATGGACTTCCTTTTCACAGTTTACACATGCAAATTTGCACAGTGGAATTTATTTGTAGTTTTAAATGTATTGGATTGTATACATTTATTTTGTGTATTTCATTTACTGCTGTAATTTATGATATTTAGTAGCATGGTATACATATAGCACTTTATTTGATCACAATAGTATCCGCTTGGAGCGCAGCACCATATATTGATTTTATTTGTTTTTGTGTTTGATCTCTGTCGGTGTTTGCTGCAACCAAACACTTTTACTTTATAGTCTTATGCCCCGTACACACGGTCGGACTTTGTTCAGACATTCCAACAACAAAATCCTAGGATTTTTTCCGACGGATGTTGGCTCAAACTTGTTTTGTCTACACACGGTCGCACAAAGTTGTCGGAATTTCCGATTGCCAACCACGCGGTCACGTACACCACGTACGACAAGACTAGAAAAGGCCGGTTCAGAACCAAGCGTGGCACCCTTTGGGCTCCTTTTGCTAATCTCGTGTTAGTAAAAGTTTGGTGAGAGACAATTCGCGCTTTTTCAGACTCGTGGCTTTCAGATTGTTTTCTGCCGTTCAGTTTGTGCTTGTGGGTTTGTATCTGCTCTTCAGTGCGTGCAAGCAAGTTCCGCGTGACTTTAATTAGTCATTGTATTCTTGTTCGTTCGTTACTGTTTTTCAGGTCGCTCTTCACAGGCCTTGCTGTTCTTCAGTGCGTTCTGTTACTTCGTTCTGAGCAGCCGACCGTTTTCTAGCCATGTTGCGTATGCGTACCTTCGTAGAGTTCGTGCTGTGCGGGGGCTTGGTGTTGGGGTCCTGACCTTGACACAAGTCCAGTCCATGAACAGGGTGGGGAGGAGTTCATGGACCAAGAATTGGTTGCTTCAGCGAGACCAGTACTCTCATATGCCTTTGCTCCGTGAGATCCGTGAGAATAATCCTGATGATTTCAGGAACTTTCTCAGGATGACGGACCCCGTGTTTTACCGTCTGTTGGCTTCGCTGACCCCTTATATTAACAGGCAGGATACCTGCATGAGGCAAGCCATCACTCCGCAGCAGAGGTTGGTCGCTACCCTGCGGTATTTGGCGACAGGGAGAAGTCTGCAGGACTTAAAGTTCTCGACAGGCATCTCCCCCCAGGCTCTGGGGATCATTATCCCAGAGACCTGTTCTGCCATCATTCAGGTCCTGCAGAAGGAGTATATGAAGGTAAGATTTTTATCCTTTAATATCACATTTTATTTTATTGAATGTTTGCTAATATATTGTATTTCTTTCCTCATTCCCTAATTACCATGATTGTAATATGCTGTGAATGTCCCCTTTGTTCTCATGCATGCTGGATTTTTATGTAATTATTATTTTAGGTCCTTCATACATATTTGCCCTTCAATTACCTCCCCAGCATGGTGTCTCCTGGCCCTATATTCACCTCATGTAGTCACATAACAATGTATTTTTTCTGCTCCATAGTAGTGTTTTACCCCAAACACCCCCTAAAATGTTTAGAAATGTTATTTTTGCTTTAACTTCAGGCAGAGTGGCAGAGGCTTTTTTTTGGTGGTGTCCCCAAATAATTTTTAGTAACTCTCCCTCCCCCCAACTGCTAAGTCAGCTGATCCCAATTCTCTATCCTCAATCATCTATTTGCTGACTTTGCCAAACCCATACACACTATACTCATCTCTTTTGTGCTCTGATTTATGGATGAATTCCCCAAAGCATGTAATTGCAAGGGCCTGCCTGTATACTTTCAAATGGTACTGTTTAAAGATTTTGCATCCTATTATTATCTTGATAGGTAATAGCAGAATGTCCAAATGTCCTCAAATGTGTACAATGTGTATTTATATCTTTGTATTATTACACTTCTTACCTGTCCAGTGGGCTGCCAATAGTGTAACTAAGGAGGGGCTGTTCCAAGTAATACCCATTATTTAGCCATTCATCTCTCAATGAAGTGAAGAGGGTTACCTGTCCAAGATCCCCCCTATAATGTTAGAAATGGCCCATGAGAGGGGGGGGAATATGATAGGTGTACCTTATACTTTGGCGTTGTTAAATTCCCCTTAATAAATGCTATCTGGAGGTTGACCCATAATGTTTGTGCCTAATCTGTTTGCCATGTTTCTGAGCCAAAATAGTAAATGTTTTATTTTTTCCCTCAACAGTTTTCTTCCACACCACAGGAATGGCAGACTGTGGCCTCCCACTTTGCCCAGCGGTGGGACTTTCCTAACTGCGGAGGGGCAATTGATGGGAAACACGTCCACATCGTCCCACCACCCAACTCGGGGTCATACTATTTCAACTATAAGGGGTTCAATAGTATAGTGATGTTGGCGGTGGTGTCGGCTAATTAGGACTTCCTGTACGTGGATGTGGGGAAGAATGGACGGATGTCTGATGGTGGAGTCATCGCCCAGACGGAGTTCTACAGGCATCTCCAGAATGGCAGCTTGGACTTGCCAGCTCCAGAGGACAATGTGGAAGGACTCCCATTTATGTTCGTTGCTGATGAAGCGTTTGCGCTGGGGGACCACCTGATGCGGCCATTCCCGATGAGGACCCTCACCCCGGAACAGAGGGTTTTTAATTACCGGCTGGCCAGAGCCCGAAGAGTGGTGGAGAACACATTTGGAATCCTGGCCAGCCGGTTCCGCCTATTTATGACACCCATCCATATGGCGGAGTATAAACTGAACCATATTATACTGGCGTGCTGTATTCTCCATAACTTTTTAAGGAAACATTCGGCCAACTATGCTGGCTCAGTTGGGCCTGAGGCCGGAATGTTTCACCGTTTGTTGGCTTTGCTGACCCCTTATATTAGCAGGCAGGATACCTGCATGAGGCAAGCCATCACTCCGAAGCAGAGGTTGGTCGCTACCTTGCGGTATTTGGCCACAGGGAGAAGCCTGCAGGACCTCAAGTTCTCGACAGGCATCTCCCCCCAGGCTCTTCTTTGTGGACATTTACTGCTTGTGTTTGTTTGAGCTGACCCTGACAGAAATGTGTGGAGTGCAGAAAATGTCGTGATTGTGTAACCTTATTATACAAAGCACTGTTGGCTGTTATTTACTAAAATGCAAAAACACATTTCACTACAAGTGCAGTTGCAACTGCACTGAAACTGCCCTTGTAGTGCCAAGAGGATTTGTCCTTAGTAAATAACCCCCATTTTCTCTGAAAACACCATTGACATCACCCCAAAAGTGTTGTAGCGTTGACACAATAATCCACACAGTCTTGCGAAAAAATGTTTTAATACCTGCACAATCACATGTGCATTTACCAAAGGTTTTTCAAACAAACCAACATGTTTGTTGTATAACAATTTTTGGGGTTGCATTATCAAAAATCGAAATGTCCATTTTAGATAAAACAGGCATGTGTAAAACCAACAAGAAAGACACAAATCTTGAACTTACAAAGTTCACATTTGGTAGAACTTGAAGGCAATATCAGACATGAGTATTTAGGAACTGTGTTTGATATTGCGTTCAGATGGGGTGAAGTCACCCCAGGAAAAGCCAAATTTGGAAGACGCACACCAATTTAACAATGTCAACATGTGTGACCTGCCATCACGGGGGATCAAGGGACATGTTTTGGGGGAGCAAGCCCTTCCTCACCTCTACTTTATTATTGAGGAAGGGGTTGCACCCCCAAAACGCGTCCATTGATCTCCCGTGATGGCAGATAGCACATGTTGGCACACTGTGTGCATCCTCCAAATTTGGCTTTCTGAAAAATCACAAAAAGATTTAGCACATTGTAGCACACAAAAGAAGAAAGTGATTTTGAGGGGTTTTAAACTCGACCCAAAACATCAATGATGTTTTTATTTTTTGGAATAACATCATTGATGTTTTTCTTGATGATTTCCAATTGTAAATTACACCCCATGATCTCCCCGATCAGGATCTGGGCACTTTCGGATGTGAAAGGATCTGGATCCACAACATCACGATCACCTAAAAAGAGAGGAACCCTAAAATAAATTAGGTCTCAAAAATATGCCGCCATCCATCTCTTACCTGAGCCTGTGGTCGCAGACACTCACCTGTTGTGGTGACTAGTTCCCCCACGTCTTCTTCCTCCTGCTCAGATTGTGTTGGGGGGATTTCACCTTCTTCCAGAGGGGGGGGGGCTCTGGTCTCCTCGGATGAGGGGTGTCCTCCGAGTCTTTTCTCCCCTATGTCAAAAAAAAATGGTATAATTAGCACACAGATATTTGATGGCAGAACTAGAAATAGGAAACATTGCTTGGAAGTGAGGTACAATTGTCAATTTTAGCAGAGTTCCAAAATGTAGCATTTTCAGTGTCCTTTGTCAAGCTGCAATACTTTACCTGTTTGGTACAAGATTCACAGATGTAGCCCCCCCCCCCCCCCTATAGTATATACTGGAGCACCTGTGTGGGTCCCCTAATAAAAATGGTGTTCTGGGGTCCCACACTAGTGCTCCAGTGTCCAGATGTGAAAACAGGTGCTGAGTGTCCTCTCCTTACACAGAATCTAGTTTGCATTTCATTCTAGTAACAAAGCCATCTACACAACCCAATTCTTTTAAGACAAGTATAGGGCGTAAAAATGGTGGCCAAATGCATATGGCCTAAACAATGGTATTTTAGAGTCCGAAAGAAAAATGTTTGATGCGAACGAATAATGTGCCCATGAACATGAAAGTTGCCATTTTAAACTGTACAACAGTTCATAAAAGCACATGGAGTAGCACGAACGTAATAAACATAAAGAATAGGAACACAGCACAACTACTTACTTTTTTGCAGCACTCTCCGGATCTTTCTGTACTGCTCATGTTCTCGTAATTTGAGGTCCGACCACTGTTTCCTGAGCTGATCTTTAGATCTTCGTACCCCGAAATTCCGGTGCAGACTCCTGACCACTTTCACCATGATCTTGGTCTTTCTGACATTGGGGTTGGGGTAAGGCCCATACTTTCCGTCATAGTCGGCCCTCTTCAGGATGTTCACCATCTCCAACATCTCCCCAAAGGACATATTTGAGTCCTTAAATCTCCTTCTGGATCGGGACGTGTCCGGATCCGGCCTTTCCTCCTCCTCCTCGTCGTTGCTACAATTAGCACGATCCTGCTGTGTCTCCGCCATGTGCTCTTCCCCCACTGCGCCGAACGAAAAGGGGCGGGGAATAGAATAGAAAGAACGTCAGGGGCGGGCGGAGTTACACGCATGTGCAGTGTGTATAAAGCGTAACACGCGTGCGTCTTACGTACGATCTGTGAGCGGAGGAAGGAGCATCGGAGGCGCCGATCGTGATAACGAAGGTAGGATCTAAACTTGGGCCTATACTGCTTCGAAATGGAAGCCTATATTGTAACAAGATTAGGGGAGTTTGGCCTGACATTAGGGTTTGTCTTGTGTTGTGTCTTGCAGAGAAAATGGATGGGTTCAACGACCACAATTTCCTCCCCCTGTTCATTGACAAATACAGGGAGCTGCCCTGTCTGTGGCAAGTGAGACACCCCCACTATAACCATAAACAAAAGAGGCAGGCAGCGCTGGAGAAACTGCTGGAGTTGGTGACGCCGGTGGTCCCCACAGCAACCATTCCTTATTTAAAAGCCAAAATTGGTGGCCTGAGGAGCACGTATCTTAGGGAGCGCAAGAAGGTCACAGATTCCCAGAGATCCGGAGCTGCAGCAGATGACGTTTATGTCCCCAGGCTGTGGTACTATGAGAGACTGCGATTTCTGTCAGACCACACTGAAGTCAGGGAATCCCTCTCCCCTCTTCCTTCCACTCTTCCTTCCACGCTTCCTTCCACCCCAGCTGAGGCTTCCGATGTCCAACCTGGGCCTTCCAGCCAGGAAGAAGTGGAGGAGCCCAGCTGGAGTCAGGTATAGCATTCTTCTACAGATTTCTGGTCAATAAATAAATGATGTTTACTAGATGTTATTATTGATCACTAATTGCTGATTGAAAAAAGTGTTTTACATATCAATAGACAGTAGTGGTCAAAAATAATTGGGACAAGAATGAAAAATGCTGGGCTCAGAATGCTAGTCTGTTATATTTGTTAACATTCAATTTGCAACAGTCAGGAGGTGAAAATTGTGTGTGATTGATGAATAAAATACTAAAACTATGTCCCTTTTTCATACACAGGAAGACCTCAGCCAGGAGGAGGTTGTGGAATGTGGCAGTCAGGAGGAGGCGGGGATTAGTGGCAGCCAGGAGGAGGCGGGGCTAAGTGTCAGCCAGGAGAAGCCTGGGACAAGTCGCAGCCTGACTGAATCTCAGGTTCCTCCCCTCCGCCTTCCATATAAAAGAGCCAGGAAGACGACTCCGAGTCCCGTGCAGGATTCTGCGTTCAGGCTGATTCAGGAGGCTTCGGCGTCCCCACGAGCCTTACCCACTCCTGAAGAGGCCTTTGCCTGCATGGCTGCCACCAAACTGCAGGGCATGCAGGAGGGTCAACGCAAGCTCTGTGAGGACCTTCTGTATAAAGTCCTACGTAAGGGGGTGAGTGGGGAACTAACACCCAAGACCGACGTGGTTGAGTTGGACCATCCTCCTCCTCCTGCTGCCACAACTCCACCACCACAGCCACCGCGTGGAAGGAAGCGTGGAAAGAAGACCTGAGAGTGATTGCCCTGGGTTCAGTCTGGTCTGACAGAAGATGCAGTCTCTCGTATTACCACAGCCTGGGGACACAGATGTCATCTGCTGCTTTCCGGATCTCTGGGACTTCTGGACCAGACTGCCCTCCCTTAGATAAGGACTCCTCAGGCCACCAATTTTGCTTTGAAATAGTTGATGTCTGCCCTGGGGGTCCAAGGCTTCACCCACTTCTGCGGTTTCTCCAGCGTTGCCTCCCTCTTTGTTTAGTTGTGAGCCCTTAATAAAATTTTTTTAGGGAAAGTATACTCTCCTGTGTGTGTTTTCATCCAAAAAGGACAGTTTGTTGGTGACGATTCAGGTACATTTCTAACATAAAATGTGAAATTAACAAGGGACAACAACACCAAACAATCTCCTACAGATTAAATAGAACAACATATCAATGGTGTTGTGGGAACTTGACACAAAAAACACACACAAACATTTTCGGGAGTACAAATCAAAATCCCAAAAAAAAAACACCCTTCAAAAAAATACAAACACAAAAAAAGAATCTACATTAAAGCCAATAAAAAAAAAAAAAAAAAAAAAATGTTGTCAGATGTGAGAAATCAAAATATATTGAGGGAATCCCGATAAATAGTAACGAAATAAGTTTGTGAGAAGTGTGTGTGAATATGAGCAGCAAAACTACTATATTCTTGTCACATTATAAAGAAGAAGAGATTGCGCTGTATTAAACCATTTTTAACATTGCAGCGTGACGAAAGTGCTGTATCCATTGCGAACGCTAAGTTTACCAGAACGAGCTGTTCCGTGCCGGAATTTCTTCTGAGCATGCCTGGCACTTTGTGCGTCGGAACAGGCCACACACGGTCGGAATTGACGCGATCAGATTTTGTTGTTGGAAAATTTTATCTCCTGCTCTCCAACTTTGTGTGTCGGAAAATCCGATGGAAAATGTCCGATGGAGCCCACACACGGTCGGAATTTCCGACAACACGCTCCGATCGGACATTTTCCATCGGAAAATCCGACCGTGTGTACGGGGCATTAATGAGCGCGGGAATACCCTTTGTTTTATTTAATGGGGATATACTGTTTTGTGTATATGGATATATGAACCGGTTGGCTTATCATCCTTTTCCCTCCCCTCTTTTTTCCCTCCCCCTTCTTTTTCCTTTTTCTCTTCCTTCCCTCCCCCCCCCTCTTCCCACATTCTTGTCACATAGTATTTAGTGTAGATGTAGTCTGTTTTGATGCTTCTACATATATGATGATATAAAGGATTTTGCATCTGAATATATATGTCTGGTATTGTAGATAACTATTGGTTTATAACCATTTTGCCCTGATCCGATGCCCACCAGACCAGTTCGGTGACTCTGACATCACTGATTACCGGATGAGGGTCCGTTCGTTCTTTTTGATGCTGCAGTTTGCACAGAGTCAGTGTCATAGAATTTGGTGAGCACTTATATTAATGTTACTAAGTTCCATATGTATATGATGAACAAATTGTAAATGATACTAATGATACTAATGTTATTTTTATGATGTTTTTGCAATTTGAATAAGATACATATTGAGCTGCCCAGAAGAAGCAGATAAGGATTCTGCAAAACGCATCAGCTTACTGTACACACAAGCATCCTTCAAGCTTTTATATGGATTGAGTATCATTCTTGGTCAATGCTTTATATGGCCTAATGTTACCATCAAAGAATTTTTATGCTCTGTATATTTTGTAATAAATGTATATTTTATTATTATTTATTATTCACTGTGTATGTGCTTACCTCAGAGACAGTGACATATCCGTGAAAGTCCCATCACCTTATGGGAGAGTGGTGCTCTCTCAAATTTTGTTTTAATCGATTTCTTAGGAATGTGGATATGACAGTCTGCCCCTAGAACTGGTCTAACATTCCCAAATATATATATATATATATATATATATATATATATATATATATATATATATATATATATATATATATATATAGATATATCTAGATATATATATATCTAGATATATACACAAGTTGTAACAAACTCCTTTACTTTCTCTACGGTCACTTCTTTTAGGTTCTCAACCCACTGAGCTCCCAGCCTCTCTCATTAGATTTGCTGATTCACTGCCACCGAATCCCTTGAGCTCTTCCAATCTTCACTTAAGTATTTTCCTCAAGCGTCACCCCCGTTTCTCTGCTGGGCCCCTACTTTGGCACTCCAGATGCTTCCCAAGCTTCACCCCACTGGCCTGCTCGGTCCCTGGATTGACATACAAGGTTGCTCTGCAATCGTCACCTCCGCTGGCTGGGTCCCTGGCTTGACACCTGCTGAAGTTTCCCGATTCTTCACCATCCCCGGTTGGTGAGAATACTGCTCTGTTACTTGCTTCAGCTACTCACTGTGGCCCCTGGTAATAAGTTGGTTGGTCACTTAGTCGAGGCTGCTTCCCCTCTACGTCCGACCATGACAGGTTCTCCGGCCGGCAGAACCGTCACTTCTGGTTGAAATGCAAGCCGCAGTCCCAACCCTACGCTGCTCTCTTGCTTCTGGATAGGCCCTCAGACAGCCTAGCAGCCAGATGTGCCCAGGATAGGCCCAAACTAGCAGCCCAGGCAATACAACACACCAGTGGCAGCTGGTGCTCAAAATTTTTGAGGGGGCGCAAACAAACTGAAAAATTCTGAAATAAACCCATCAATTGCAGCCTCACTGTACCATCAATCGCAGCCACCATGCAATCAATCGCAGCCACCGTGCAATCAATCGTAGCCACTGCGCCCATCAATTGCCGCCACTGTGCCCATCAATTACCGCCACTGTGCCCATCAAATGCAGCCACTGTGCCATCAAATGCAGCCACTGTGCCCATCAATTGCTGCCACTCTACCCATCAAATGTAGCCACTGTGCCATCAAACGAGGCTACTGTGCCCATCAATTGGCACCACTGTGCCATCAAACGCAGCCACTGTGCCCATCAGTTGCCGCCACTGGGCCCATCAATTGTCGCCACTGTGCCCATCAATTGCTGCCACTGTGCCCATCAAGTGCTCCCACTGTGCCCCATCAAACGCAGCCACTGTGCCATATCAAATGCTGCCAGTGTGCTCCCTGCCCTCCCGCCATCTGCACTTACCTGTCTCGGTGGGACAGCTCCTCAATGTCTTCTCCTGTCTTCTCTTCCCAGCCTATGCTATGATTGGACGCCTGGTGTCCAATCACAGCACCTGTCGTTTCAGCCAATCAGGTGACGGGTATCCAAGCACCTGATTATTGGAGAGGCGGTTTAGTGTTAGGAAAGTGAATATTTATTCGCTTTTCTAACACACAGCTGAGTGACCTGAGAGCGCCCAGCATGGCGCTCGCAGGTCACCTTTTTTGACGGTGCTTCAAAACCACCCCCCGCCACTGTAATTCAGGCGCTCTGCCCCCAAAAAGGGCCCGGGTGCCTGAATAGGGGGTGGCAGCGGCGGCCATAGATAGATTCATGCAATGCATGAATCTATCTATTGGTGCTAGGGAGGTGGCAGGAGAGAGGGGCGGAATGGGTGGACGCACCGCCACTGCAACACACGTCCACCCAGACAGACATCCAGGTGGCACAGAGCCACGATCACCTGACTCCACCCAAATATATAGGTTCTCCGAGCAGGCCAAGGGATTTAAGAAAACCCCTGCCCATTGGCTGAGATACCCCAAATACTCCTAATCTGTCCTTGCTTTGCCCTTGTCTTATCTAATGTCACCAGGTACCTGGCCACCTAGCGGCAGAAGAGAGAAATGAAGCAATTTCAGACTTAGGGTGAACTCAATTGATCCCTAACAATGAACCAAGGTAACTACACCTGGCAGGTAAATTTAGAAGCAACCCTGCCTAAACATCAGGGTGCTACATATGCTTAACCACAAGATCATGAATCTTGTTCAGTAGCTCTGCAATTTCCTTCTGTTTTCCATGTCTAATGCGGGAATTATGGGCAATCAATTCCCCCCCCCGCCCCGATGATGGCCTTATGACATTCCCAGACTGCTTGACCGGACACCTCCCTGGGGGAATAGAGCTCAAAATAGGATGTCAGAAAGTAAGAAACCGCCTCTAAGACTACCTTACCATCTAGAAGGGCCTCATTAAAGGGTAACTCCACTTTCGTGGGGTAAAAAATAGCAAATAAAGAAAAAATAATATAGCGTATACAATTGCGACTGAGTCATATTGTAATTGAATGTTATTAAAAATGACCTTTCCCTTTCAATCTGCAGCTCTGTAATTTTCTGAAAATGTAGGCCACATGGAGGTGTTCTGTACACAGAATATGTACAGAACGCTCCCCAGAAACATAATTTCCTGTTTGTGTGATTGGCTCATCATCTTTGCCAGAAGTCTGCCCTAAGATACAAGTCAGATATCAGGCATCCCCTGCAACAAAAATGTCATTTTTGGTGAGATAATTCCAATAAATCATGGCTAAAGGGGTGCAGGCCCAGCAGCTTTCCTCATTAGAGCCCCGCATGTGCACAGCTGATTGATATTTATGAAACCACTCCCATTAGACTCACTTTCCCACATAGACACAGACATACACAGGGATTTCTTCAGAATAACAAAAGGTAGGAATCTGCAACAAAGTTTGTTAAAATCCTTGTAATGTACATAGATCACCCAGAGGTGAATGTTTTTCCTCATCAAAAGTGGAGTTACTCTTTAAGTGTCCAGGTCCTCTCAAAATGGTGGGCAGCTACTTGGCGAAGGGTCAATCTCACAGGGGAGTGATCAGAGATGGTTATAGAGTCTATAGTGGAGGATACAACATTGTTCAGAAAAAATTGATCCATAAAAAAGTAGATCCAAATGAGAATAGGGGTCAAAGGGTTTGGAATAGTAGCTGTAATCTCTGTCATTGACGTGCATTACAAGCCAACTGTCCACCAGATGGAGGGTAAGTAGCAATTGTTTAACATGCTTAAGAGCCCTAAAAGACAAAAGGGTTTTGCCTGAGGAGGTGTCCAGTCTAGGGTTGAGAGTGACATTGAAGTCCCTCCCAATACCAACAGGTCTTCCTAGAAGTCTGCTAGCCTCCTGAGGGTCATAGAAAGAAAATGGACTGTGCGTGATTTAGGGGAATAAATATTGGCAAATGTGTATATATGGTTGTGAATCAGCCCTTTGATAAACAGGAAACGGCCCTCAGAATCAGCCAGCATGGACTGCAAGGAAAAGAGGCAGGATTTTTGTATGGCTATCAAAACCGCCCTAGCCTTCAAAACAGGGGAGGGGCCATGAAACCATTGATCAAAGATAATGAGAGACATACGAGGCGTAGACTTGGCCGTGAAATGCGTCTCCTGTAAAAGTACAACATCTGGGGACAGGTGAAACAATTCCTATCAGAGGTGACCTCGTTTTGCCAGGGAATAGAGGCCCCTTACATTGTAGGACAAAATTTTAAAATTAACGGCCATGATAGGTATAAAAGGAGACCCTGAACAGATCACAAGAATAATAATACACCCTAACTAAACTAAAAACTAAAAATTGGCAACTCAGATAGGGAAAGTGTCCTTACAAAAGCCAGGACCCTCTATTGTACCCAGAGAGCAATAAAAAAGGAGCAAAAATAGGATTTTTAAAACAGCTTACCTGTAAAATCCTTTTCTTTGAAGTACACCAGGGGACACAGAGCCATAGTAGTTACTATGTTGGTTATAGGCCACCTTCAGGTGATGAACACTGGCACCCCCTAAGACAAAAAGTGCACTCGCTATATAACCCCTCCCACTACTGGGAGTACCTCAGTTTTGTAGCAATACACGTGTATACCAAGAAGGGAGGGACCTCTGTGTCCCCTGATGTACTTCAAAGAAAAGGATTTTCTCTTCATACATCAGGGGACACAGAGCCATAGTAGTTACTATGTGGGATGTCCCATAGCAATGCCAACTGAAGGGAGGGAGAATAGAAGTACAACTCTGCGGCAAACTAAACAATATACTAAAAAATAACTGCTGCTCCCCTGGAAGGAGTGGTGTGCTCCTCTAGACAGTGAGAAAGTGGGTATAGGGGGCGCTGTAGTGAGTGATAATCATTGACTGATTGGTAATTCATAAACAAGCAGTAGAGTGAAATGTTCTAAATAAAATAAAACAGTGACATAAATCTTGAATAAAGTCACAAATGAAAGTGTACTTTCAAATCGTCCAACTGGGCAGAAGAATAAGTCAATAAAGTCCCTCCATAGTGAAAAAATAAAACATGTGAGTCAGTGAAAAAATCGTTCATAGAAATCCACAGAAAGCACACAAATCTTCCAACTGTGATGATATCTTCCAACAAAGGCTAAATAGTCCTTCACCAAAACTTATGCCGCGTACACACGGTCGGACTTTTCGTCTACAAAAGTCCAACGGACGCCGACGGACTAAAGCTGGCTGGTAATCCGTTCGTGTGTGGGCTTCTCCGGACTTTCAGCAGACTTTTTCAGCCTCAAATCCGACGGACTTTAGATTTGAAACATGCTTCAAATCTTTACGTCGTAACTACGACGGACCCGAAATCCGCTCGTCTGTGTGCTAGTCCGACGGACAAAAACCCATGCTAGGGCAGCTATTGGCTACTGGCTATGAACTTCCTTATTTTAGTCCGGTGTACGTCATCACGTACGAATCCGTCGGACTTTTGTGTGGTCGTGTGTAGGCAAGTCCGTTCGTTAGAAAGTCTGCTGCAAGTCCGCCGAAAGTCCGCCGGAAGTCTGTCGGACAGGCTGTCGGACTTTTGTAGACGAAAAGTCCGACCGTGTGTACGCGGCATTAGAAAAATCAACACCCAAGGTGAATGGATAAGTGATCTGCTTACCAGACCAATTTGACTTCTTTCCTAGGAAAGATAGTCAAACAGCGCTTGTGCAGGATTGTGCCTGCTCAAGTTGGTGGGAATAGAGATGGCAGGAACCTTCCTCCTCATGGGTACCGGCAGGATATATATAGAGAGAGCAAGGGACATCCATAGCGTAATAACGTTTTATTGAATAAAATCAGATAAAAAGATGTAGCCAAATGGCTCCTTACAGTTAAAAGTGCCTATCCCGGCACTGGGGCTGCTGGCGTCTCATAGAGGGTGATGTGTGGAGTCACCTCCGCGTCCATCTCCATGGATGGCGTGCGTTCCACCAGTTTGTGCCGACACCCAGCTGCACCGGAAATGGCGTAGGCAAAAAAACGTGACCAGGTACCGCCTCGACGTATGTTTCGTTGTTTACATCCTCAGGAAGTGTACCTGGTCACTGGAGGTCACGGATTTTATAATGTGGATGGTTACTAGGGAGAATTTATTCAACAGGATCCCCTAGGTGGTAGCATGTGTCCTAAAAACAATGCACAGATCCCAACTGCACCCTGCCTAAGACAAACTTTACCGTATCCACCTATCACATACCAATGGAATGTATGTGAATGGTAGTGATTGTACAGGAAGAAAAATTCTCTCCTGCCCCCCACATATATAAGAAAGTCGAACAAGTTAACGAACAAGTCAAAGCCATAATTAAAAAACATTGGTCTATTTTGCTAAAAGATAAGGATCTACTACCCTCAATCCCTTCTAAGCCTAGATTTATCTATAGGAGAGCCCCAGTGTCAGGGACTAACTCGCAGGAGAACTAACATCTATGGCCAGCAGAATCCTGTATCAATTAACACAAATTCTCCAGCACTAATGCGAACACCTGCACGCCAAATCACACACACCACGTGAGAGACTCCAGGCACCAAGCATACTATTTAAAGCATGTTGCAGCAGTCACCAACTGCTGCATGATCTTCAGCTTCCTGTGTATTCCTCAGTTCCTGTTCCTGTTGTCTTGGATTATCTGCTAAATGACCCGGCTTGTCTTGACCTATCTGATCTGTACTTACCCCGGCTTGACCCTTGGCTCGTTCCTGTTACTCCGCTCTGATCTGCTGCACCGTGTATGACCCCTGGCTTGTTTTATGGACTTTGTTACTGTTTGATCTGCTGCACTGTGTATGACCCCTGGCTTGTTTTATGGACTTTGCTACTGTTTGATCCGCTGCACCGTGTATGACCCCTGGCTTGTTCTATAGACTTTGCTACTGTTTGCTGTCCTGTGTATGAACCCCGGCCTGGCTCCTGACACTGCTCCTGGTACTTCCTGCTGTACGATCTCATCTGGTACTTCCGAGGTACCCCTGCCTAGCAGTCTACCCTGCTCGTCAGCTGCCCACCAGTGGACTTCTCTGCTTCATCTCAGCTTGCCGCAGCCAGCGACCCCTGCCGCTTTGAGTATAGCTCCCCCTGTACCACCTCCAGGGGGCGCTCTGCACCTAGTCGCAAGGGAAGCTCTCCCAGCACTTCAGCCTCCGATCAGGTATGTGATACCCAGGGTTGAGAAATAGAATAGCCCGAAATGTACCAGACCCCCCCAAAAATCTGTCTACTTTTCTGGATGGATCCGGCTTTCACCTCTGTACAAGGTGTAAGGCTTGTAGAACAATGAAAAGGCCAGGAACCTCCAGGAAAGTTTCACAATTCCAGTCTGTAGTGACTCAAGAGAATTTTAAAATCAAACCTCTCATTACGTTCAATTCAGATCATGTAACCTATGTGCTGGAATGTCCCTGCTCCCTCCAATACGTAGGCCGAACAACGAGACAACTTAAAACTAGAATAAATGAACATTTAACAAACATCAAAAAAGGTTTTCCAAACCATATTGTTTCTAGGCATTTTAAATTATACCATAACAGTGACCCTACACTTTGCACTTTTTATGGAATTGACAAGATTGTCAAGCATTGGAGGGGGACTCATATGAAAAGAGAGATTTCTAAAAATGAAACCAAGTGGATTTATAAATTAAGAACTATGCAACCATTGGGAATGAATATAGAGCTGGACTTAAACTGATTTCTGTCTAATGACCCATCCCCAATCACTTGGGTTTAGTTATTTATACAGTTCAGGCAGGTAGCTGTTCAATTCTACCATCCACATACATCCCATTGGTATGTGATAGGTGGATACTTTGGAGTTTGTCCTAGGCAGGGTGCAGTTGGGATCTGCACATTGTTTTTAGGACACATGCTACTATCTAGGGGATCCTGATGGAATTGCAGGGTTCAATGTGGTTTAATTCAATAACAGGGATACATCATCTTATCCATTATACTAGATTATTAGTCTTTCTTATATATGTGGGGGCAGGAGATAATTTTTCTCGCTGTACAATCACTACCATTCACATACATTCCATTGGTATGTGATAGGTGGATACGGTAAAGTTTGTCTTAGGCAGGGTGCAGTTGGGATCTGCGCATTGTTTTTAGGACACATGTTACCACCTAGGGGATCCTGTTGGAATTACAGGGTTCAATATGTTTAATTCACTAATGGGGATATACCATATAATTCAAAATACTATATTAGTAGTCTTTCATATATATGGGGGCAGGAGAGAATTTTTCTTCCTTTTATCTTGTCTTTTAATGTTTTTCTAAGGATCTCATGTTAAACCACGTGGAGATTTAGCTTGCATTGCCCTGACCGGGACTGAGGCTGCGCATACATTCTCCCTAGTAACCATCCACATTATAAAAACCGTGACCTCCAGTGACCAGATACGCTTCCTGAGGACGTAAACAACGAAATGTATGTCGAGGCGGTACCTGGTCACTTTTTTTGCCTACGCCATTTCCGGTGCGGCTGGTTGTCGGCGCGAACCGGTGGAATGCACGCCATCCACGGAGGTGGACACGGAGGTGACTCCACACATCACTCTCTATGAGACGCCAGCAGCCCCAGTGCCTGGATAGACACTTTTAAATGTAAGGAGCCATTTGGCTACATCTTTTTATCTAATTTTATTTAATAAAACGTTATTACGCTATGGATGTCCCTTGCTCTCTCTATATATCCTGCCTGTACCCATGAGGAGGAAGGTTCCTGCCATCTCCATTCCCAACAACGTGAGCAGGCACAATCCTGCACAAGCGCTGTTTGACTATCTTTCCTATAAAAGAAGTCAAATTGGTCTGGTAAGCAGATCACTTATCCATTCACCTTGGGTGTTGATTTTTCTAAGTTTTGGTGAAGGACTATTTAGCCTTTGTTGGAAGATATCATCACAGTTGGAAGATTTGTGTGCTTTCTGTGGATTTCTATGAACGATTTTTTCACTGACTCACATGTTTTATTTTTTCACTATGGAGGGACTTTATTGACTTATTCTTCTGCCCAGGTGAATGATTTGAAAGTACACTTTCATTTGTGACTTTATTCAAGATTTATGTCACTGTTTGATTTTATTTAGAACATTTCACTCTACTGCTTGTTTATGAATTACCAATCAGTCGATGATTATCATTCACTACAGCGTCCTCTGTACCCACTTTCTCACTGAAGGGAGGGAGACACAACAAAAGCAGGGCAGCAAGAGACTAGAAGACTTATACTGCAGCCTGCAGTACACTGCGCCCAAAGGCGATATCCTCATGACCTTTTACATCTACTTGATAGAATGTGGTAAATGTATGGATTGAAGACCAAGTTACGGCCTTGCAGATCTGAGCCATGGAGGCTTGGTGATGCACTGCCCAAGAAGCACTAACAGCCTTGGTGGAGTGCGCTTTAATATGAAAAGGAGGAATTTTCCTCTTTAAACCATAAGCTTGAACAATCACTTGACGAATCCATTTAGAAATGGTAGATTTCAACGCCACCTGTCCTCTTTTAGGACCGTCTGGGAACACAAACAAAACATCTGTTTTACGAAGCTGAGCAGTCGCTTTTAAATAGACCTTGACGGCTCTCACCACATCAAGAGAATGTAGTGGCTTTTCTTCCACAGAACAAAGTTCTGGAAAAAATGAAGGCAGAACAATATCCTGGTTTAAATGAAAACCCGATACTACCTTCGGTAGAAAATTAGGATGAGGCAGCAATACAACCTTATCCTTATGAATAATCAAATATGGCTCTTTACAGGAAAGAGCAGCCAACTCTGATACTCTCTTTGCAGAAGATATGGCAACCAAGAAAACAATTTCCCTTGTCAAGAAGATCAAGGGAATATCTTGAATCGGTTCAAAAGGCTGTTTTTGTAAAGCCAACAGGACTGAATTTAAGTCCCAAGGGTTCAGGGGTAACTTAACTGGGGGATTAATCCGCGTTACCCCCTGGCTTAGGCTACGAACCAGAGAGTGTGAAGAAAGTGATCGTTGAAAAAACACCGATAAGGCCGACACCTGGCCCTTGATAGTGCTCAAGGCCAGCTTTATTACTGATACCATCTGTAGGAACTCAAGGATCCTACCTATGATATGTTTCCTGGGGTGCCAACCACTGGATTCACACTAGGATACATATGCCTTCCAGACTCTATAATATATGATTCTGGAGGCCGGTTTCCTAGTATTAACCAAGGTAGAAACTACTGAAGCTGACAGCCCACGGTCCTTTAGAATGTGAGTCTCAATAGCCAAACCATTAAATTTAGCGTTTGTAAGGTAGGATGGAACACCGGACCTTTTGCGAGAGAAGGTCTGGCCACGGGAGCAGGGTCCAAGGGTCCCCTACGCCATCCTTATGATCTTGGCAAACCAAGATCTCCTGGGCCATGCTGGGGCCAAGAGAATCACCTCCTTTCCCTCTTGCTTGATCCTGCGTAGGAGACGTGTTAGCAACAGAACAGGAGGAAACGCATAGATCAGTGAAAACTGATCCCATGGAAAGACCAAGGCATCTGTTCCATATGTCATCGGATCCCTTTGTCCTTGACACAAAGTTGTCGATCTTGTTTTTGAACCTGGATGCAAACAGATCCACGTCCGGAAATCCCTATTTTTGGGATATTGACAGAAAGATGTCGGGGTGAAGGGACCATTCTCCCGGGAACAATTGTTGGCGACTCAAGTAGTCCGCCTGCCAATTCCCCATCCCTGGAATGAAAACTGCTGATAGGCAAGGGATGTTGTTTTCTGCCCAAGACAGAATATGATTCACCTCTCTCTGGGCCACATGACTTCTCATGCCCCCTTGGTGATTGATATAAGCCACAGCTGTGGCATTGGTGGATTGGATCCTAACAGGATAATTCCGTAGTCTGAGCCTCCAGGCCTTTAGGGCCAGGCGTACTGCCTGAATCTGTAGAATATTGATGGGCAAGGTCAACTCTGATTTGGATTACTTCCCTTGGACAGACACTTCTTCCAGTACTGCTCCCTAGCCCAAAAGGCTGGCATCTGTTGTTACTACTTTCCAGGTAACCGGTAGAAAGGATTTTTCTTTTTGAAGATTTTTGGATATTAACCACCAATTGGGGCTCTGATGCACTTTGGCGGATAAATGCATCGGGAAGTCCAGAGTTTGGACCTTCTTGTTCCAAGTTGAAAGGATACTGTTTTGCAGCAGTCTTGAATGAAACTGCGCATAAGGAACATACTCGAAAGAAGCCACCATTTTTCCCAATAAACTCATGCAAAGATGAATAGAAGGATTCTTCTTTGTTTTGACCAACCGAATCAGTCCCTCTAAGGAACCGATTCTTTGCTGGGGCAGAACTACCCTTTTCTGGACTGTATCTATGATCAGCCCTAAGTACTGCAATCTCCTTGATGGTTTTAAGGAGGATTTCTCTAGGTTGAGGATCCAACCTAAAGTATTCCAGGTAGCTGACTGCGGTGACCAGACTTTGGTTGAAACGGGCTACTGATTGATCTATCAAGAGTAGATTGTCTAAGTAGGCTAGTATTGTTATAGTTTGATCCCTTAACCTGGCTAAACGAGGAGCCAGGATCTTTATTAACACTTGAGGTGCAGTAGCTAGCCCAAAAAGGTAGAACTGGAAATTGAGATTTTCTACCTCAAAGCATAGAAATTTCTGATGAACGGGGAAGAGTTTAGACATTTGAGATCCAGAATGTCCATTTGGATTTAACCAAACCCCAACCTCTGCTCTTACATGGGGACCACCATGACCACTTTTGCCAAAAAAAATTGTCCAATGCTTGAGAGAAAGACTTCTTTTCCTCTGGATCCTTAGGAACGTTTTGATCTGAGAAAAAATGAGGAGACGGGAACTCTTGGAACTCCAGCTTGTACCTTGGAGCTATTGAAGAAGTCCCCTATTCATCTTCCTATCAGATCCTTGAAAACTGCAGAAGAATTCCCCCTATTGAGCGAGCAGGGCGCCTCCTCATAAATGAGGCTTTAGTATCTTGTAGCTTTCCTCCCTCAAGAGCTCTTTTGTCCCTGGGGTTAATTCTGAGGATTACCTTTTGAACCTGACGGCGGAAGCCATCGTGACTGCCTGGAGGCTGATGCTGCTGGCACAAAAGAAGGAGCTTTAAAAATAAAAATATATACTCCTTTACTTAAATGGCAAAAGGGGGTACTTTTCTCACTAGAATTTCTTTGGATGGATTATCCAAACATTCTCAAATAGCTGTTTCACTGCAAAAGGAAGACTAGCCAGAAGCTTCTGCATGGTGAAAGGAAGTTTATCCTCCGCTGACATGCATTCACGCACTCATGCGTTTAGCTGTTTGTGTTACCAACAATGTGCACAGAACCGTGTATAGCACCTGGTATTCCCAGGCGGTCTCCCATACAGGTACTAACCAGGCCTGACCCTGCTTAGCCTCTGAGATCAGACGAGATCGGGTGCTTTCAGGGTGATGTGGCCGTAGGCATCTCAGCAGTTGTGCGTTTGGCTAATTTATAAGCAAGCACCTTCATGAGGACCTTGTGGAGGTTCTACAATACAAAATCATAAAGCAATTATTGCAAACATAAAGCTGCCAGATCCTGGGCCTGCTGAGCAGGATACCTGAACACCTGTTAAACTGGCCTCACAATGATTATGCGATTTCTGTCAGCGCAGGCTGCTCAATCTGCCAGAGAAAATTGTGTTTTTTTTAACAGGAATTCCAACATTTTATCCGTTGGATGCCTAAGCATTTGAGCATTGTCTGCCGAACAAATGCTCTTATTCACAGAGGATATAGCAGCATTAATTGCTGGTATACTCTACTTAGTGAATTTCCTCCACCATAGGATAAAGTGTAAAAAACTTTTTTAGGAGGAAAAATAATGTTTATCTGGGAGATCCTCTCAGATACAAAAAAGCTTTTCCAACAATAATGGACAGGAAAAGGTATGCACAGTTTGAGGAGGCTTTAGCGAACCCAAACACTTAGTTAAGGGAGCATAAATGTGGAGCGGACCATACAGCAAGAAACTGAACCATCAATCTTACGATTGAAACCAACTGATTCTCCCACTTTTGACACCTCAGAAGAGGAGTCATCAGCCTCACCACGGTCCCCTGAGGGGATTCGTCTTCTCCCGCCCCTAGTTCCTCAGTTTGAGGGGCCTGGGCAATGGAAGAGAACCTGTGCGATTAAAGTCGCTAAACTTTTTTTTTTTAAACCCATTATGGCTGAGGGAAAAAAGATCTTTTGGTAAAATACACAGGGGCTGCAGTGTTGAAAACAGTTGCAAACATTTCATGGCCTCGATGCTCATTCTGACCAGCCACTCCCTCTCAGGGGAGGATGCCATTTGTAGAGATGAGTAGGCTTTCCAGAGCTTTGAGGGGGACCCTTTTAGCTCTATTTTGGGGGTGTTTTAACCCCCCTTCTGACCTTAGCCCGATGCACAAAGCAGAGGTACTATCAGAAGAAATCGCATCCACTGCTTGAGCAATAGTCCAGCCACTGCCACTGCTATTAATGCTCAGCCTCATGCAAATAGTAAATGTGTCAATGAAAAAACTGAATTCACCCAAAGAAAGCAGGGATGAATAGTGGCGCTAGCCCCCAAATAATGTGGAAATACCAAAGACTCCTATATATTCAATGAACTACAGTGAATACAACAGTGTACCAGACAATATAATAATGTACCTGGGCTGAGTCAACACTGTATGGGTCAGGTGATCTTCCCTAGTACCCAAAACTGAATATATCAGATACTAAACTAAAAATGTAACACTCCGTGACAGTAGTGCAAAACAATGATGAAATATATGAATATTGGTCCACAAAAAAAAAAATCTTAATTGTGTAAAGAAAAAAATGTACAGTGTTTAACTACACATAAAAACATACCACCCCGTGATAATAGTATATAAAGAATATATATATTTAACAGTGAACATATAATATAAGTGTCCACCAAGGAGTATCTTGATACAAAAAAACAATGAATTATATAAAGGTCCACAATATATGTGTAAATAAATAAGTGAATAGAAGTGTCCAAATAAATCGTGACGATAGATAAAAAAATCCAAAAAATGAGGGTGACTCCAAAGTAATCAGCTGTTTTTCAAAACATCCACCACACCTCCGTGACGTGATTCCACTCCCTTCTGAAGTTCAAACTCACCAGCTATTAAGGCCTCCCACTCTCGTGTTTGGCCTGACATGGCTTTTAACCCACTCTCATGGGGGTCAGCATGCGAGCATACACATCCACTGCTCAATGGGCCAGACAACTTCTTTACTTTGGTGATGTAACATACAAATAAAAGAAGCTCCAATAGTGTATTACCGTTTAAAAAGGTTTAATCACACTTAAAACACCTTCAGTACACTCACATTTAAAATTAAAATCATAGGCAAATCACTCCATAACATATGGGAACTCTCACGGCACAGCAAGCGATGATAACAGAAAGCACAACAGACGGCCACGGCGGACCCAGGGAGTGTGTAAGCTAGCGTTCGTCTCACCCATCCGCAACGCTCGTCCCTCCACTGACCCTCCGCTCCGTCACCCTTCACTCCTTCCTTTAGCACTCGTGTAGAATTGCCGTGTAGCCACGCCCCAACATGTTTCGTCACAAGGACTTAATCATGGGGTTGGCTACCCGGCAGGTCAGTCAGATATTTAAGCAAATCGAAACTAGGATGGGCGGGCGCAAATCGCTCTGCGCTCACACACTTCCTGTGTCCCCGTATCCGTAAAGTACAGCCCCTCTCCTCATTTTAAGTCATTAATCAACAGCAAATACATACAAACCCACCTTTATAAAGCAAGTTCTATGGCAATTTAGTGTTATTATTCCTCCGCTTTCTATTGAGTATAGAATCCTGTCCATCATATAAAAAAAATCATATATCACCCAAACAGTTCAGCAATGTTTTATTTAAAGTAGTGAATTGCTATATATAGCAATATATATATATATATATATATATATATATATTTTTTTTTTTTTTTCATTACATTGTTATTATTGATTTTTGTGACTATCATGGAGTCACAATAATTAATATTACATAGGGGTCATTTATTATGGGGGGGCCACGGTATTGAGGTATAGGTGAGGGAGTCACAGTTTTTTTGGAATATTTTCATATTTTTATTAATTGGATTTATCAACTAATATGGTAAATTTATAATTTTTTTGCACTAATAGTTTTCAATATTGAGGTTCAGTAGCAAATCACTACTTTAAATAAAACATTGCTGAACTGTTTGCGTGATATATGATTTTTTTTTATATGCTGGACAGGATTCTATACTCAATATAAAGCGGAGGAATATTAACACTAAATTGCCATAGAACTTGCTTTATAAATGTGGGTTTGTATGTATTTGCTGTTGATTAATTACTTAAAATGAGGAGAGGGGCTGTACTTTACGGATACGGGGACACAGGAAGTGTGTGAGCGCAGAGCGATTTGCACCTGCCCATCCTAGTTTCGATTTGCTTAAATATATGACTGACCTGCCGGGTAGCCAACCCCATGATTAAGTCCTTGTGACAAAACATGTCGGGGCGTGGCTACACGGCAATTCTACACGAGTGCTAAAGGAAGGAGTGAAGGGTGAGGGAGCGGAAGGTCAGTGGAGGGACGAGCGCTGCGGACGGGTGAGGCGAACGCTAGCTTACACACTTCCTGGGTCCACCGTGGCCGTCTGTTGTGCTTTCTGTTATCATCGCTTGCTGTGCCGTGAGAGTTTCCATATGTTATGGAGTGATTTGCCTATGATTTTAATTTTAAATGTGAGTGTACTGAAGGTGTTTTAAGTGTGATTAAACCTTTTTAAATGGTAATACACTATTGGAGCTCTTTTATTTGTATGTTACATCACCAAAGTAAAGAAGTTGTCCGGCCCATTGAGCAGTGGATGTGTATGCTCGCATGCTGACCCCCATGAGAGTGGGTTAAAAGCCTTGTCAGGCCAAACACGAGAGTGGGAGGCCTTAATAGCTGGTGAGTTTGAACTTCGGAAGGGAGTGGAATCACGTCACGGAGGTGTTGTGGATGTTTTGAAACACAGCTGATTACTTTGGAGTCACCCTAATTTTTTGGATTTTTTTATCTATCTTCACGATTTATTTGGACTCTTCTATTCACTTATTTATTTACACATATATTGTGGACCTTTATATAATTCATTGTTTTTTTGTATCAAGATACTCCTTGGTGGACACTTATATTATATGTTCACTGTTAAATATATATATATATTCTTTATATACCATTATCACGGGGTGGTATGTTTTTATGTGTAGTTAAACACTGTACATTTTTTTCTTTACACAATTAAGATTTTTTTTTGTGGACCAATATTCATATATTTCATCATTGTTTTGCACTACTGTCACGGAGTGTTACATGTTTAGTTTAGTATCTGATATATTCAGTTTTGGGTACTAGGGAAGATCACCTGACCCATACAGTGTTGACTCAGTCCAGGTACATTATTATATTGTCTGGTACACTGTTGTATTCACTGTAGTTCATTGAATATATAGGAGTCTTTGGTATTTCCACATTATTTGGGGGCTAGAGCCACTATTCATCCCTGCTTTCTTTGGGTGAATTCAGTTTTTTCATTTATTTTATTATTTAAGTGGCAGCTCTGATAGGGCTTTGTTATTTAAATCTTAGCGCAGAGGTAGGAATACAGGCGTTGGGGCAACGTTTTTGGACCTGTATACCTCCAGCTTTACAGTAAATGTGTCAAGCAGGAAATGCCTGTGTCACCAAAACCTCTTTCATGCTCCCTTTGTTCTCATGTCTCTGCAACAATTTTGCAGCCAGCACAAATGGAGTTTTAAAAACACACTCCCGTGTTGGAAGACCTCAATGCCACGCTAACCCTCGCCCCCACCTCGCATCGCGTCCCCCTCCTTTCTCTTTCAAAAAGAGTTTTCCCGCGCAAACATGGGCCTCCGATCCGACGGGATCGGCTTGTGAATGAGGGAGGGATGGCGTAGAGGAGACCTGGAAGCTGCCCCGTGTAGGGGCCGTGAAAGAAAACGGCATTGCCGATCGTTTTCAGTTCTCCCTTATACTCAGCCTCATGAAGAGGGGAAGAGTTCAGCCCAGTTGGGGATGTCTGGAGGAAGCAAAAACCCCCCAAACTTACCGGAGGTCTGCCTGCTGGGGGAGAAAAAGAGTCTGCTGGTTCTGTGACACATCGTGATCTCTGAGCAAAGCATGAGAAGGTACGTGCTCCATACAGCCCCCAGTGGTGACACTTAGGCATAACAACATTTACTTTAAAGGAGACAATTCATAAGAAAATTTTTTAAAATTTTAGAAAAACTCCACTTACCTTTTCCGCAGGGTTTTCTGTGGTAAACCAACAGACCCAATCTTCACCCTTCACGGTGGGTTCCATTAAACCTTCAGGAGCCGGGGATCCTCGAGGAAACCCACAATCCTGGACCTGCAATAGCACCAACCGCCAGTACACTTTATGGCCTTAATACCAAAAAGTACTGGATCCCAGGGTCCAGCTCTCAAAAGAGAAGCATTCACAGGCGAAAACCCCGGGTACCATTCAATTTGGCCAGAAAGACACCTTGAATGGATCCATCTGCATAGCTAGCTCCAGCAAGGATTGCTCCAGAGGAGCTCAGCTTAGCACATCTTTACTCCGTGACCAACACCTAGACACTGGCAAAAAACTGAGATACTCCCAGTAGTGGGAGGGGTTATATAGGGGGTGTACTTTTTGTTTTAGGGCATGCCAGTGTCCATCACCTGAAGGTGGCCTCTAACCCACATAGTAACTACTATGGCTCTGTGTCCCCTGATGTATGAAAAAAGTACATAGAGGTAAAAAAAGAGAACATAAACACACAGCACCTCTAAATGAGGAACAAACCTTCTAAAGAAGGGATAGGCCCGGGGGGAGATAATACTGCTCCCACAGGGCTATCACCCCCGCTGCTGCAATGCAGGACACAAAGCTCCCCACTGGGGAGCAGAACTATTGGGGGGGGAGACTGAGTGCATGAATAGAGCCTATAGTACACTCTGGGCAAATCCTGCAAAAATACCTTTATGCCCTGTACACACGGTTGGACATTGATCGGACATTCCGACAACAAAATCCATCGTTTTTTTCCGACAGATGAACTTGTCTTGCATACACACGATCGCACAAATTTGCCGGAATTTCCGAACGTCAAGAACGTGGTGACGTACACCACGTACGATGAGACTATAAAAGGACAGTTCAATACCAAGCGCGCCACCCTTTGGGCTCCTTTTGCTAATCTCGTGTCAGTAAAAGTTTGGTGAGAGACGATTTGCGTTTTTTCAGACTCGTGGTTTTCAGATCGTATTTCTGGTGTTCAGTTTGTGCTTGTGGGTTTGTATCTGGTCTTCAGTGCGTGCAGTGAGTTCCCATTGATTTATCAGTGTGTTCTTTTCCGTTCGTTACTGATTTTCAGGTCGCTTTTCACAGGCCTTGCTGTTTTTCAGTGCGTTCTGTTACTTCGTTCTGACCAGCTGACCGTTTTCTAGCCATGTTGCGTGTACGTACTCATCGTAGAGTTCGTGCTGTGCGGGGGCTTGGTGTTGGGGTTCTTACTTTGACACAAGCCCAGTCCTTGAACAGGGTGGGGAGGAGTTCATGGACCAGTAATTGGTTGCTCCAGCGTGACCAATTCTGTCACATGCCTTTGCTCCGTGAGATCCATGAGAATAATCCTGACGATTTCAGGTACTTTCTCCTGATGACGGACCCCGTTTTTCACCGTTTGTTGGCTTTGCTGACCCCTTATATCAGCAGGCAGGATACCTGCATGAGGCAAGCCATCACTCCAGAGCAGAGGCTAGTCGCCACGTTGCGGTACTTGGCAACGGGGAGAAGCCTGCAGGACCTCAAGTTCTCAACAGACATCTCCCCCCCCAAGCTCTGGGGATCATTATCCCAGAGACTTGTTCTGCTATCATCCAGGTCCTGCAGAAGGACTATATTAAGGTAAGATTTTTATCCTTTAACATTACATTTTATTGTATTTAATGTTTGATAATATATTGTATTTCTTTCCTCATTCCCTAATTACCATGATTGTAATGTGCTGTGAATGTCCCCTTTGTCCTCATGCATGCTGTTTTTTTTTTTAAAGTTTTTTTTTGACCTTCATACATATTTGCCTTCACTTACCTCCCCAGCATGCTCTCCTGGGCCCATATCCACCTCGTTTAGTCACTTAATGTATTTTGTCAGCTCCATAGTAGTACTTTACCCTAAACAACCCCTAAAATGTGTAAAAATGTTATTTGCACTTTAAATTCAGACAGAGTGCCAGGGGCTTTTTTTTGGGTCCCAAAATCATTTGGAACCCTCCCTCCCCCCCAACTGCTAAGTCAGCTGATACTAATCCTCTATCTCCTGACTTTGCCAAACCCATACACGCTATACCCACCTCTTTTATGGTCAGATATATGGATGAATTCCCCAAAGCATGTAGTGCAAGGGGCCTGCCTGAATACTTTCAAATGGTACTGTTAAAAGTTTTTGTATCCTTTCATTATCTTGATAGGTAATAGCAGAATGTAAAAATGTGCTAAAATGTGTACAGTGTGTATTTATATCTTTGTATTATGACACTTCTTACCTGTCCAGTGGGCTGCCAATAGTGTAAGTAAGGAGGGGCTGGCCAAAGTAATACACATTATTTAGCCATTCATCTCTCAATGAAGTGGAGAGGGTTACCTGTCCAAAACATCTCCCCCCCTAAAATTTTTTAAATGGCCCATGAGAGGGGGGAGAAATCTGATAGGTGGACCTTATACTTTTGTCTTTAAATACTCCCTAAAATAAATGTTATACTGATGTTGGCCAAGAATGTTTGTGTCTAATCTGCTTTCAATGTTTATGGAAAATGAATAATTTTTTTTTCTTGTTTGACTCCACAGTTTCCTTCCAACCCACAGGAATGGCAGACTGTGGCCTCCCACTTTGCCCAGCGGTGGGACTTTCCCAACTGCGTTGGGGCAATTGATGGGAAACACATCCACATCGTCCCACCCCCCAACTCGGGGTCATACTATTACAACTACAAGGGGTTCAATAGTATTGTGATGTTGGCGGTGGTGTCGGCTACTTACGAGTTCCTGTATGTGGACGTGGGGAAGAATGGCAGGATGTCAGATGGTGGAGTCAACGCCCAGACGGAGTTCTACAGGCGTCTCCAGAATGGCAGCTTGGGCTTGCTACCTCCAGAAGACAATGCGGAAGGACTCCCATTCGTCTTCGTTGCGGATGAAGCATTTGTGCTGCGGGACCATCTTATGCGGCCATTCCCTATGAGGACCCTCACCCCGGACCATAGCGTTTTTAATTACCGGCTGGCCAGAGCCAGAAGAGTGGTGGAGAACACGTTTGGAATAATGGCCAGCCGGTTCCGCCTATTTCTTACACCGATACACATGGCGGAATATAAACTCAATCACATCATCCTGTCTTGCTGTGTTCTCCACAACTTTTAAAGGAGAAATTCTTGGAACTATGCTGCCTCAGTTGGGCCTGAGGCCGGAATTAATATTAATGAACCAACCCTGACGGCACTTGAAGCTGGCCGTCCTAGCTTGCCCCCCCAGAGTGCCCGCGAGGTCCATATAAGATACATGGAATACTTTGCGGGTAGGGGGGCCATCGATATGCCAGACAATGTCTGAGACATTTTTTAAATAAAATATATTTTAAACTGAACAAATATTTGCTTTGATTTACTGCTTGGCTTTCTTTTAGTCTCCTCAGTTATCTTTTATTAATGGTCTAATTTTTTGGCCTTTTGCTTCAACAGTGCAAACTAAATTTCATTGACACATGAGGTGACAATCTCTTCTTCGGCTAATTATTATTATGTTGTGGGTCTGCTACACACACACCTTGTTTTTTTTGTGAATGTATGTAATGCATTACTGACAAAAATATTAATAATTTTCAACACCATGACCGAAATTTTGCACTTTGCACTACAAGTGCACTTGAGACTGCACTGAAACTGCACTTGTAGTGCAAAGTGGATTTGCCTTTAGTAAATAACCCCCATTGTCACTGAAAACAACAACTTTACTCCAAAAACTGCTTTTCAGCATTGTTGTTTAACAATTTTTTAGGTCATATTAATAATAAGTAGAAATTGCCTTTTAAGGTAAAACAGGCATGTTTTAAACCATAAAAAAATACACAACTCTGGAACTTACAAAGTTCAACTTTTATAGAAAGTGAAGGCAATATCAGACATGAGTATTTATAAACTGTGTTTGATATTGCGTTCAGCAGATGGGGTGATGTCACCCCTGGAAAAGCCAAATTTTGAAGATGCATACAAATTGCCTAATGTCAACATGTGCTAGCTGCCATCATGGGGGATCAATGGACGTGTTTTGTGGGTGCAACCCCTTCCTCTAAGCTATTTTATTATTGAGGAAGGGGTTGCACCCACAAAACGCGTACATGGATCTCCCGTGATGGCAGATAGCACATGTTGACACACTGTGTGCATCTTCAAAATTTGGCTTTTCTATAATATGTCAAAAATTAGTCATAAAAACAACAATAAACCTGCAATAAGTTAGGGATTTCTGGGTGTTTTATATTCTCCCTAAAACATCAATGATGTTCTTCATTTTGTTTTGAACATCATTGATGTTTTGCTTTATGTTTTCTAAATCCCTATTACACCCCATTATCTCCCAGATGAGGATCTGGGCACTTTCACTTGTATAATGACATTCCTCTTCCACAACATCACGATCACCTCAAACAAAAAACAAACAAAACACATCATGTATTATAAATATGCAGGCATCCATCTCTTACATGAGGCTGTGGTCGCAGACACTCACCTGTTGTGGTGACAATTTCTATAACGTCTCCCTCCTCCTCCTCTGGTTGGGTTTGGGGGATTTCCCCTTCTTCTGGAGGTGGGGGGTCCGTGGTCGCCTCTGATGAGTGGTGTCCTCTGAGTTTTTTCTCTCATAGGTATACTTAGCACAGATATTTGAGGCCAGAAATAAGAATATGAAACATTGCTTGGAAGTGGGGTACAATTGCCTCTTTTTGCAGAGTTCCAAGATGAAGAAATATTTTTTTCTTTGTCAAGCTTGAATACTTACCTGTTTTGTGCAAGCTTCACAGATGGAGACACCCCTATAGTATTCAATGGAGCACCTGTGTGGGCCCCCTAACAAAAAGGGTGTTCTTTTGTCCCACACTAGTGCTCCAGCGTCCAGATGTGTAAACAGCTGCTGAGTGTCCTGCATTTCATTCTAGTTACAAACCCATCTAGACAACAAACTTATTTTAGGAGAAGTAGGACAGAAAAAATGTATTGAACTGCATCTGGACAAAACATGGTGTTTTAGTGGCCGAACAAACAATGTTTCCTACGAACGAATAATGTGTCCATGAACATGAAAGTTGCCATTTTAAACTGTACAACAGTAAAGAAAAGCACATGGAGCAGTACGAACGTAATAAAAATAAAGAATAGGAACACAGAGCAACTACTTACTTATTTGCAGCACTCTTATGATCCTTCTATACTGATCGTGCTCCCTGATTTTGAGGTCCGACCACCGTTTCCTCAGTTGATTCTTGGATCGTCGTACCCCAAAATTCCTGTGCAGACTCTTCACAACTTTCGCCATGATCTTGGTCTTTCTGACATTTGAGTTGGGGTAAGGTCCATGCTTCCCGTCATAGTCGGCCCTCTTCAATATGTCCACCATCTCCACCATCTCTACAAAGGCCATATTTGAGGCCTTAAATCTTCTCCTCCGGGATCGTGATGTTTCTGGCTCCGGCCTTTCCTCCTCCTCCTCGTTGCTGCTATTATCATGCACCTGTTGTGCCTCCACCATGTGCTCTTCCCCACTGCGTCGAACGAGAAGGGGCGGGGACTAGAAAGAGTGTCAGGGGCTGGCGGAGTTTCACGCATGCGCAGTGTATATAAAGCATAACACGCGTGCGTCGTACGTACGATCTGTGAGCGGAGGAAGGAGTATCCAATCGTGATAACGAAGGTACCATTTTAACTTGGGCCTATACTGCTTATAGATTGAGACCTATATTGGGACAAGATTAGGAGAGTTTAGCCTGACATTTGGGTTTGTTTTGTGTTGTGTCTTGCAAAGAAAATGGATATAGTCAATGATCATGACTTTATGCCAATATTCATTGATATGTTCAGGGAGCTGCCCTGTCTGTGGCAGGTAAACCACCCACATTATAACAATCAACCAAAGAGGAATTTGTGAAGCCGGTGATCCCCACGGCAGACATCCCCTATTTGAAGGCCCTAATTGGTGGCATGAGGAGCACTTATCTAAGGGAGTGCAAGAAGGTCCAGGATTTCCAGAGATCAGGAGCTGCAGATGACATTTATGTCCCCAGGTTGTGGTACTATGACAGACTGCATTTTTTGGCAGGCCAGACTGAACCCAGGCCAGCACTCTCCACTCTTCCTTCCATGCTTCCTTTCACCTCAGCTGAGGCTTATAACGCCCAACCTGGGCCTTCCAGGCAGCAACATGTGGAGGATCCCAGCTTGAGCCAGGTATAGCATTCTTCTAAATATTTTTGTTGGTCAAATTATTGATGTTAAATATATGTTAGTTTTGATTACTAATTTCTGATTTCACAAAGTGTTTTACATATCAATAGACAGTAGTGGCCACAAATGATTGGGATAAGAATGAAAAATGCTGTGCTCAGAATGATATTCTTTTCTATTTATTAACATTCAATTTGCAACAGTCATGAGCTGAACATTGTGTGTGATTGATGAACGAAAAACTAAAACTATGTCCCTTTTGCATACACAGGGAAGTCTCAGCCAGGAGGTGGCCAGGCCCAGTAACCTGCCCGATACCCAGGTCCCTCCCCTCCGCCTTCAACCAAAAAGTGGCAGGAAGAAGAGTAACACGAAGAAGGCAGCAATTGGCCTATTTTGGAAGGCTACTACGGCCCTCAGAACCCCCTACAGTGTTCAAGAGGACTTTGCATACATAACAGCCTGCAAAATGCTGGGAATGGAGGAGGGCCAACACCTAATATGTGAGTATCTCATCTTACAAGCCCTAAATAAGAGGTTGAGGGGCCATCTCACAAGCCAAAGCCATGTTTGTGAGTTCAACCATGGTCCTCCTCCTCCTCCTCCAGGTCCTCCTCCTCCTGCCACACCTCCAACACCAGAGCCACAGCCTGGAAGGAAGCATCTAAGGAAGACCAGAGAGTGATGACCTGGGTTCAGTCTGGTCTGACAAAAGATACAGACTCTAAAAAGATAAAAGATACACCAGAGCCACAGCCTGGGGACATACATGTCATCTGCTGCTGTTCATGATCTCTTGAACTTCTGGACCAGATTGTACTCCCTTATATATGGACTCCTCAGGCCACCAATTTTGCATTAAAATAGTTGATGTCTGCCCTGGAGGCCAAAGGCTTCGCCAATTTCTGCAGTTTCTCCAGCGTTGACTCCCTCTTTCTTTGGTTATCACCCCTTAATAAAGGTATTTTTTTTCTATTATACTCGCCTATGTGTGTTTTCCTTCAAAAAGGCCAATTTGTTTGTGAGGAGGCAGGTACATTTCAAAAATACAATGTGACATTAACAAGAGACACCAAACAATCTCCTTGAGATTAAATAATACAAGATAATAATGGTGTTGTGGTAACTTGACACACAAAACACACCCAAATATATTCTGGAGTTAAAAAAAAAAAAAAAAAGAAAAAATAACAGGAGATCAGGATTTAAAAAACTAAAACAAAATAATACAAAATCTAAAAACTTAAAAAAAAAATAAAAATTCAGGAGATGTGACAAATAAAAATATTATATTCATGAAATCACGATAAATAATAAAGAAAGAAGTTTGTGAGAATATGAGCAGCAAAACAAATTCATTCTTCTAGCATTATAAAGAAGAAGAGAGTGCACTAAACAATTTAAAACATTGCAGCATGACGAAAGTGCTATATCCATTATGAACGCTAATTTTACCAGACCGAGCAGTTCCGTCTCAGAATTTATTCTAAGCATGCGTAGCACTTTGTGCGTCGGAATTGTCCACACACGTTTGGAATTTACTCGAACGGATTTTGTTGTCGGAAAATTTTATAGCCTGCTCTCAAACTTTGTGTGTTGGAAATAAAGTTTGGAAAAAGACCGATGGACCCCACACACGGTCGGAATTTCCGACAATAAGCTCAGATCGCGTGTGTACAGGGCATAAGACTGATAATATAGTGGCAGCAAATGAAAAAAAAAAAATTAAAAATAACCAGCAAATATGTCCGTAGAACATCCTCACAAAGTTGAAGGCACATACGGAAGGACCAGCGGTTATGGGAGGAGAGATAGAGCCGGTACAAAAAAAAAAAAGGGGGGGAGTTCCCCCTCTCAACTGGTGGCATTCTCTAACTAGGCCCCATCTTCCTTCCATCCCATATCAAGCAGTCTGCTCACAGAATAAAAGGCCCAACGACACGGACGATTCTTTTTTACGGGATCTAGATGAAGCCTGCAGCCATCTTTTCGGATGTTGTGGCTAGGGTATCGAGCTGTTCAATCTCCAATCTGGAAAATCAGTCGGCATAAGATCTAATGTTTTCACAAAGTGCTGCAAATCATCTTTAGTACAGAGTAGCGGCGCCTTCCCATTTTGAAAGGCCATCAGACAAAAAGGAAAGCCCCAGCGGTAGCTGACATTCATTGAGCGTAGGGCGTCCAGCAAATGATGGACCGCCCTGCATTGCATAAAGGTGCGTCTTGACAAGTTGGGGAACAAGGATAGCCTGGCACCATCAAAGTCGAAAGTTGGTGTACCACAAGCTGCTCTCATAATCTTCCCTCTTTCAGGGAGTATTTGTGTAGCTTACATATGACGTCTCAGTGTCCTGAGTGACAGGGAGCAGAGCACGGTGAACCCTGTCTACTTCGATTGAATTAGGAGCTGCATCTCTGAAAAATCTGGTGGAAGAGACCTTACATTGTAGGAAGAAGGTCAATGGCATGTGCTGCCACTATGCTGGTATATCCCAGGGATGTCAGAGCTCCCAGCTCGAGTGTCCTCACCCTATGCAGGTCAGACCATGCCCCCTTACCACCACTTTATCCATTAGCAGACTGCCTATGGGCACCGTGGCTGGGCTGGATCACATACAGGTACCTGTTTCATTTCTTCTGGGTATAGGGCGTGCATGCATACGCCCTCGCCCATCTTTGCTGTATTTCTCTACAGCGCAATTTTGGCAGCAGGTCCCAGACAATGATTTTTGGCCTGGACTTGCTGTTCGGCTGTAGCGAATCACAGCAGAGCCTGTGGCAATGTTAGTAAACACAGACATAGTTACCAACATTCAGAAAAAAAATTTAAGGAAACTTTTTGTTATGTAGGGGGTGTCAGGGCTGGGCTCAGGTTGCTCAGCTGTCGGTTAATTGCCAGCACTCATCATTCCACAGTTACTCACCTAGTGATCATTTCCTGCTCGTCAGCCAGCCCCTTCTGGCTATTTTAACTGCCTGGTTCATTTCTTCTGTGCCTCCGCCTTGGTTAAACCTATCTGAAGAGTCTTTGCAGTGTTCTGGTTCTTGATCTTTTCTGCTGCCTCCGACTTCGCTGATCTCTGGCTTCCTGATTTACTGGCTTGTTATGACTATCCACTTGGGCTACCGAACCCTGGCTATGTTTTGACTACGTTTACTTATCTGTACCATTTTTACCATTTTATTAAAAGGTGTGATTTTACTGCATGTTCTGTCTCCATCTGATTCAGGGTTCCTGACGGGGGTATTATGTTAGTTAGGGGCGGGGCATTGATTTGTAGGCGTGGTGTAGCAGAAGTGAAAAAAGCGTGCTGTGGCAAAAATGGGCGTGGTTTAAGCTACAATAAATATTGGGCATGGCTTAAAGGGGTGTGGTTAGATGGTCTGAGATGACTTACATCAGGGGTCAGCAACCTTTTTCCACTTAAGGGCCATATTCAATGTATGTGAATGCATGGAGGGCCGCATTCACCTGCTAATAAATTAGGAAAATAATCTGGTCCCCTTTACATTACACAGCCCCGCACCTCTGGACTCTTTTACATTACACAACCCCCGTACCTTTGGACCCCTTTACAATACTCAGCCCCCCTGCACATTACACAGCCCCACTGCATAATACACAGCCCCCCCCATGTTATGCTTTAAAATTGCGCACACTCAGGAAATAGCGACAAACCACTGTACCTAAAAAGCTCTATAGGTAACGTTTTAAACATTTCTACAGGTTACCTGTTTACAGTAACTTTTATTGCTGTCAGAAGGAATGTAAACATCCCTTGTGACAGTAATAGGCGGTGACAGGTACTCCTTATGGAGGGATCTGGGGTCTATAAAAGCACTTAAAAGCATTCAAAACGCCAAAAGCATTCAAAACGCCAAGTTTTGAATACTGTCATTTTTTTAAAATTTGGCTCTTTTAAGTCTTCTGTAAACCGGAAGTGATGTCATGACATCACTTACGAGTAACTAGATCCGTGACCCGATCGAAGCCCATTCCGGCTTCGTTCAGGTCTCTGGCCAGCCGGGCCTCCCGGTGAGATAGGAGAGCCTGGCCGAGCCATGGAAGGCGGCAAGGGGGGGGGGCATCTCCTCCCGCTCCTTGTGATAACAGTCGAGCGGCTTCTTAGCTGCATCAGTTGTTATGCCAAGAAAGCCGACCAGGGTTAAATGTCCGTGGGCTGGGTGCATGTGAATTCATCACGTGCACTGACGGGCCAGACTTTTAGCGGTGGTGGCCCGGGTGTGGCCTGCAGGTCATAGGCTGCCGACCCCTGACTTACATAGTGGAGAATGTGGTAATATATAGGGAAAGAAAAAGAGAAAGAGGAATGAAGGCAGGAATCGAGATCAATTGTAGCGCTAGAAAACACATATGTAAATGAATACTGTGCACATAAAAGAAATGTCCCAATAGTGACGTGTTGTTGTGAAAAAAGGAAACAGTCCACAGTGGGTATATGTGATCCGTGTGGCAGTTGGTTCAACTTTTCAACGGTCAGTACAGATGTCATCAAGATAAACGGAAAGATGGAATACGCTTACCGGACAAGTTGGATTCTACTGCCAGGAGCATAGAATCAGTAGGGCTTTATGCCACCAAGGGCAAAGGTGTGGAGTAGTGGAGGCAAGGGTAGAGCCTCTGCTGGGCCTAGGTATCCCTCTTGGTCCGCTGGAACAGGATCCGGATGGTTCCCAAACAAACGAGTGATGTCTCAATTCATCAGAACATGTGAAGAAAAGAGGGATGCTTCCACATGGTGTAATTCAGGGGTTTTTTATTAAAAACCACAATAAATAGAACATAAAACGTGATCACGGGTACAAAGCAGTGTATGGGGTAATAAAAATGCCCTACGCGTTTCGATCCAAAAGATCTTCAACAGGGGCATATGGGACCCTCATAACACTGCCTATATTTATAAAATAGTGTATGCAATCACATAAAATACAAGACCAATGGGCTTTCAACAATTAAACAAAAATTAATCCTATTGGACTAGGGAGAGGGTCATCTGATGGGGTGTGACCCACCTTCACCTAGCAACCAATCCAACTATCTGTGGCAAACTATATGTATAACACTCTGCCCTTAAAACAGGCATTCCCACCTAAATCCATTGTGATTGGACGGGGTCTCCATAGGAGTCAACATGCTGGGAGCCCGGAAATGGAACGGGACTCCCGCATGTGACGCCGAAACCCGGAAGTGTACGGAGCGCACGTGAAGGTTGCCAAGCAACCATGCGCGCTGCGTCCGGAAAGCCCGCGAACACAACCCACGTGTTCACGCGGCCGTCACATGAGGCCCAATTACCTTCCCATGTGACGCACAACATCGTTCACATGTGGGCGGTATGTATGGGTCGCCAGGCAACCCTAACGCAGTGACGGAGAGGACCATAACAAAGTGGGCGTGTCCGCACTGCGATCACCTGACTCTCTATGAGTATCTCACATGACCGTGGACACAAATGGAGCGCGTCCACGTAGTGAGAGGGATAATTAACATTCGGGAAACAAATTTAAAGACAAAAATACAATCCGGTTTATAAATAAGAGAAACAAAAGGCTCATAATAATAGCGGCCAATTCTATATATCGATATATCTAAAAAATATATAAAGTGTGTAATGAAATGGGAGGGGTTACAGCCTGATGTGGAATAGTCAATCCTGGCTGGAATAATAAATAAAGGTGAATGGATGAAAAATCCGATAATGTGCCTAAAAAATGAATAATAGTGAAAAACAGAAATGTGTCTCACATAATTAAGAAATATTAATGGAGTCAAGACCTAATAGCAATGGTGCAAACAAGGGTAAAGATGGAATAAAATGTATCAAAATATTAGGAACGGTTAATGAATGAGTTCAAATCCCACTCTACGTTGAGGCCAAACGGGAAATATGATCTAAGCTCATGTATCCAGTAAGTTTCTAGCCTGGATACCCCACGTAAGCGAGACTCCCCCCGCCAATGAGGGACAAACTTGTCAATCACTTGAAATATACTTCCCGTGGGGTCCCTATTGTGATGGAATAAGTAGTGTCGGGGTACTGTATGCTTGTCTTTGCCACCTTTGATACCTGCAATATGTTCATTGACACGTGTGGTGAATGTTCTGATGGTCCTACCCACATATTGTTTCTTGCAGGGGCAAGTAATCAAATATACCACATATTGGGTGGCACAGGTGGCAAATTCTTTCATGTGGTAGATGCGCGAGGTAATGGTAGAACTAAAGGTGTCAATTTTACGTCCTGTTAGGGTGTTATGTGCGCATACGTTACATCTGCGACATTGATAAAAACCTTGGCATTGTTGAAAAAAAGAAACTTTCTTTGGAGGGTCTATAATGTTGGGGGCAATTTGTCCTTGTATGGAGCAAGCACCTCTGAAAATAACTCCTGCATTCTCAGGTAGCTCAGGGCCCAAAAGTCGGTCGCTCTTAAGAACTTTCCAATGTTTTCTAAAGATGGCTTTTATTTCCTTAAACTGAGTAGAGTATGTGGTGAAAAAGGACCATTTGGCTCTGGAATCAGAAGTATTGGTGGGGCGTTCTACCAAAGTGGAGTTCCTGTCTATCTGTGAAACTCTATTAATCTCTACGTCTAGATCTTCTTCCTTATAACCTTTAGCCACAAATCTCTCTTTTAATACATGGGATTGAGCGTAATAGTCAGATATTTTTGAGCAATTACGACGCAGTCGCAAAAATTGACTGCGCGGAACCGATCGTAGCCACTGAGCATGGTGGCAACTGTCAGACAGGATGTAACCGTTTCGATCTGTGGGTTTGAAGTAGGTCTTAAACTCCAGATGTTGATCCACCACCATGATTTCTAAATCCAAAAAATGGATAGAGCTCAAACTAGCTTCATAGCTAAGGGAAATCCCACGATCATTAACATTCAAAGTTCCAATAAATTCATCCAAAGTCTCACGGTTTCCTTGCCATAGGAGGAGGATGTCGTCAATATACCTGACCCAAAGAACTAGTTCTGGTCTCTGGTGGGCATAGACGACATCCTCCTCCCATTGGGCCATGAAAAGGTTGGCCAAACTGGGGGCGAATTTAGCCCCCATGGCCACACCCTTTTGTTGTACATAGAACTGGTTCTGAAACCAGAAATAGTTGTGGCCCATGGCAAAACGCAGAAGCTGCATGATGAAATTGCGCTGCAATACTGGCAGAGTGTTGTTCACTGACAAATATTTTTCGACTGCATTAAACCCTAGATGGTGTGGTATGCATGTATATAAGGCAGCTACATCTGTTGTAACCAAAAAAGTGCCTTCTTCAAGCCTTACTTGTTCTAAACGTTGAATAACATCCCTGGTATCTTTGAGGTGAGATGGAGTCATTCGAACCAATGGTTGGAGAAAAAAATCGACATATCTCCCTATCCTAGAGGTGACCGAGTCGATCCCGCTGACAATAGGTCTGCCAGGGGGATCGACTGGGTCCTTGTGGACTTTAGGGAGATAATAAATCGTGGGAATCCACGGAACAAGAGGGACTAAGTAGTTTTTCTCTTTTTTATTGAGAATCCCCAGAGAGTACCCCTCATTAACTAATTCGACCAATTGGCGTTTAAATTTGTGGGTGGGGTTAAAATTTATGGGGGTATAGGTATCTCGATCTTGGAGAATCCTAAGCATTTCTCTGATGTAGTCTTCCTTGTTGAGGACTACAATACCCCCACCTTTATCAGAGGGTCTTATGACAAGATCCTTCCTGTCACAGAGCTCTTGAAGTCCTGCTTTAATTAAGGGGTCCATATGGGTCTTCATTTTATGTTTGGGAAGTTCGTCTAAATCTTGTAGGACTAGACTCTTGAACACTTGAAGAGCCGGGGCCAAATTCCCCGGGGGATTGAATAGGGAGGGATTGGTTAAACCGGAATGTATATAATCATTATTAGTGGAGCTATGATGGGTGGTGGAAGGAATAGAGGGTTGATTAAAAAAATGTCTGTGTATATTTAATTTTCTGGTAAATTTTAGTACATCTATGAATGTACTAAATTTATTTAAGGGGCTTGGGGGGACAAACTTAAGTCCCTTGTCGAGAACCGATTTCTCGGCTTCTGTCAAGTGGACAGTGCTGAGATTAAAAATCCCCACCCCTCTCAGACTCTTTTCCTTTTTGCTTCTAGCCTTCCACCCCCCTCTGGTCCCTCGTTTCCTTCTTGGTACCCAGAGTGGTTTTCTATGGGCCTCTGAAAACCCGATGCTTGTTCAAAATTTAAGCCTCTTTGGTTGTAATTGTATGGAGACCTATTGTATACATCTACTTCCCTGTCATATTGAGGGTAAGCCTCATGGTGCTCCTGTAAGGGAAAATAGCGATTTTGGGTGGATATCTGGGCCTCATAGGAATAATCACGACTTTGTGATCTGGATCTTTGGTTATCCTCCCAGTTACGCCAATTATATGGTGAGGACCCGGGAGCTCCACGATAAGGTGGATCACCGGGGTATCCCCGTGAGTGGCCTCTACCTCGATTCCTTGATCCTCCGCCCCTATGATTGGAAGGCGGGTGGAAGGGGAGTAGTGGACGTGGGGGGGCTTTTCTAGGACCAGGGTTCTTAGAGGTGTTGTGTTTAGGATCCAGGGGGCGTCTCGGGGTTTGATGAGGTTGCCCCAAGGTTCCTCCTGTATTTGGTGGTGGCTCATACACCAATCTCCTATCTAGATTGGTTTTAATTGGATGTTGGGTCTCCACAGGGAGAGACTGGTTTTCCGAAGGGGCGGAAGAAGCCATCTTTTTTTGCCAATTAAAAACCACGTGTGTACTGTAGTCAGAAAAATCCCTATTGTATTTCTTTTGTTTTTTATTTCTCTGGTCTTTCTCCTCCTTCTCCAAATGTTTTTTTAGAGTGGAGGAAAGAGAAATGTATTCAGCCGTGGTCTTGTGTACGGAGAGTTTATCTTTGAGATCTTTAATTTCTTGATCAATCAGAGATAACTTTGTCCGTTTTCTTTTAATTAAAAAATCGAAAAGTTGGATCCCTATATCATTAAAATAATTGAACCATGACTCTACGTCTGGTTCATCCTGCTGTGGAAAAACATCCCAGCGAAGGCCCCTGGGTACCATCCGTTCTCTGATATATTGTTCGAGAAAGGCGGTATTCCATAAAAGATGGATTTCACTTATCATTAGATTTTTAAGTCTCATAAAGAGGCCTCCTATTTCAGAGTCTGGATTGGTGACCACAAACACACCTTCTGTGTTTAAGGACCTAGCAGTCCTATACTCAAATACATCCATGTGTGAAAGGGTGCAATAAAACCAAAGACCAAAAAAAAGGTGATGGGAGCAGCAAAAAACAAATGAGTCAAAATGTGAAGTACCAAAAGGGGGAATGATTAATGCGCTACCCTAAAAAACATATATATAAAATCTGCTACAAACCATGTGGCAAAAATGTAAAGCTAGAATCGAGATCAATTGTAGCGCTAGAAAACACATATGTAAATGAATACTGTGCACATAAAAGAAATGTCCCAATAGTGACGTGTTGTTGTGAAAAAAGGAAACAGTCCACAGTGGGTATATGTGATCCGTATGGCAGTTGGTTCAACTTTTCAACAGTCAGTACAGATGTCATCAAGATAAACGGAAAGATGGAATACGCTTACCGGACAAGTTGGATTCTACTGCCAGGAGCATAGAATCAGTAGGGCTTTATGCCACCAAGGGCAAAGGTGTGGAGTAGTGGAGGCAAGGGTAGAGCCTCTGCTGGGCCTGGGTATCCCTCTTGGTCCGCTGGAACAGGATCCGGATGGTTCCCAAACAAACGAGTGATGTCTCAATTCATCAGAACATGTGAAGAAAAGAGGGATGCTTCCACATGGTGTAATTCAGGGGGTTTTTATTAAAAACCACAATAAATAGAACATAAAACTTGATCACGGGTACAAAGCAGTGTATGGGGTAATAAAAATGCCCTACGCGTTTCGATCCAAAAGATCTTCAACAGGGGCATATGGGACCCTCATAACACTGCCTATATTTATAAAATAGTGTATGCAATCAAATAAAATACAAGCCCAATGGGCTATCAACAATTAAACAAAAATGAATCCTATTGGACTAGGGAGAGGGTCATCTGATGGGGTGTGACCCACCTTCACCTAGCAACCAATCCAACTATCTGTGGCAAACTATATGTATAACACTCTGCCCCTTGAAACAGGCATTCCCACCTAAATCCATTGTGATTGGTCGGGGTCTCCATAGGAGTCAACATGCTGGGAGCCCGGAAATGGAACGGGACTCCCGCATGTGACGCCGAAACCCGGAAGTGTACGGAGCGCACGTGAAGGTTGCCAAGCAACCATGCGCGCTGCATCCGGAAAGCCCGCGAACACAACCCACGTGTTCATGCGGCCGTCACATGACGCCCAATTACCTTCCCATGTGACGCACAACGTCGTTTACATGTGGGCGGTATGTATGGGTCGCCAGGCAACCCTAACGCAGTGACGGAGAGGACCATAACAAAGTGGGCGTGTCCGCACTGCGATCACCTGACTCTCTATGAGTATCTCACATGACCGTGGACACAAATGGAGCACGTCCACGTAGTGAGAGGGATAATTAACATTCGGGAAACAAACTTAAAGACAAAAATACAATCCGGTTTATAAATAAGAGAAACAAAAGGCTCATAATAATAGCGGCCAATTCTATATATCGATATATCTAAAAAATATATAAAATGTGTAATGAAATGGGAGGGGTTACAGCCTGATGTGGAATAGTCAATCCTGGCTGGAATAATAAATAAAGGTGAATGGATGAAAAATCCGATAATGTGCCTAAAAAATGAATAATAGTGAAAAACAGAAATGTGTCTCACATAATTAAGAAATATTAATGGGGTCAAGACCTAATAGCAATGGTGCAAACAAGGGTAAAGATGGAATAAAATGTATCAAAATATTAGGAACGGTTAATGAATGAGTTCAAATCCCACTCTACGTTGAGGCCAAACGGGAAATATGATCTAAGCTCATGTATCCAGTAAGTTTCTAGCCTGGATACCCCACGTAGGCGAGACTCCCCCCCGCCAATGAGGGACAAACTTTTAAACTATTTATTGTGGTTTTTAATAAAAAAACCCTGAATTACACCATGTGGAAGCATCCCTCTTTTCTTCACATGTTCTGATGAATTGAGACATCACTCATTTGTTTGGGAACCATCCGGATCCTGTTCCAGTGGACCAAGAGGGATACCCAGGCCCAGCAAAGGCTCTACCCTTGCCTCCACCACTCCACACCTTTGCCCTTGGTGGCATAAAGCCCTACTGATTCTATGCTCCTGGCAGTAGAATCCAACTTGTCCGGTAAGCGTATTCCATCTTTCCGTTTATCTTGATGACATCTGTACTGACCGTTGAAAAGTTGAACCAACTGCCATACGGATCACATATACCCACTGTGGACTGTTTCCTTTTTTCACAACAACATGTCACTATTGGGACATTTCTTTTATGTGCACAGTATTCATTTACATATGTGTTTTCTAGCGCTACAATTGATCTCGATTCTAGCTTTACATTTTTGTCACATGGTTTGTAGCAGCTTTTATATATATGTTTTTTAGAGTAGCGCATTAATCATTCCCCCTTTAGGAATGAAGGCAGAGAGAAAAAAAAAGAGAAAGAGGGATGGAAGGAGAAAGAAAAGAAAAGAAAAGAAAAGAAAAGAAAAGAAAAGAAAAGAAAAGAAAAGAAAAGAAAAGAAAAGAAAAGAAAAGAAAAGAAAAGAAAAGAAAGAAAGAAAGAAAGAAAGAAAGAAAGAAAGAAGGAAGGAAGGAAGGAAGGAAGGAAGGAAGGAAGGAAGGAAGGAAGGAAGGAAGGAAGGAAGGAAGGAAGGAAGGAAGGAAGGAAGGAAGGAAGGAAGGAAGGAAGAGAGGAAGAGAGGAAGAAAGGAAGAGAGAAAGAAAGAGAGAAAGATGGAGGAAGAGAGAAAGAAAGTAGAAAGAATGATGGAGGAAGAGAGAAAGAAAGAAAAGGAGAAAGAGGGAAGAAAGAGGGATAGAGGGAGAGAGAAAAAAGAAAAGGAGAAAGATGGAAGAAAGAGGGATAGAGGGAGAGAGAAAAAAAGAAAAGGAGAAAGAGGGAAGAAAGAGGGATAGAGGGAGAGAGAAAAAAAGAAAAGGAGAAAGAGGGAAGAAAGAGGGATAGAGGGAGAGAGAAAAAAAGAAAAGGAGAAGGAGGGAAGAAAGAGGGATAGAGGGAGAGAGAAAAAAAGAAAAGGAGAAAGAGAGAAGAAAGAGGGATAGAGGGATAGAGAAAAAAAGAAAAGGAGAAAGAGGGAAGAAAGAGGGATAGAGGGAGAGAGAAAAAAAGAAAAGGAGAAAGAGGGATAGAGGGAAGAGAGAAAAAAGAAGACGAGAAAGAGGGATAAATGGAGGGAGAGACAAAGAAAGAAAAAGAGGGATGGATGAGGAAAGAAAGAGAGAGAGAGAGAGAGAGAGAGAGAGAGAGAGAGAGAGAAAGGGGGATGGAGGGAGAGAAAGAGGGAGAAAGAGGGATGGAGGAAGAAATAAATAAAGAGGAATGGATGGTAAGAAAGAGGGATGGAGACTGGAGAGAGAGAAAGCAAAAGTGGATGAAGAAAGAAAGAAAGAAAGAAAGAAAGAAAGAAAGAAAGAAGAAAGAAAGAAAGAAAGAAAGAAAGAAAGAAAGAAAGAAAGAAAGAAAGAAAGAAAGAAAGAAAGGAAGGAAGGAAGGAAGGAAGGAAGAGAGAAAGAAAGAAAGAAAGAAAGAAAGAAAGAAAGAAAGAAAGAAAGAAAGAAAGAAAGAAAGAAAGAAAGAAAGAAAGAAAGAAAGAAAGAAAGGAAGAGAGGAAGAAAGGAAGAGGAAGAGGAAGAGAGGAAGAGAGGAAGAAGAAAAAGAGAGAAAGAAAGAGAGAAAGATGGAGGAAGAGAGAAAGAAAGAAATAGAAGAATGATGGAGGAAGAGAGAAAGAAAGAAAAGGAGAAAGAGGGAAGAAAGAGGGATAGAGGGAGAGAGAAAAAAGAAAAGAGAGAAAGAGGGAAGAAAGAGGGATAGAGGGAGAGAGAAAAAAGAAAAGGAGAAAGAGGGAAGAAAGAGGGATAGAGGGAGAGAGAAAAAAGAAAAGGAGAAAGAGGGAAGAAAGAGGGATAGAGGGAGAGAGAAAAAGAAAGGAAAAGGAGAAGAGGAAAGAAGAGGATAGAGGGAGAGAGAAAAAAAGAAAAGGAGAAAGAGGGAAGAAGGAGGATAGAGGGAGAGAGAGGGAGAGGGAGAGAGAAAAAAAGAAAAGGAGAAAGAGGGAAGAAAGAGGGATAGAGGGAGAGAGAAAAAAAGAAAAGGAGAAAGAGGAAGAAAGAGGGATAGAGGGAGAGAGAAAAAAAGAAAAGGAGAAAGAGGGAAGAAAGAGGATAGAGGGAGAGAGAACAAAAGAAAAGGAGAAAGAGGGATAGAGGGAGAGAGAAAAAAGAAGAAGAGAAAGAGGGATAAATGGAGGAGAGACAAAGAAAGAAAAAGAGGGATGGATGGAGGAAAGAAAGAGAGAGAGAGAGAGAGAGAGAGAAAGGGGGATGGAGGGAGAGAAAGAGGGAGAAAGAGGGATGGAGGAAGAAATAAATAAGAGGAGGAATGATGTAAGAAAGAGGGATGGAGACTGGAGAGAGAGAAAGCGAAAGTGGGAGGATGGAGCGGAGGGAGAGAAAGAGAAAGGAAGAGGGAAAGAGGGAGGGAGAGAGAGAGAGAAAAAAAGAAAAAGAGAAAGAGGATGGAAGGAGAAAGAAAGAAAGAAAGAAAGAAAGAAAGAAAGAAAGAAGAAGAAGAAGAAAGAAAGAAAGAAAGAAAGAAAGAAAGAAAGAAGAAAGAAAGAAAGAAAGAAAGAAAGAAAGAAAGAAAGAAAGAAAGAAAGAAAGGAAAGGAAGAAGGAAGAAAGGAAGAAAGGAAGGAAGGAAGGAAGGAAGAGAGGAAGAGAGGAAGAGGGAAGAAAGGAAGAGAGGAAGAGAGGAAGAGAGGAAGAAAGAAAGAAAGAGAGAAAGAAAGAGAGAAAGATGGAGGAAGAGAGAAAGAAAGAAAATAGAAAGAATGATGGAGGAAGAGAGAAAGAAAGAAAAGGAGAAGAGGGAAGAAAGAGGGATAGAGGGAGAGAGAAAAAAGAAAAGGAGAAAGAGGGAAGAAAGAGGGATAGAGGGAGAGAGAAAAAAAGAAAAGGAGAAAGAGGGAAGAAAGAGGGATAGAGAAAAAAAGAAAAGGAGAAAGAGGGAAGAAAGAGGGATAGAGGGAGAGAGAAAAAAGAAAAGGAGAAGAAGAAAGAAAGAAAGAAAGAAAGAAAGAAAGAAAGAAAGAAAGAAAGAAAGAAAGAAGAAAGAAAGAAAGAAAGAAAGAAAGAAAGTTTGGAGGGAGTGAAAGTGGGGGAGGAAGGATGGAGGAAGAGAAAGAGGGAGGAGAGAGAGAGAGATAGGAAGAGGGTGGAGGGAGAGTAAGAGGGACTGAGGGAGAGAAGGAGGGATGGAGGGAGAGAAAGAGAGAGGGATGGAGGGAGAGAAAGGGGGATGGGAGAGAACGAGGGAGAAAGAGGGATGGGAGATAGAGAAAGAGGGAGAAAGATGGATGGAGGGAGAGAAAGAGGGATGGCGGGAGAGAAAGAGGGTAAAATAAGAATTGAGGGAGTTAAAGAGGGATGGAGGGAGAGAAAGAGGGAGAAGCTGGATGAAGGGAGAGAAAGAGGAATGGAGGGAGGGAAAGAGAGAGAAAGGAGGATGGAGGGAGAGAAAGAGGGTTGGAGGGAGAGAAAGAGAGAGAAAGAGGGATGGCGGGAGAGAAAGAGGGATGGAGGGAGAGAAGAGGGATGAGGGAAAGAAAGAGGAATGGAGAGGGAGAAAGAGGGATGGAAGGAGAGAAAGAGGGACAGAGGGAGAGAAAGAGGGTGTAAGAGGGATGCAGGGAGAGAAAGAGGGATGGAGGGAGAGAAAGAGGGATGGAGGGAGAGAAAGAGGGAGAAAGAAGGATAGAGGGAGAGAAAGAGGGAGAAAGAAGGATAGATGAAGAGAAAGAGGGAGGAAAAGGGATGGAGGCAGACTGGGACAAAAAATAGGCCCGGGCATTTTAGACTGAGCAGCCAACAAGAAAGAAAGAAAGAAAGAAAGAAAGAAAGAAAGAAAGAAAGAAAGAAAGAAAGAAAGAAAGAAAGAAAGAAAGAAAGAAAGAGGGATGGAGGGAGAGAAAGTGGGAGGAAGAAGGATGGAGGGAGAGAAAGAGGGAGGAAGAGAGAGAGAGAAAGAAAGAGGGATGGAGGGAGAGAAAGAGGGACTGAGGGAGAGAAAGAGGGATGGAGGGAGAGAAAGAGAGAGAGAAAGAGGGATGGAGGGAGAGAAAGAGGGATGGAGGGAGAGAACGAGGGAGAAAGAGGGATGGAGGGAGAGAAAGAGGGAAAAAGATGGATGGAGGGAGAGAAAGAGGGATGGAGGGAAAGAAAGAGGGAGAAAGAAGGATTGCGGGAGTTAAAGAGGGACAGAGGGAGTAAAAGAGGGAGAAAGCTGGATGAAGGGAGAGAATAACAGAGAAAGAGGGATGGAGGGAGGAAAAGAGAGAGAAAGGGGGATGGAGGGAGAGAAGGAGGGTTGGAGGGAGAGAAAGAGAGAGAAAGAGTGATGGCGAGAGAGAAAGAGGGATGGAGGGAGAGAAAGAGGGATGAGGGAAAGAAAGAGGGATGGAGAGGGAGAAAGAGGGATGGAAGGAGAGAAAGAGGGACGGAGGGAGAGAAAGAGGGCCAAAGAGGTATGGAGGGAGAGAAAGAGGGATGGAGGGAGAGAAAGAGGGAGAAAGAGGGATGGAGGGAGAGAAAGAGGGAGAAAGAAGGATAGAGGGAGAGAAAGAGGGAGAAAGAAGGATAGATGGAGAGAAAGAGGGAGGAAGAGGGATGGAGGCAGGCCCAGACTGGGACAAAAAATAGGCCCAGGCATTTTAGACTGAGCAGCTAACTTTTCCAGGGACCGGGGGGAGGGGGGTATCGGTAGACATTTGCAGGGGTGGCTGGTGTCGGTCCTCCACACTGTAATGTGCAGGGACACTGTGATATAAAGAGGAATGCACTGTAAAGGGGGCACTGCAATGATTACAGTGCAGTCCCCTTTATATTATAGTATCCCAGTCCTATTGTGGCCATACAATGCTAGTACTGTCTGTCTCCTATTGTGCCCACACTGCCCAGTGACACTAACCTGCTCTCTCTCTGGTGGTGTAGGTACAGCGTGGCTCTCTCTGGTGGTGTGGGTACAGCGTGGCTCTCTCCGGTGGTGTGGGTACAGCGTGGCTGTTTCTGGTGGTGTGGGTACAACATGACTCTCTCTCATGTTGTGGGTACAGCGTGGCTCTCTCTGGTGGTGTGGGTATAGCGTGGCTCTCTCTGTGGTGGTGCTCGTACAGTGTGGCTCTCTCTGGTGGTGTGGGTACAGCGTGGCTCTCTCTGGTGGTGTGGGTACAACGTGACTCTCTCTCTGTGGTGGTGCGGGTACAGTGTGGCTCTCTCTGGTGGTGCGGGTACAGCGTGGCTCTCTCTGGTGGTGCGGGTACAGCGTGACTCTCTCTCGTGTTGCGGGTACAGCGTGGCTCTCTCTGGTGGTGTGGGTACAGCGTGGCTCTCTCTGTGGTGGTGTGCGTACAGTGTGGCTCTCTCCGGTGGTGTGGGTACAGCATGGATTTCTCTGGTGTTGCGGGTACAGCGTGGCTCTCTCTGGTGCTGTGGGTACAGCATGGCTCTCTCTCTGGTGGTGTGGGTACAGCGTGGCTCTCTCTCTGGTGGTGTGGGTACAGCGTGGCTCTCTCTCTGGTGGTGCGGGTACAGCGTGGCTCTCTCTGGTGGTGTGGGTACAGTGTGGCTCTCGTGGCTCTCTCTGGTGGTGTGGGTACAGCTTGGCTCTCTGGTGGTGTGGGTACAGTGTTGCTCTCTCTGCTGTGGGTACAGCGTGTCTCTCTCTCTCTGATGGTGCGGGTACAGCGTGGCTCTATCTGGTGGTGCTGGGGCTATTAGTTCCCCCAGCACAGTCCTCTCTTTCTTTTTCCCTGTCTCCTGTAGTAGCTGCTACAGTGTAGCACTCCTCAGCTTGTTTCCGGGTTTTCTCTTTCCCCCCAGCAGAGTGCATGCTGGGGACTGTAGCCAGCTCCCTGCTGGGAACAATTGGGCCACCAATCTCCGGGACTACATTTCCCATGATGCCCCTCTAGTTTCTTCGGATTGGCCCTCCGCTGTGGCCAATGGGGAAGGAAGAACAGACAGGAAGCGTTCTCTTCTCCCGTGCTGCCGACATGAGAAGGGGGGCGAGCAGGGAAAACATCCTGACAGCGTCCTGCAGCTTTCTCCCCCTTGCCCCACGTTGGACGCCCACGGCTGGAGGAGGGGCAGTCCGTAGGAGCGGAGAGTGGAAATGTCAGCGTCGGCTCTGAGGCTGAGCTGTGTGTGAGAGAGACACACAGCTCAGCCCATGCAGCCGCTAGTTCCGCCAGAGAAGACACAGGCTTGGCTGCATAGAGGTAGGTGAGCGGCGGCCGTGGCCTGCGTCACCCTTGTCCAGGCCGCGTCTGACGCTTGTAGAGGAGCAAATATCCCCAGATAAGTGAAAAGGACTTTAAAGGCAACAAGGAAAAGGGGGTCTGAACAAAAATGGTACTTTTTGATAATTTATTTATTAGTATATAGAAAAAGATATATAAAATTATTCAGGTGCAAACATCACCAGAAATAAGGTACGTTAAAAACAACAGGTTTACAAAAAACAAAATTGATGCGTGGCAATTGTAGACATTCGGCCCGACGCGTTTCAAGACACTTGTGGGGTCCCTTCATCAGGGGTGTTCAAAGTAAAATTACTATTACATATTCTAAAAATACAAAACAGAAAAATAATAATAGAGGGAAAAAAAAAAGAACAAAAAAACATATGTACATCATGGACAAAGGGCATAAATCAGCTCCTAAGCAATGTGCTGTGCATCCAAAGCAGATTTTTTTCTGAGCAGAGTGTCATAGATTGAGTCTTGCAGCCAAAGAGCTAAATGTTTTGATATTTTTCATATATACAGTATATTTCTTTTATATACTTTTTTTCCTTGCAGACATGTTTCAATAGTATCATTTTCTGTTTCAAACCAACCTGCATGTAACCACGCAGATCTCTTGGATTTATACCAAGTAGTGATCTTCACATTGATTCACATTGCTCCACGGCATCTGCTGTGACCTCACGGCCGTACTGCATCAGCCATCACACTCTCTGGAGGTGTATCTATCAATAGGATCATCTAATCAGTAGGTGATCTCCCAATCTTGGTCTCAACGATGCTCCTGCCTCTTGCCCTTTGTCCATGATGTACATATGTTTTT